>NC_142073.1:13521891-13826534 GCF_059756535.1 Pantherophis guttatus
CACCATTTTTAGACATGGAATTTTATCCCGAAACTCATCCTGGGGTCCGTTTTTGCATTTGGGTTCAAAAAAAAAAATTGGCTTCAAAAAACATTTGGGTTCCTGGGCAGCATTTTCCTGACCGTAAAGTCATGTGTTTTCTTCCCCAGGCACCAAAAAGGCTCAATTTTTAAAAAGTGGAAGCAACACCATTTTTAGACATGGAATTTTATCCAGAAACTCATCCTGGGGTCCGTTTTTGCATTTGGGTTCAAAAAAAAAATTAGCTTCAAAAAACATTTGGGTTCCTGGGAAGGATTTTCCTGACCGTAATGTCATGCGTTTTCTTCCCCAGGCACCAAAAAGGCTCAATTTTTAAATAGTGGAAGCAACACCATTTTTAGACATGGAATTTTATCCGGAAACTCATCCTGGGGTCCGTTTTTGCATTTGGGTTCAAAGAAAAAAATTGGCTTCAAAAAACATTTGGGTTCCTGGGCAGCATTTTCCTGACCGTAAAGTCATGTGTTTTCTTCCCCAGGCACCAAAAAGGCTCAATTTTTAAAAAGTGGAAGCAACACCATTTTTAGACATGGAATTTTATCCCAAAACTCATCCTGGGGTCCGTTTTTGCATTTGGGTTCAAAAAAAAAAATTGGCTTCAGAAAACATTTGGGTTCCTGGGCAGTATTTTCCTGACCGTAAAGTCATGCGTTTTCTTCCCCAGGCACCAAAAAGGCTCAATTTTTAAAAAGTGAGAGCAACACCAATTTTAGACATGGAATTTTATCCCGAAACTCATCCTGGGGTCCGTTTTTGCATTTGGGTTAAAAAAAAATTGGCTTCGAAAAACATCTGGGTTCCTGGGCAGTATTATCCTGACCGTAAACTCATGTGTTTTCTTCCCCAGGCGCCAAAAAGGCTCAATTTTTAAAAAGTGGAAACAACACCATTTTAGACATGGAATTTTATCCCGAAACTCATCCTGGGGTCCGTTTTTGCATTTGGGTTCAAAAAAAAATTGCCTTCAAAAAACATTTGGGTAGCATTTTCCTGACTGTAAAGTCTTGCCTTTTCTTCCCCAGGCACCAAAAAGGCTCAATTTTTAAATAGTGGAAGCAACACCATTTTTAGACATGGATTTTTTTCCGGAAACTCATCCTGGGGTTCGTTTTTGCATTTGGGTTCAAAAAAAAAATTAGCTTCAAAAAACATTTGGGTTCCTGGGCAGGATTTTCCTGACCGTAAAGTCATGCGTTTTCTTCCCCAGGCACCAAAAAGGCTCAATTTTCAAAAAGTGGAAGCAACACCATTTTTAGACATGGAATTTTATCCCGAAACTCATCCTGGGGTCCATTTTTGCATTTAGGTTCAAAAAAAAATTGGCTTCGAAAAACATCTGGGTTCCTGGGCAGCATTTCCCTGACCGTAAAGTCATGTGTTTTCTTCCCCAGGCACCAAAAAGGCGCGATTTTTAAAAAGTGAAAGCAACACCATTTTTAGACATGGAATTTTATCCCGAAACTCTTCCTGGGGTCCGTTTTTGCATTTGGGTTAAAAAAAAATTGGCTTCAAAAAACTTTTGGGTTCCTGGGCAGTATTTTCCTGACCGTAAATCATGCGTTTTCTTCCCCAGGCACCAAAAAGGCGCGATTTTTAAAAAGTGGAAGCAACACCATTTTTAGACATGGAATTTTATCCCAAAACTCATCCTGGCATCCGTTTTTGCATTTGGGTTCAAAATAATAATTAGCTTCAAAAAACATTTGGGTTCCTGGGCAGTATTTTCCTGACCGTAAAGTCATGTGTTTTCTTCCCCAGGCACCAAAAAGGCTCAATTTTTAAATAGTGGAAGCAACACCATTTTTAGACATGGAATTTTATCCGGAAACTCATCCTGGGGTCCGTTTTTGCATTTGGGTTCAAAGAAAAAAATTGGCTTCAAAAAACATTTGGGTTCCTGGGCAGCATTTTCCTGACCGTAAAATCAAGCGTTTTCTTCCCCAGGCACCAAAAAGGCTCAATTTTTAAAAAGTGGAAGCAACACCATTTTTAGACATGGATTTTTTTCCGGAAACTCATCCTGGGGTTCGTTTTTGCATTTGGGTTCAAAAAAAAAATTAGCTTCAAAAAACATTTGGGTTCCTGGGCAGGATTTTCCTGACCGTAAAGTCATGCGTTTTCTTCCCCAGGCACCAAAAAGGCTCAATTTTCAAAAAGTGGAAGCAACACCATTTTTAGACATGGAATTTTATCCCGAAACTCATCCTGGGGTCTATTTTTGCATTTAGGTTCAAAAAAAAATTGGCTTCGAAAAACATCTGGGTTCCTGGGCAGCATTTCCCTGACCGTAAAGTCATGTGTTTTCTTCCCCAGGCACCAAAAAGGCGCGATTTTTAAAAAGTGAAAGCAACACCATTTTTAGACATGGAATTTTATCCCGAAACTCTTCCTGGGGTCCGTTTTTGCATTTGGGTTAAAAAAAAATTGGCTTCAAAAAACTTTTGGGTTCCTGGGCAGTATTTTCCTGACCGTAAATCATGCGTTTTCTTCCCCAGGCACCAAAAAGGCGCGATTTTTAAAAAGTGGAAGCAACACCATTTTTAGACATGGAATTTTATCCCAAAACTCATCCTGGCATCCGTTTTTGCATTTGGGTTCAAAATAATAATTAGCTTCAAAAAACATTTGGGTTCCTGGGAAGTATTTTCCTGACCGTAAAGTCATGTGTTTTCTTCCCCAGGCACCAAAAAGTCTCAATTTTAAAAAAGTGGAAGCAACACCATTTTTAGACATTGAATTTTATCCCGAAACTCATCCTTGGGTCCGTTTTTGCATTTAGGTTCAAAAAAAAATTGGCTTCAAAAAACATTTGGGTTCCTGGGCAGTATTTTCCTAACCGTAAAGTCAGTTTTCTTACCCAGGCACCAAAAAGGCGCGATTTTTAAAAAGTGGAAGCAACACCATTTTAGAAATGGAATTTTATCCCGAAACTCATCCTGGGGTCCGTTTTTGCATTTGGGTTCAAAAAAAAAATTGGCTTCAAAAAACATTTGGGTTCCTGGGCAGCATTTTCCTGACCGTAAAGTCATGTGTTTTCTTCCCCAGGCACCAAAAAGGCTCAATTTTTAAAAAGTGAGAAACACCATTTTTAGACATGGAATTTTATCCCGAAACTCATCCTGGGGTCCGTTTTTGCATTTGGGGTCAAAAAAAAAATTGGCTTCAAAAAACATTTGGGTTCCTGGGCAGCATTTTCCTGACCGTAAAGTCATGCGTTTTCTTCCCCAGGCACCAAAAAGGCTCAATTTTTAAAAAGTGGAAGCAACACCATTTTTAGACATGGAATTTTATCCCGAAACTCATCCTGGGGTCCGTTTTTGCATTTGGGTTCAAAAAAAAAAATTGGCTTCAAAAAACATTTGGGTTCCTGGGCAGCATTTTCCTGACCGTAAAGTCATGTGTTTTCTTCCCCAGGCACCAAAAAGACTCAATTTTTAAATAGTGAAGCAACACCATTTTTAGACATGGAATTTTATCCCGAAACTCATCCTGGGGTCCGTTTTTGCATTTGGGTTCAAAAAAAAAAATTAGCTTCAAAAAACATTTGGGTTCCTGGGCAGGATTTTCCTGACCGTAAAGTCATGTGTTTTCTTCCCCAGGCACCAAAAAGGCTCAATTTTTAAAAAGTGGAAGCAACACCATTTTTAGACATGGAATTTTATCCAGAAACTCATCCTGGGGTCCGTTTTTGCATTTGGGTTCAAAAAAAAAATTAGCTTCAAAAAACATTTGGGTTCCTGGGAAGGATTTTCCTGACCGTAATGTCATGCGTTTTCTTCCCCAGGCACCAAAAAGGCTCAATTTTTAAATAGTGGAAGCAACACCATTTTTAGACATGGAATTTTATCCGGAAACTCATCCTGGGGTCCGTTTTTGCATTTGGGTTCAAAGAAAAAAATTGGCTTCAAAAAACATTTGGGTTCCTGGGCAGCATTTTCCTGACCGTAAAGTCATGTGTTTTCTTCCCCAGGCACCAAAAAGGCTCAATTTTTAAAAAGTGGAAGCAACACCATTTTTAGACATGGAATTTTATCCCAAAACTCATCCTGGGGTCCGTTTTTGCATTTGGGTTCAAAAAAAAAAATTGGCTTCAGAAAACATTTGGGTTCCTGGGCAGTATTTTCCTGACCGTAAAGTCATGCGTTTTCTTCCCCAGGCACCAAAAAGGCTCAATTTTTAAAAAGTGAGAGGAACACCAATTTTAGACATGGAATTTTATCCCGAAACTCATCCTGGGGTCCGTTTTTGCATTTGGGTTAAAAAAAAATTGGCTTCGAAAAACATCTGGGTTCCTGGGCAGTATTATCCTGACCGTAAACTCATGTGTTTTCTTCCCCAGGCACCAAAAAGGCTCAATTTTTAAATAGTGGAAGCAACACCATTTTTAGACATGGAATTTTATCCCGAAACTCATCCTGGGTTCCGTTTTTGCATTTAGGTTCAAAAAAAAAAATTTGCTTCAAAAAACATTTGCGTTCCTGTACAGTATTTTCCTGACCGTAAAATCAAGCGTTTTCTTCCCCAGGCGCCAAAAAGGCTCAATTTTTAAAAAGTGGAAACAACACCATTTTAGACATGGAATTTTATCCCGAAACTCATCCTGGGGTCCGTTTTTGCATTTGGGTTCAAAAAAAAATTGCCTTCAAAAAACATTTGGGTAGCATTTTCCTGACTGTAAAGTTTTGCCTTTTCTTCCCCAGGCACCAAAAAGGCTCAATTTTTAAATAGTGGAAGCAACACCATTTTTAGACATGGATTTTTTTCCGGAAACTCATCCTGGGGTTCGTTTTTGCATTTGGGTTCAAAAAAAAAATTAGCTTCAAAAAACATTTGGGTTCCTGGGCAGGATTTTCCTGACCGTAAAGTCATGCGTTTTCTTCCCCAGGCACCAAAAAGGCTCAATTTTCAAAAAGTGGAAGCAACACCATTTTTAGACATGGAATTTTATCCCGAAACTCATCCTGGGGTCCATTTTTGCATTTAGGTTCAAAAAAAAATTGGCTTCGAAAAACATCTGGGTTCCTGGGCAGCATTTCCCTGACCGTAAAGTCATGTGTTTTCTTCCCCAGGCACCAAAAAGGCGCGATTTTTAAAAAGTGAAAGCAACACCATTTTTAGACATGGAATTTTATCCCGAAACTCTTCCTGGGGTCCGTTTTTGCATTTGGGTTAAAAAAAAATTGGCTTCAAAAAACTTTTGGGTTCCTGGGCAGTATTTTCCTGACCGTAAATCATGCGTTTTCTTCCCCAGGCACCAAAAAGGCGCGATTTTTAAAAAGTGGAAGCAACACCATTTTTAGACATGGAATTTTATCCCAAAACTCATCCTGGCATCCGTTTTTGCATTTGGGTTCAAAATAATAATTAGCTTCAAAAAACATTTGGGTTCCTGGGCAGTATTTTCCTGACCGTAAAGTCATGTGTTTTCTTCCCCAGGCACCAAAAAGTCTCAATTTTAAAAAAGTGGAAGCAACACCATTTTTAGACATTGAATTTTATCCCGAAACTCATCCTGGGGTCCGTTTTTGCATTTAGGTTCAAAAAAAAATTGGCTTCAAAAAACATTTGGGTTCCTGGGCAGTATTTTCCTAACCGTAAAGTCAGTTTTCTTACCCAGGCACCAAAAAGGCGCGATTTTTAAAAAGTGGAAGCAACACCATTTTAGAAATGGAATTTTATCCCGAAACTCATCCTGGGGTCCGTTTTTGCATTTGGGTTCAAAAAAAAAATTGGCTTCAAAAAACATTTGGGTTCCTGGGCAGCATTTTCCTGACCGTAAAGTCATGTGTTTTCTTCCCCAGGCACCAAAAAGGCTCAATTTTTAAAAAGTGAGAAACACCATTTTTAGACATGGAATTTTATCCGGAAACTCATCCTGGTGTCCGTTTTTGCATTTGGGTTCAAAGAAAAAAATTGGCTTCAAAAAACATTTGGGTTCCTGGGCAGCATTTTCCTGACCGTAAAGTCATGTGTTTTCTTCCACAGACACCAAAAAGGCTCAATTTTTAAAAAGTGGAAGCAACACCATTTTTAGACATGGAATTTTATCCCGAAACTCATCCTGGGGTCCGTTTTTGCATTTAGGTTCAAAAAAAAAATTTGCTTCAAAAAACATTTGCGTTCCTGGACAATATTTTCCTGACCGTAAAATCAAGCGTTTTCTTCCCCAGGCACCAAAAAGGCTCAATTTTTAAAAAGTGGAAGCAACACCATTTTTAGACATGGAATTTTATCCCGAAACTCATCCTGGGGTCTGTTTTTGCATTTAGGTTCAAAAAAAAATTGGCTTCAAAAAACATTTGGGTTCCTGGGCAGGATTTTCCTGACCGTAAAGTCATGCGTTTTCTTCCCCAGGCACCAAAAAGGCTCAATTTTTAAAAAGTGAGAGCAACACCATTTTTAGACATGGAATTTTATCCCGAAACTCATCCTGGGGTCCGTTTTTGCATTTGGGTTAAAAAAAAATTAGCTTCGAAAAACATCTGGGTTCCTGGGCAGTATTATCCTGACCGTAAACTCATGTGTTTTCTTCCCCAGGCACCAAAAAGGCTCAATTTTTAAATAGTGGAAGCAACACCATTTTTAGACATGGAATTTTATCCCGAAACTCATCCTGGGTTCCGTTTTTGCATTTAGGTTCAAAAAAAAAAATTTGCTTCAAAAAACATTTGAGTTCCTGTACAGCATTTTCCTGACCGTAAAGTCATGTGTTTTCTTCCCCAGGCACCAAAAAGGCTCAATTTTTAAAAAGTGGAAGCAACACCATTTTTAGACATGGAATTTTATCCCGAAACTCATCCTGGGGTCCGTTTTTGCATTTAGGTTCAAAAAAAAAATTTGCTTCAAAAAACATTTGCGTTCCTGGACAGTATTTTCCTTACCGTAAAATCAAGCGTTTTCTTCCCCAGGCACCAAAAAGGCTCAATTTTTAAAAAGTGGAAGCAACACCATTTTTAGACATGGAATTTTATCCCGAAACTCATCCTGGGGTCTGTTTTTGCATTTAGGTTCAAAAAAAAATTGGCTTCAAAAAACATTTGGGTTCCTGAGAAGTATTTTCCTGACCGTAAAGTCAAGCGTTTTCTTCCCCAGGCACCAAAAAGGCTCAATTTTTAAATAGTGGAAGCAACACCATTTTTAGACATGGAATTTTATCCCGAAACTCATCCTGGGTTTCGTTTTTGCATTTAGGTTCAAAAAAAAAAATTTGCTTCAAAAAACATTTGCGTTCCTGTACAGTATTTGCCTGACCGTAAAATCAAGCGTTTTCTTCCCCAGGCGCCAAAAAGGCTCAATTTTTAAAAAGTGGAAACAACACCATTTTAGACATGGAATTTTATCCCGAAACTCATCCTGGGGTCCGTTTTTGCATTTGGGTTCAAAAAAAAATTGGCTTCAAAAAACATTTGGGTTCCGGGGCAGCATTTTCCTGACTGTAAAGTCTTGCGTTTTCGTCCCCAGGAACCAAAAAGGCTCAATTTTTAAATAGTGGAAGCAACACCATTTTAAGACATGGATTTTTTTCCGGAAACTCATCCTGGGGTTCGTTTTTGCATTTGGGTTCAAAAAAAAAATTAGCTTCAAAAAACATTTGGGTTCCTGGGCAGGATTTTCCTGACCGTAAAGTCATGCGTTTTCTTCCCCAGGCACCAAAAAGGCTCAATTTTCAAAAAGTGGAAGCAACACCATTTTTAGACATGGAATTTTATCCCGAAACTCATCCTGGGGTCCATTTTTGCATTTAGGTTCAAAAAAAAATTGGCTTCGAACAACATCTGGGTTCCTGGGCAGCATTTTCCTGACCGTAAAGTCATGCGTTTTCTTCCCCAGGCACCAAAAAGGCTCAATTTTTAAAAAGTGAGAGCAACACCATTTTTAGACATGGAATTTTATCCCGAAACTCATCCTGGGGTCCGTTTTTGCATTTGGGTTAAAAAAAAATTAGCTTCGAAAAACATCTGGGTTCCTGGGCAGTATTATCCTGACCGTAAACTCATGTGTTTTCTTCCCCAGGCACCAAAAAGGCTCAATTTTTAAATAGTGGAAGCAACACCATTTTTAGACATGGAATTTTATCCCGAAACTCATCCTGGGTTCCGTTTTTGCATTTAGGTTCAAAAAAAAAAATTTGCTTCAAAAAACATTTGAGTTCCTGTACAGCATTTTCCTGACCGTAAAGTCATGTGTTTTCTTCCCCAGGCACCAAAAAGGCTCAATTTTTAAAAAGTGGAAGCAACACCATTTTTAGACATGGAATTTTATCCCGAAACTCATCCTGGGGTCCGTTTTTGCATTTGGGTTCAAAAAAAAATTGGCTTCAAAAAACATTTGGGTTCCTGGGCAGTATTTTCCTAACCGTAAAGTCAGTTTTCTTACCCAGGCACCAAAAAGGCGCGATTTTTAAAAAGTGGAAGCAACACCATTATTAGAAATGGAATTTTATCCCGAAACTCATCCTGGGGTCCGTTTTTGCATTTGGGTTCAAAAAAAAAATTGGCTTCAAAAAACATTTGGGTTCCTGGGCAGCATTTTCCTGACCGTAAAGTCAAGCGTTTTCTTCCCCAGGCACCAAAAAGGCTCAATTTTTAAATAGTTGAAGCAACACCATTTTTAGGCATGGAATTTCTTCCCGAAACTCATCCTGGGGTCCGTTTTTGCATTTGGGTTCAAAAAAAAAAATTGGCTTCAAAAAACATTTGGGTTCCTGGGCAGTATTTTCCTGACCGTAAACTCATGTGTTTTCTTCCCCAGGCACCAAAAAGGCTCAATTTTCAAAAAGTGGAAGCAACACCATTTTTAGACATGGAATTTTTTCCGGAAACTCATCCTGGGGTTCGTTTTTGCATTTGGGTTCAAAAAAAAAATTAGCTTCAAAAAACATTTGGGTTCCTGGGCAGGATTTTCCTCACTGTAAAGTCATGCGTTTTCTTCCCCAGGCACCAAAAAGGCGCGATTTTTAAAAAGTGGAAGCAACACCATTTTTAGACATGAAATTTTTTCCGGAAACTCATCCTGGGGTTCGTTTTTGCATTTGGGTTCAAAAAAAAAATTGGCTTCGAAAAACATCTGGGTTCCTGGGCAGTATTATCCTGACCGTAAACTCATGTGTTTTCTTCCCCAGGCACCAAAAAGGCTCAATTTTTAAAAAGTGGAAGCAACACCATTTTTAGACATGTAATTTTATCCCGAAACTCATCCTGGGTTCCGTTTTTGCATTTAGGTTCAAAAAAAAAATTTGCTTCAAAAAACATTTGCGTTCCTGTACAGTATTTTCCTGACCGTAAAATCAAGCGTTTTCTTCCCCAGGCACCAAAAAGGCTCAATTTTTAAAAAGTGGAAACAACACCATTTTAGACATGGAATTTTATCCCGAAACTCATTCTGGGGTCCGTTTTTGCATTTGGGTTCAAAAAAAAAAATTGGCTTCAAAAAACATTTGGGTTCCTGGGCTGTATTTTCCTGACTGTAAAGTCTTGCGTTTTCTTCCCCAGGCACCAAAAAGGCTCAATTTTTAAATAGTGGAAGCAACACCATTTTTAGACATGGATTTTTTTCCGGAAACTCATCCTGGGGTTCGTTTTTGCATTTGGGTTCAAAAAAAAAATTAGCTTCAAAAAACATTTGGGTTCCTGGGCAGGATTTTCCTGACCGTAAAGTCATGCGTTTTCTTCCCCAGGCACCAAAAAGGCTCAATTTTCAAAAAGTGGAAGCAACACCATTTTTAGACATGGAATTTTATCCCGAAACTCATCCTGGGGTCCATTTTTGCATTTAGGTTCAAAAAAAAATTGGCTTCGAAAAACATCTGGGTTCCTGGGCAGCATTTCCCTAACCGTAAAGTCATGTGTTTTCTTCCCCAGGCACCAAAAAGGCGCGATTTTTAAAAAGTGAAAGCAACACCATTTTTAGACATGGAATTTTATCCCGAAACTCTTCCTGGGGTCCGTTTTTGCATTTGGGTTAAAAAAAAATTGGCTTCAAAAAACTTTTGGGTTCCTGGGCAGTATTTTCCTGACCGTAAATCATGCGTTTTCTTCCCCAGGCACCAAAAAGGCTCAATTTTTAAAAAGTGGAAGCAACACCATTTTTAGACATGGAATTTTATCCCAAAACTCATCCTGGGGTCCGTTTTTGCATTTAGGTTCAAAAAAAAAATTGGCTTCAAAAAACATTTGGGTTCCTGGGCAGTATTTTCCTGACCGTAAAGTCATGTGTTTTCTTCCCCAGGCACCAAAAAGGCTCAATTTTTAAAAAGTGGAAGCAACACCATTTTTAGACATGGAATTTTATCCCAAAACTCATCCTGGGGTCCGTTTTTGCATTTAGGTTCAAAAAAAAAATTGGCTTCAAAAAACATTTGGGTTCCTGGGCAGTATTTTCCTAACCGTAAAGTCAGTTTTCTTCCCCAGGCACCAAAAAGGCGCGATTTTTAAAAAGTGGAAGCAACACCATTTTTAGAAATGGAATTTTATCCCGAAACTCATCCTGGGGTCCGTTTTTGCATTTAGGTTCAAAAAAAAAATTTGCTTCAAAAAATATTTGCGTTCCTGGACAGTATTTTCCTGACCGTAAAATCAAGCGTTTTCTTCCCCAGGCACCAAAAAGGCTCAATTTTTAAAAAGTGGAAGCAACACCATTTTAGACATGGAATTTTATCCCGAAACTCATCCTGGGGTCCGTTTTTGCATTTGGGTTCAAAAAAAAAATTGGCTTCAAAAAACATTTGGGTTCCTGGGCAGTATTTTCCTGACCGTAAAGTCATGCGTTTTCTTCCCCAGGCACCAAAAAGGCTCAATTTTCAAAAAGTGGAAGCAACACCATTTTTAGACATGGAATTTTTTCCGGAAACTCATCCTGGGGTTCGTTTTTGCATTTCGGTTCAAAAAAAAAATTAGCTTCAAAAAACATTTGGGTTCCTGGGCAGGATTTTCCTGACCGTAAAGTCATGCGTTTTCTTCCCCAGGCACCAAAAAGGCGCGATTTTTAAAAAGTGAAAGCAACACCATTTTAGATATGGAATTTTATCCCAAAACTCATCCTGGCATCCGTTTTTGCATTTGGGTTCAAAAAAATAATTAGCTTCAAAAAACATTTGGGTTCCTGGGCAGTATTTTCCTAACCGTAAAGTCATGTGTTTTCTTCCCCAGGCACCAAAAAGTCTCAATTTTAAAAAAGTGGAAGCAACACCATTTTTAGACATTGAATTTTATCCCGAAACTCATCCTGGGGTCCGTTTTTGCATTTAGGTTCAAAAAAAAATTGGCTTCAAAAAACATTTGGGTTCCTGGGCAGTATTTTCCTAACCGTAAAGTCAGTTTTCTTACCCAGGCACCAAAAAGGCGCGATTTTTAAAAAGTGGAAGCAACACCATTATTAGAAATGGAATTTTATCCCGAAACTCATCCTGGGGTCCGTTTTTGCATTTGGGTTCAAAAAAAAAATTGGCTTCAAAAAACATTTGGGTTCCTGGGCAGCATTTTCCTGACCGTAAAGTCAAGCGTTTTCTTCCCCAGGCACCAAAAAGGCTCAATTTTTAAATAGTTGAAGCAACACCATTTTTAGACATGGAATTTCTTCCCGAAACTCATCCTGGGGTCCGTTTTTGCATTTGGGTTCAAAAAAAAAATTGGCTTCAGAAAACATTTGGGTTCCTGGGCAGTATTTTCCTGACCGTAAAGTCATGCGTTTTCTTCCCCAGGCACCAAAAAGGCTCAATTTTCAAAAAGTGGAAGCAACACCATTTTTAGACATGGAATTTTTTCCGGAAACTCATCCTGGGGTTCGTTTTTGCATTTGGGTTCAAAAAAAAAATTGGCTTCAAAAAACATTTGGGTTCCTGGGCAGTATTTTCCTGACCGTAAACTCATGTGTTTTCTTCCCCAGGCACCAAAAAGGCTCAATTTTCAAAAAGTGGAAGCAACACCATTTTTAGACATGGAATTTTATCCCGAAACTCATCCTGGGGTCCATTTTTGCATTTAGGTTCAAAAAAAAATTGGCTTCGAAAAACATCTGGGTTCCTGGGCAGCATTTCCCTGACCGTAAAGTCATGTGTTTTCTTCCCCAGGCACCAAAAAGGCGCGATTTTTAAAAAGTGAAAGCAACACCATTTTTAGACATGGAATTTTATCCCGAAACTCTTCCTGGGGTCCGTTTTTGCATTTGGGTTAAAAAAAAATTGGCTTCAAAAAACTTTTGGGTTCCTGGGCAGTATTTTCCTGACCGTAAATCATGCGTTTTCTTCCCCAGGCACCAAAAAGGCTCAATTTTTAAAAAGTGGAAGCAACACCATTTTTAGACATGGAATTTTATCCCAAAACTCATCCTGGGGTCCGTTTTTGCATTTAGGTTCAAAAAAAAAATTGGCTTCAAAAAACATTTGGGTTCCTGGGCAGTATTTTCCTGACCGTAAAGTCATGTGTTTTCTTCCCCAGGCACCAAAAAGGCTCAATTTTTAAAAAGTGGAAGCAACACCATTTTTAGACATGGAATTTTATCCCAAAACTCATCCTGGGGTCCGTTTTTGCATTTAGGTTCAAAAAAAAAATTGGCTTCAAAAAACATTTGGGTTCCTGGGCAGTATTTTCCTAACCGTAAAGTCAGTTTTCTTCCCCAGGCACCAAAAAGGCGCGATTTTTAAAAAGTGGAAGCAACACCATTTTTAGAAATGGAATTTTATCCCGAAACTCATCCTGGGGTCCGTTTTTGCATTTAGGTTCAAAAAAAAAATTTGCTTCAAAAAACATTTGCGTTCCTGGACAGTATTTTCCTGACCGTAAAATCAAGCGTTTTCTTCCCCAGGCACCAAAAAGGCTCAATTTTTAAAAAGTGGAAGCAACACCATTTTAGACATGGAATTTTATCCCGAAACTCATCCTGGGGTCCGTTTTTGCATTTGGGTTCAAAAAAAAAATTGGCTTCAAAAAACATTTGGGTTCCTGGGCAGTATTTTCCTGACCGTAAAGTCATGCGTTTTCTTCCCCAGGCACCAAAAAGGCTCAATTTTCAAAAAGTGGAAGCAACACCATTTTTAGACATGGAATTTTTTCCGGAAACTCATCCTGGGGTTCGTTTTTGCATTTGGGTTCAAAAAAAAAATTAGCTTCAAAAAACATTTGGGTTCCTGGGCAGGATTTTCCTGACCGTAAAGTCATGCGTTTTCTTCCCCAGGCACCAAAAAGGCGCGATGTTTAAAAAGTGGAAGCAACACCATTTTAGACATGGAATTTTATCCCGAAACTCATCCTGGGTCCGTTTTTGCATTTGGGTTCAAAAAAAAATTGGCTTCAAAAAACATTTGGGTTCCTGGGCAGTATTTTCCTTACCGTAAAGTCATGCGTTTTCTTCCCCAGGCACCAAAAAGGCTCAATTTTCAAAAAGTGGAAGCAACACCATTTTTAGACATGGAATTTTTTCCGGAAACTCATCCTGGGGTTCGTTTTTGCGTTTGGGTTCAAAAAAAAAAATTAGCTTCAAAAAACATTTGGGTTCCTGGGCAGGATTTTCCTGACCGTAAAGTCATGCGTTTTCTTCCCCAGGCACCAAAAAGGCGCGATTTTTAAAAAGTGGAAGCAACACCATTTTTAGACATGGAATTTTATCCCGAAACTCATCCTGGGGTCCGTTTTTGCATTTGGGTTCAAAAAAAAATTGGCTTCAAAAAACATTTGGGTTCCTGGGCAGCATTTTCCTGACCGTAAACTCATGCGTTTTCTTCCCCAGGCACCAAAAAGGCTCAATTTTTAAAAAGTGAGAGCAACACCATTTTTAGACATGGAATTTTATCCCGAAACTCATCCTGGGGTCCGTTTTTGCATTTGGGTTCAAAAAAAAAAAAGGCTTCGAAAAACATTTGGGTTCCTGGGCAGCATTTCCCTGACCGTAAACTCATGCGTTTTCTTCCCCAGGCACCAAAAAGGCTCAATTTTTAAAAAGTGAGAGCAACACCATTTTTAGACATGGAATTTTATCCCGAAATTCATCCTGGGGTCCGTTTTTGCATTTGCGTTCAAAAAAAAAACTTGGTTCAAAAAACATCTGGGTTCCTGGGCATTATTATCCTGACCGTAAACTCATGTGTTTTCTTCCCCAGGCACCAAAAAGGCTCAATTTTTAAAAAGTGGAAGCAACACCATTTTTAGACATGGAATTTTATCCCGAAACTCATCCTGGGGTCCGTTTTTCAATTTGGGTTCAAAAAAAAAATTGGCTTCAAAAAACATTTGGGTTCCTGGGCATTATTATCCTGAACGTAAACTCATGTGTTTTCTTCCCCAGGCACCAAAAAGGCTCAATTTTTAAAAAGTGAAAGCAAGACCATTTTTAGACATGGAATTTTATCCCGAAACTCATCCTGGGTTCCGTTTTTGCATTTAGGTTCAAAAAAAAAATTGGCTTCAAAAAACATTTGTGTTCCTGGACAGTATTTTCCTGACCGTAAAATCAAGCGTTTTCTTCCCCAGACACCAAAAAGGCTCAATTTTTAAAAAGTGGAAGCAACACCATTTTTAGACATGGAATTTTTTCCGGAAACTCATCCTGGGGTTCGTTTTTGCATTTGGGTTCAAAAAAAAAAATTAGCTTCAAAAAACATTTGGGTTCCTGGGCAGGATTTTCCTGACCGTAAAGTCATGCGTTTTCTTCCCCAGGCACCAAAAAGGCTCAATTTTCAAAAAGTGGAAGCAACACCATTTTTAGACATGGAATTTTATCCCGAAACTCATCCTGGGGTCCATTTTTGCATTTAGGTTCAAAAAAAAATTGGCTTCGAAAAACATCTGGGTTCCTGGGCAGCATTTCCCTGACCGTAAAGTCATGTGTTTTCTTCCCCAGGCACCAAAAAGGCGCGATTTTTAAAAAGTGAAAGCAACACCATTTTTAGACATGGAATTTTATCCCGAAACTCTTCCTGGGGTCCGTTTTTGCATTTGGGTTAAAAAAAAATTGGCTTCAAAAAACTTTTGGGTTCCTGGGCAGTATTTTCCTGACCGTAAATCATGCGTTTTCTTCCCCAGGCACCAAAAAGGCTCAATTTTTAAAAAGTGGAAGCAACACCATTTTTAGACATGGAATTTTATCCCAAAACTCATCCTGGGGTCCGTTTTTGCATTTAGGTTCAAAAAAAAAATTGGCTTCGAAAAACATCTGGGTTCCTGGGCAGTATTTTCCTGACCGTAAAGTCATGTGTTTTCTTCCCCAGGCACCAAAAAGGCTCAATTTTTAAAAAGTGGAAGCAACACCATTTTTAGACATGGAATTTTATCCCGAAACTCATCCTGGGGTCCGTTTTTCAATTTGGGTTCAAAAAAAAAATTGGCTTCGAAAAACATCTGGGTTCCTGGACAGTATTTTCCTGACCGTAAAATCAAGCCTTTTCTTCCCCAGGCACCAAAAAGGCTCAATTTTTAAAAAGTGGAAGCAACACCATTTTTAGACATGGAATTTTATCCCGAAACTCATCCTGGGTTCCGTTTTTGCATTTAGGTTCAAAAAAAAAATTGGCTTCAAAAAACATTTGTGTTCCTGGACAGTATTTTCCTGACCGTAAAATCAAGCGTTTTCTTCCCCAGGCACCAAAAAGGCTCAATTTTTAAAAAGTGGAAGCAACACCATTTTTAGACATGGAATTTTATCCCGAAACTCATCTTGGGGTCCGTTTTTGCATTTGGGTTCAAAAAAAAAAAATGGCTTCAAAAAACATTTGGGTTCCTGGGCTGTATTTTCCTGACTGTAAAGTCTTGCGTTTTCTTCCCCAGGCACCAAAAAGGCTCAATTTTCAAAAAGTGGAAGCAACACCATTTTTAGACATGGAATTTTATCCCGAAACTCATCCTGGGGTCCATTTTTGCATTTAGGTTCAAAAAAAAATTGGCTTCGAAAAACATCTGGGTTCCTGGGCAGCATTTCCCTGACCGTAAAGTCATGTGTTTTCTTCCCCAGGCACCAAAAAGGCACGATTTTTAAAAAGTGAAAGCAACACCATTTTTAGACATGGAATTTTATCCCGAAACTCTTCCTGGGGTCCGTTTTTGCATTTGGGTTAAAAAAAAATTGGCTTCAAAAAACTTTTGGGTTCCTGGGCAGTATTTTCCTGACCGTAAAGTCATGTGTTTTCTTCCCCAGGCACCAAAAAGGCTCAATTTTTAAAAAGTGGAAGCAACACCATTTTTAGACATGGAATTTTATCCCGAAACTCATCCTGGGGTCCGTTTTTCAATTTGGGTTCAAAAAAAAAATTGGCTTCGAAAAACATCTGGGTTCCTGGGCATTATTATCCTGAACGTAAACTCATGTGTTTTCTTCCCCAGGCACCAAAAAGGCTCAATTTTTAAAAGTGGAAGCAACACCATTTTTAGACATGGAATTTTATCCCGAAACTCATCCTGGGTTCCGTTTTTGCATTTAGGTTCAAAAAAAAAAATTGGCTTCAAAAAACATTTGTGTTCCTGGACAGTATTTTCCTGACCGTAAAATCAAGCGTTTTCTTCCCCAGGCACCAAAAAGGCTCAATTTTTAAAAAGTGGAAGCAACACCATTTTTAGACATGGAATTTTATCCCGAAACTCTTCCTGGGGTCCGTTTTTGCATTTGGGTTAAAAAAAAATTGGCTTCAAAAAACTTTTGGGTTCCTGGGCAGTATTTTCCTGACCGTAAATCATGCGTTTTCTTCCCCAGGCACCAAAAAGGCTCAATTTTTAAAAAGTGGAAGCAACACCATTTTTAGACATGGAATTTTATCCCAAAACTCATCCTGGGGTCCGTTTTTGCATTTAGGTTCAAAAAAAAAATTGGCTTCAAAAAACATTTGGGTTCCTGGGCAGTATTTTCCTGACCGTAAAGTCATGTGTTTTCTTCCCCAGGCACCAAAAAGGCTCAATTTTTAAAAAGTGAGAAACACCATTTTTAGACATGGAATTTTATCCGGAAACTCATCCTGGGTTCCGTTTTTGCATTTAGGTTCAAAAAAAAAATTTGCTTCAAAAAACATTTGCGTTCCTGGACAGTATTTTCCTGACCGTAAAATCAAGCGTTTTCTTCCCCAGGCACCAAAAAGGCTCAATTTTTAAAAAGTGAGAGCAACACCATTTTTAGACATGGAATTTTATCCCGAAACTCATCCTGTGGTCCGTTTTTGCATTTGCGTTCAAAAAAAAAACTTGGTTCAAAAAACATTTGGGTTCCTGGGCAGTATTTTCCTGACCGTAAACTCATGTGTTTTCTTCCCCAGGCACCAAAAAGGCTCAATTTTTAAAAAGTGGAAGCAACACCATTTTTAGACATGGAATTTTATCCCGAAACTCATCCTGGGGTCCGTAATTCAATTTGGGTTCAAAAAAAAAAATTGGCTTCAAAAAACATTTGGGTTCCTGGGCAGTATTTTCCTGACCGTAAACTCATGTGTTTTCTTTCCCAGGCACCAAAAAGGCTCAATTTTTAAAAAGTGGAAGCAACACCATTTTTAGACATGGAATTTTATCCCGAAACTCATCCTGGGGTCCGTTTTTCAATTTGGGTTCAAAAAAAAAATTGGCTTCGAAAAACATCTGGGTTCCTGGGCATTATTATCCTGAACGTAAACTCATGTGTTTTCTTCCCCAGGCACCAAAAAGGCTCAATTTTTAAAAGTGGAAGCAACACCATTTTTAGACATGGAATTTTATCCCGAAACTCATCCTGGGTTCCGTTTTTGCATTTAGGTTCAAAAAAAAAAATTGGCTTCAAAAAACATTTGTGTTCCTGGACAGTATTTTCCTGACCGTAAAATCAAGCGTTTTCTTCCCCAGGCACCAAAAAGGCTCAATTTTTAAAAAGTGGAAGCAACACCATTTTTAGACATGGAATTTTATCCTGAAACTCATCTTGGGGTCCGTTTTTGCATTTGGGTTCAAAAAAAAAATTGGCTTCAAAAAACATTTGGGTTCCTGGGCTGTATTTTCCTGACTGTAAAGTCTTGCGTTTTCTTCCCCAGGCACCAAAAAGGCTCAATTTTTAAATAGTGGAAGCAACACCATTTTTAGACATGGATTTTTTTCCGGAAACTCATCCTGGGGTTCGTTTTTGCATTTGGGTTCAAAAAAAAAATTAGCTTCAAAAAACATTTGGTTCCTGGGCAGGATTTTCCTGACCGTAAAGTCATGCGTTTTCTTCCCCAGGCAACAAAAAGGCTCAATTTTCAAAAAGTGGAAGCAACACCATTTTTAGACATGGAATTTTATCCCGAAACTCATCCTGGGGTCCATTTTTGCATTTAGGTTCAAAAAAAAATTGGCTTCGAAAAACATCTGGGTTCCTGGGCAGCATTTCCCTGACCATAAAGTCATGTGTTTTCTTCCCCAGGCACCAAAAAGGCGCGATTTTTAAAAAGTGGAAGCAACACCATTTTTAGACATGGAATTTTATCCCAAAACTCATCCTGGGGTCCGTTTTTGCATTTAGGTTCAAAAAAAAAATTGGCTTCAAAAAACATTTGGGTTCCTGGGCAGTATTTTCCTGACCGTAAAGTCATGTGTTTTCTTCCCCAGGCACCAAAAAGGCTCAATTTTTAAAAAGTGGAAGCAACACCATTTTTAGACATGGAATTTTATCCCGAAACTCATCCTGGGTTCCGTTTTTGCATTTAGGTTCAAAAAAAAAAATTGCTTCAAAAAACATTTGCGTTCCTGGACAGTATTTTCCTGACCGTAAAATCAAGCGTTTTCTTCCCCAGGCACCAAAAAGGCTCAATTTTTAAAAAGTGGAAGCAACACCATTTTTAGACATGGAATTTTATCCCGAAACTCATCCTGGGGTCCGTTTTTGCATTTGGGTTCAAAAAAAATAAATTAGCTTCAAAAAACATTTGGGTTCCTGGGCAGGATTTTCCTGACCGTAAACTCATGCGTTTTCTTCCCCAGGCACCAAAAAGGCTCAATTTTTAAAAAGTGAGAGCAACACCATTTTTAGACATGGAATTTTATCCCGAAACTCTTCCTGGGGTCCGTTTTTGCATTTGGGTTAAAAAAAAATTGGCTTCAAAAAACTTTTGGGTTCCTGGGCAGTATTTTCCTGACCGTAAATCATGCGTTTTCTTCCCCAGGCACCAAAAAGGCTCAATTTTTAAAAAGTGGAAGCAACACCATTTTTAGACATGGAATTTTATCCCAAAACTCATCCTGGGGTCCGTTTTTGCATTTAGGTTCAAAAAAAAAATTGGCTTCAAAAAACATTTGGCTTCCTGGGCAGTATTTTCCTGACCGTAAAGTCATGTGTTTTCTTCCCCAGGCACCAAAAAGGCTCAATTTTTAAAAGTGGAAGCAACACCATTTTTAGACATGGAATTTTATCCCGAAACTCATCCTGGGTTCCGTTTTTGCATTTAGGTTCAAAAAAAAAAATTGGCTTCAAAAAACATTTGTGTTCCTGGACAGTATTTTCCTGACCGTAAAATCAAGCGTTTTCTTCCCCAGGCACCAAAAAGGCTCAATTTTTAAAAAGTGGAAGCAACACCATTTTTAGACATGGAATTTTATCCTGAAACTCATCTTGGGGTCCGTTTTTGCATTTGGGTTCAAAAAAAAAATTGGCTTCAAAAAACATTTGGGTTCCTGGGCTGTATTTTCCTGACTGTAAAGTCTTGCGTTTTCTTCCCCAGGCACCAAAAAGGCTCAATTTTTAAATAGTGGAAGCAACACCATTTTTAGACATGGATTTTTTTCCGGAAACTCATCCTGGGGTTCGTTTTTGCATTTGGGTTCAAAAAAAAAATTAGCTTCAAAAAACATTTGGGTTCCTGGGCAGGATTTTCCTGACCGTAAAGTCATGCGTTTTCTTCCCCAGGCAACAAAAAGGCTCAATTTTCAAAAAGTGGAAGCAACACCATTTTTAGACATGGAATTTTATCCCGAAACTCATCCTGGGGTCCATTTTTGCATTTAGGTTCAAAAAAAAATTGGCTTCGAAAAACATCTGGGTTCCTGGGCAGCATTTCCCTGACCATAAAGTCATGTGTTTTCTTCCCCAGGCACCAAAAAGGCGCGATTTTTAAAAAGTGGAAGCAACACCATTTTTAGACATGGAATTTTATCCCAAAACTCATCCTGGGGTCCGTTTTTGCATTTAGGTTCAAAAAAAAAATTGGCTTCAAAAAACATTTGGGTTCCTGGGCAGTATTTTCCTGACCGTAAAGTCATGTGTTTTCTTCCCCAGGCACCAAAAAGGCTCAATTTTTAAAAAGTGGAAGCAACACCATTTTTAGACATGGAATTTTATCCCGAAACTCATCCTGGGTTCCGTTTTTGCATTTAGGTTCAAAAAAAAAAAATTGCTTCAAAAAACATTTGCGTTCCTGGACAGTATTTTCCTGACCGTAAAATCAAGCGTTTTCTTCCCCAGGCACCAAAAAGGCTCAATTTTTAAAAAGTGGAAGCAACACCATTTTTAGACATGGAATTTTATCCCGAAACTCATCCTGGGGTCCGTTTTTGCATTTGGGTTCAAAAAAAATAAATTAGCTTCAAAAAACATTTGGGTTCCTGGGCAGGATTTTCCTGACCGTAAACTCATGCGTTTTCTTCCCCAGGCACCAAAAAGGCTCAATTTTTAAAAAGTGAGAGCAACACCATTTTTAGACATGGAATTTTATCCCGAAACTCATCCTGGGGTCCGTTTTTGCATTTGGGTTCAAAAAAAAAATTGGCTTCAAAAAACATTTGGGTTCCTGGGCTGTATTTTCCTGACCGTAAAGTCGTGCGTTTTCTTCCCCAGGCACCAAAAAGGCTCAATTTTTAAAAAGTGAGAGCGACACCATTTTTAGACATGGAATTTTATCCCAAAACTCATCCTGGGGTCCGTTTTTGCATTTAGGTTCAAAAAAAAAATTGGCTTCAAAAAACATTTGGGTTCCTGGGCAGTATTTTCCTGACCGTAAAGTCATGTGTTTTCTTCCCCAGGCACCAAAAAGGCTCAATTTTTAAAAAGTGAGAAACACCATTTTTAGACATGGAATTTTATCCGGAAACTCATCCTGGGTTCCGTTTTTGCATTTAGGTTCAAAAAAAAAATTTGCTTCAAAAAACATTTGCGTTCCTGGACAGTATTTTCCTGACCGTAAAATCAAGCGTTTTCTTCCCCAGGCACCAAAAAGGCTCAATTTTTAAAAAGTGAGAGCAACACCATTTTTAGACATGGAATTTTATCCCGAAACTCATCCTGTGGTCCGTTTTTGCATTTGCGTTCAAAAAAAAACCTTGGTTCAAAAAACATTTGGGTTCCTGGGCAGTATTTTCCTGACCGTAAACTCATGTGTTTTCTTCCCCAGGCACCAAAAAGGCTCAATTTTTAAAAAGTGGAAGCAACACCATTTTTAGACATGGAATTTTATCCCGAAACTCATCCTGGGGTCCGTTTTTCAATTTGGGTTCAAAAAAAAAAATTGGCTTCAAAAAACATTTGGGTTCCTGGGCAGTATTTTCCTGACCGTAAACTCATGTGTTTTCTTTCCCAGGCACCAAAAAGGCTCAATTTTTAAAAAGTGGAAGCAACACCATTTTTAGACATGGAATTTTATCCCGAAACTCATCCTGGGGTCCGTTTTTCAATTTGGGTTCAAAAAAAAAATTGGCTTCGAAAAACATCTGGGTTCCTGGGCATTATTATCCTGAACGTAAACTCATGTGTTTTCTTCCCCAGGCACCAAAAAGGCTCAATTTTTAAAAGTGGAAGCAAAACCATTTTTAGACATGGAATTTTATCCCGAAACTCATCCTGGGTTCCGTTTTTGCATTTAGGTTCAAAAAAAAAAATTGGCTTCAAAAAACATTTGTGTTCCTGGACAGTATTTTCCTGACCGTAAAATCAAGCGTTTTCTTCCCCAGGCACCAAAAAGGCTCAATTTTTAAAAAGTGGAAGCAACACCATTTTTAGACATGGAATTTTATCCTGAAACTCATCTTGGGGTCCGTTTTTGCATTTGGGTTCAAAAAAAAAATTGGCTTCAAAAAACATTTGGGTTCCTGGGCTGTATTTTCCTGACTGTAAAGTCTTGCGTTTTCTTCCCCAGGCACCAAAAAGGCTCAATTTTTAAATAGTGGAAGCAACACCATTTTTAGACATGGATTTTTTTCCGGAAACTCATCCTGGGGTTCGTTTTTGCATTTGGGTTCAAAAAAAAAATTAGCTTCAAAAAACATTTGGGTTCCTGGGCAGGATTTTCCTGACCGTAAAGTCATGCGTTTTCTTCCCCAGGCACCAAAAAGGCTCAATTTTTAAAAAGTGGAAGCAACACCATTTTTAGACATGGAATTTTATCCTGAAACTCATCCTGGGGTTCGTTTTTGCATTTGGGTTCAAAAAAAAAATTAGCTTCAAAAAACATTTGGGTTCCTGGGCAGGATTTTCCTGACCGTAAAGTCATGCGTTTTCTTCCCCAGGCAACAAAAAGGCTCAATTTTCAAAAAGTGGAAGCAACACCATTTTTAGACATGGAATTTTATCCCGAAACTCATCCTGGGGTCCATTTTTGCATTTAGGTTCAAAAAAAAATTGGCTTCAAAAAACATCTGGGTTCCTGGGCAGCATTTCCCTGACCATAAAGTCATGTGTTTTCTTCCCCAGGCACCAAAAAGGCGCGATTTTTAAAAAGTGGAAGCAACACCATTTTTAGACATGGAATTTTATCCCAAAACTCATCCTGGGGTCCGTTTTTGCATTTAGGTTCAAAAAAAAAATTGGCTTCAAAAAACATTTGGGTTCCTGGGCAGTATTTTCCTGACCGTAAAGTCATGTGTTTTCTTCCCCAGGCACCAAAAAGGCTCAATTTTTAAAAAGTGGAAGCAACACCATTTTTAGACATGGAATTTTATCCCGAAACTCATCCTGGGGTCCGTTTTTGCATTTGGGTTCAAAAAAAAATTGGCTGCAAAAAACATTTGGGTTCCTGGGCTGTATTTTCCTGACCGTAAAGTCGTGCGTTTTCTTCCCCAGGCACCAAAAACGCTCAATTTTTAAAAAGTGGAAGCAACACCATTTTTAGACATGGAATTTTATCCCAAAACTCATCCTGGGGTCCGTTTTTGGATTTGGGTTTAAAAAAAAATAAATTAGCTTCAAAAAACATTTGGGTTCCTGGGCAGGATTTTCCTGACCGTAAAATCAAGCGTTTTCTTCCCCAGGCACCAAAAAGGCTCAATTTTTAAAAAGTGGAAGCAACACCATTTTTAGACATGGAATTTTATCCTGAAACTCATCTTGAGGTCCGTTTTTGCATTTGGGTTCAAAAAAAAAATTGGCTTCAAAAAACATTTGGGTTCCTGGGCTGTATTTTCCTGACTGTAAAGTCTTGCGTTTTCTTCCCCAGGCACCAAAAAGGCTCAATTTTTAAATAGTGGAAGCAACACCATTTTTAGACATGGATTTTTTTCCGGAAACTCATCCTGGGGTTCGTTTTTGCATTTGGGTTCAAAAAAAAAATTAGCTTCAAAAAACATTTGGGTTCCTGGGCAGGATTTTCCTGACCGTAAAGTCATGCGTTTTCTTCCCCAGGCAACAAAAAGGCTCAATTTTCAAAAAGTGGAAGCAACACCATTTTTAGACATGGAATTTTATCCCGAAACTCATCCAGGGGTCCATTTTTGCATTTAGGTTCAAAAAAAAATTGGCTTCGAAAAACATCTGGGTTCCTGGGCAGCATTTCCCTGACCATAAAGTCATGTGTTTTCTTCCCCAGGCACCAAAAAGGCGCGATTTTTAAAAAGTGGAAGCAACACCATTTTTAGACATGGAATTTTATCCCAAAACTCATCCTGGGGTCCGTTTTTGCATTTAGGTTCAAAAAAAAAATTGGCTTCAAAAAACATTTGGGTTCCTGGGCAGTATTTTCCTGACTGTAAAGTCATGTGTTTTCTTCCCCAGGCACCAAAAAGGCTCAATTTTTAAAAAGTGGAAGCAACACCATTTTTAGACATGGAATTTTATCCCGAAACTCATCCTGGGTTCCGTTTTTGCATTTAGGTTCAAAAAAAAAATTGCTTCAAAAAACATTTGCGTTCCTGGACAGTATTTTCCTGACCGTAAAATCAAGCGTTTTCTTCCCCAGGCACCAAAAAGGCTCAATTTTTAAAAAGTGGAAGCAACACCATTTTTAGACATGGAATTTTATCCCGAAACTCATCCTGGGGTCCGTTTTTGCATTTGGGTTCAAAAAAAATAAATTAGCTTCAAAAAACATTTGGGTTCCTGGGCAGGATTTTCCTGACCGTAAACTCATGCGTTTTCTTCCCCAGGCACCAAAAAGGCTCAATTTTTAAAAAGTGAGAGCAACACCATTTTTAGACATGGAATTTTATCCCGAAACTCTTCCTGGGGTCCGTTTTTGCATTTGGGTTAAAAAAAAATTGGCTTCAAAAAACTTTTGGGTTCCTGGGCAGTATTTTCCTGACCGTAAATCATGCGTTTTCTTCCCCAGGCACCAAAAAGGCTCAATTTTTAAAAAGTGGAAGCAACACCATTTTTAGACATGGAATTTTATCCCAAAACTCATCCTGGGGTCCGTTTTTGCATTTGGGTTCAAAAAAAAATTGGCTTCAAAAAACATTTGGGTTCCTGGGCTGTATTTTCCTGACCGTAAAGTCGTGCGTTTTCTTCCCCAGGCACCAAAAAGGCTCAATTTTTAAAAAGTGGAAGCAACACCATTTTTAGACATGGAATTTTATCCCGAAACTCATCCTGGGGTCCGTTTTTGCATTTGGGTTCAAAAAAAATAAATTAGCTTCAAAAAACATTTGGGTTCCTGGGCAGGATTTTCCTGACCGTAAACTCATGCGTTTTCTTCCCCAGGCACCAAAAAGGCTCAATTTTTAAAAAGTGAGAGCAACACCATTTTTAGACATGGAATTTTATCCCGAAACTCATCCTGGGGTCCGTTTTTGCATTTGGGTTCAAAAAAAAAATTGGCTTCAAAAAACATTTGGGTTCCTGGGCTGTATTTTCCTGACCGTAAAGTCGTGCGTTTTCTTCCCCAGGCACCAAAAAGGCTCAATTTTTAAAAAGTGAGAGCGACACCATTTTTAGACATGGAATTTTATCCCAAAACTCATCCTGGGGTCCGTTTTTGCATTTAGGTTCAAAAAAAAAATTGGCTTCAAAAAACATTTGGGTTCCTGGGCAGTATTTTCCTGACCGTAAAGTCATGTGTTTTCTTCCCCAGGCACCAAAAAGGCTCAATTTTTAAAAAGTGGAAGCAACACCATTTTTAGACATGGAATTTTATCCCGAAACTCATCCTGGGTTCCGTTTTTGCATTTAGGTTCAAAAAAAAAAATTGCTTCAAAAAACATTTGCGTTCCTGGACAGTATTTTCCTGACCGTAAAATCAAGCGTTTTCTTCCCCAGGCACCAAAAAGGCTCAATTTTTAAAAAGTGGAAGCAACACCATTTTTAGACATGGAATTTTATCCCGAAACTCATCCTGGGGTCCGTTTTTGCATTTGGGTTCAAAAAAAATAAATTAGCTTCAAAAAACATTTGGGTTCCTGGGCAGGATTTTCCTGACCGTAAACTCATGCGTTTTCTTCCCCAGGCACCAAAAAGGCTCAATTTTTAAAAAGTGAGAGCAACACCATTTTTAGACATGGAATTTTATCCCGAAACTCATCCTGGGGTCCGTTTTTGCATTTGGGTTCAAAAAAAAAATTGGCTTCAAAAAACATTTGGGTTCCTGGGCTGTATTTTCCTGACCGTAAAGTCGTGCGTTTTCTTCCCCAGGCACCAAAAAGGCTCAATTTTTAAAAAGTGAGAGCGACACCATTTTTAGACATGGAATTTTATCCTGAAACTCATCCTGGGGTCCGTTTTTGCATTTGGGTTCAAAAAAAAAATTGGCTTCAAAAAACATTTGGGTTCCTGGGCAGTATTTTCCTGACCGTAAACTCATGTGTTTTCTTCCCCAGGCACCAAAAAGGCTCAATTTTTAAAAAGTGGAAGCAACACCATTTTTAGACATGGAATTTTATCCCGAAACTCATCCTGGGTTCCGTTTTTGCATTTAGGTTCAAAAAAAAAAAATTGCTTCAAAAAACATTTGCGTTCCTGGACAGTATTTTCCTGACCGTAAAATCAAGCGTTTTCTTCCCCAGGCACCAAAAAGGCTCAATTTTTAAAAAGTGGAAGCAACACCATTTTTAGACATGGAATTTTATCCCGAAACTCATCCTGGGGTCCGTTTTTGCATTTGGGTTCAAAAAAAATAAATTAGCTTCAAAAAACATTTGGGTTCCTGGGCAGGATTTTCCTGACCATAAACACATGCGTTTTCTTCCCCAGGCACCAAAAAGGCTCAATTTTTAAAAAGTGAGAGCAACACCATTTTTAGACATGGAATTTTATCCCGAAACTCATCCTGGGGTCCGTTTTTGCATTTGGGTTCAAAAAAAAAATTGGCTTCAAAAAACATTTGGGTTCCTGGGCTGTATTTTCCTGACCGTAAAGTCGTGCGTTTTCTTCCCCAGGCACCAAAAAGGCTCAATTTTTAAAAAGTGAGAGCGACACCATTTTTAGACATGGAATTTTATCCTGAAACTCATCCTGGGGTCCGTTTTTGCATTTGGGTTCAAAAAAAAAATTGGCTTCAAAAAACATTTGGGTTCCTGGGCAGTATTTTCCTGACCGTAAACTCATGTGTTTTCTTCCCCAGGCACCAAAAAGGCTCAATTTTTAAAAAGTGGAAGCAACACCATTTTTAGACATGGAATTTTATCCCAAAACTCATCCTGGGGTCCGTTTTTGGATTTGGGTTTAAAAAAAAATAAATTAGCTTCAAAAAACATTTGGGTTCCTGGGCAGGATTTTCCTGACCGTAAACTCATGCGTTTTCTTCCCCAGGCACCAAAAAGGCTCAATTTTTAAAAAGTGAGAGCGACACCATTTTTAGACATGGAATTTTATCCTGAAACTCATCCTGGGGTCCGTTTTTGCATTTGGGTTCAAAAAAAAAATTGGCTTCAAAAAACATTTGGGTTCCTGGGCAGTATTTTCCTGACCGTAAACTCATGTGTTTTCTTCCCCAGGCACCAAAAAGGCTCAATTTTTAAAAAGTGGAAGCAACACCATTTTTAGACATGGAATTTTATCCCGAAACTCATCCTGGGGTCCGTTTTTGCATTTGGGTTTTAAAAAAAATAAATTAGCTTCAAAAAACATTTGGGTTCCTGTGCAGGATTTTTCTGACCGTAAACTCATGCGTTTTCTTCCCCAGGCACGAAAAAGGCTCAATTTTTAAATAGTGGAAGCAACACCATTTTTAGACATGGATTTTTTTCCGGAAACTCATCCTGGGGTTCGTTTTTGCATTTGGGTTCAAAAAAAAAATTAGCTTCAAAAAACATTTGGGTTCCTGGGCAGGATTTTCCTGACCGTAAAGTCATGCGTTTTCTTCCCCAGGCAACAAAAAGGCTCAATTTTCAAAAAGTGGAAGCAACACCATTTTTAGACATGGAATTTTATCCCGAAACTCATCCTGGGGTCCATTTTTGCATTTAGGTTCAAAAAAAAATTGGCTTCGAAAAACATCTGGGTTCCTGGGCAGCATTTCCCTGACCATAAAGTCATGTGTTTTCTTCCCCAGGCACCAAAAAGGCGCGATTTTTAAAAAGTGAAAGCAACACCATTTTTAGACATGGAATTTTATCCCGAAACTCTTCCTGGGGTCCGTTTTTGCATTTGGGTTAAAAAAAAATTGGCTTCAAAAAACTTTTGGGTTCCTGGGCAGTATTTTCCTGACCGTAAATCATGCGTTTTCTTCCCCAGGCACCAAAAAGGCTCAATTTTTAAAAAGTGGAAGCAACACCATTTTTAGACATGGAATTTTATCCCAAAACTCATCCTGGGGTCCGTTTTTGCATTTAGGTTCAAAAAAAAAATTGGCTTCAAAAAACATTTGGGTTCCTGGGCAGTATTTTCCTGACCGTAAAGTCATGTGTTTTCTTCCCCAGGCACCAAAAAGGCTCAATTTTTAAAAAGTGAGAAACACCATTTTTAGACATGGAATTTTATCCGGAAACTCATCCTGGGTTCCGTTTTTGCATTTAGGTTCAAAAAAAAAATTTGCTTCAAAAAACATTTGCGTTCCTGGACAGTATTTTCCTGACCGTAAAATCAAGCGTTTTCTTCCCCAGGCACCAAAAAGGCTCAATTTTTAAAAAGTGAGAGCAACACCATTTTTAGACATGGAATTTTATCCCGAAACTCATCCTGTGGTCCGTTTTTGCATTTGCGTTCAAAAAAAAACCTTGGTTCAAAAAACATTTGGGTTCCTGGGCAGTATTTTCCTGACCGTAAACTCATGTGTTTTCTTCCCCAGGCACCAAAAAGGCTCAATTTTTAAAAAGTGGAAGCAACACCATTTTTAGACATGGAATTTTATCCCGAAACTCATCCTGGGGTCCGTTTTTGCATTTGGGTTCAAAAAAAAAATTGGCTTCAAAAAACATTTGGGTTCCTGGGCTGTATTTTCCTTACTGTAAAGTCTTGCGTTTTCTTCCCCAGGCACCAAAAAGGCTCAATTTTTAAATAGTGGAAGCAACACCATTTTTAGACATGGATTTTTTTCCGGAAACTCATCCTGGGGTTCGTTTTGCATTTGGGTTCAAAAAAAAAATTAGCTTCAAAAAACATTTGGGTTCCTGGGCAGGATTTTCCTGACCGTAAAGTCATGCGTTTTCTTCCCCAGGCAACAAAAAGGCTCAATTTTCAAAAAGTGGAAGCAACACCATTTTTAGACATGGAATTTTATCCCGAAACTCATCCTGGGGTCCATTTTTGCATTTAGGTTCAAAAAAAAATTGGCTTCGAAAAACATCTGGGTTCCTGGGCAGCATTTCCCTGACCATAAAGTCATGTGTTTTCTTCCCCAGGCACCAAAAAGGCGCGATTTTTAAAAAGTGGAAGCAACACCATTTTTAGACATGGAATTTTATCCCAAAACTCATCCTGGGGTCCGTTTTTGCATTTAGGTTCAAAAAAAAAAATTGGCTTCAAAAAACATTTGGGTTCCTGGGCAGTATTTTCCTGACCGTAAAGTCATGTGTTTTCTTCCCCAGGCACCAAAAAGGCTCAATTTTTAAAAAGTGGAAGCAACACCATTTTTAGACATGGAATTTTATCCCGAAACTCATCCTGGGTTCCGTTTTTGCATTTAGGTTCAAAAAAAAAATTGCTTCAAAAAACATTTGCGTTCCTGGACAGTATTTTCCTGACCGTAAAATCAAGCGTTTTCTTCCCCAGGCACCAAAAAGGCTCAATTTTTAAAAAGTGGAAGCAACACCATTTTTAGACATGGAATTTTATCCCGAAACTCATCCTGGGGTCCGTTTTTGCATTTGGGTTCAAAAAAAATAAATTAGCTTCAAAAAACATTTGGGTTCCTGGGCAGGATTTTCCTGACCGTAAACTCATGCGTTTTCTTCCCCAGGCACCAAAAAGGCTCAATTTTTAAAAAGTGAGAGCAACACCATTTTTAGACATGGAATTTTATCCCGAAACTCATCCTGGGGTCCGTTTTTGCATTTGGGTTCAAAAAAAAAATTGGCTTCAAAAAACATTTGGGTTCCTGGGCTGTATTTTCCTGACCGTAAAGTCGTGCGTTTTCTTCCCCAGGCACCAAAAAGGCTCAATTTTTAAAAAGTGAGAGCGACACCATTTTTAGACATGGAATTTTATCCTGAAACTCATCCTGGGGTCCGTTTTTGCATTTGGGTTCAAAAAAAAAATTGGCTTCAAAAAACATTTGGGTTCCTGGGCAGTATTTTCCTGACCGTAAACTCATGTGTTTTCTTCCCCAGGCACCAAAAAGGCTCAATTTTTAAAAAGTGGAAGCAACACCATTTTTAGACATGGAATTTTATCCCAAAACTCATCCTGGGGTCCGTTTTTGGATTTGGGTTTAAAAAAAAATAAATTAGCTTCAAAAAACATTTGGGTTCCTGGGCAGGATTTTCCTGACCGTAAACTCATGCGTTTTCTTCCCCAGGCACCAAAAAGGCTCAATTTTTAAAAAGTGAGAGCGACACCATTTTTAGACATGGAATTTTATCCTGAAACTCATCCTGGGGTCCGTTTTTGCATTTGGGTTCAAAAAAAAAATTGGGTTCAAAAAACATTTGGGTTCCTGGGCAGTATTTTCCTGACCGTAAACTCATGTGTTTTCTTCCCCAGGCACCAAAAAGGCTCAATTTTTAAAAAGTGGAAGCAACACCATTTTTAGACATGGAATTTTATCCCGAAACTCATCCTGGGGTCCGTTTTTGCATTTGGGTTTAAAAAAAAATAAATTAGCTTCAAAAAACATTTGGGTTCCTGTGCAGGATTTTTCTGACCGTAAACTCATGCGTTTTCTTCCCCAGGCACCAAAAAGGCTCAATTTTTAAATAGTGGAAGCAACACCATTTTTAGACATGGATTTTTTTCCGGAAACTCATCCTGGGGTTCGTTTTTGCATTTGGGTTCAAAAAAAAAATTAGCTTCAAAAAACATTTGGGTTCCTGGGCAGGATTTTCCTGACCGTAAAGTCATGCGTTTTCTTCCCCAGGCAACAAAAAGGCTCAATTTTCAAAAAGTGGAAGCAACACCATTTTTAGACATGGAATTTTATCCCGAAACTCATCCTGGGGTCCATTTTTGTATTTAGGTTCAAAAAAAAATTGGCTTCGAAAAACATCTGGGTTCCTGGGCAGCATTTCCCTGACCATAAAGTCATGTGTTTTCTTCCCCAGGCACCAAAAAGGCGCGATTTTTAAAAAGTGAAAGCAACACCATTTTTAGACATGGAATTTTATCCCGAAACTCTTCTTGGGGTCCGTTTTTGCATTTGGGTTAAAAAAAAATTGGCTTCAAAAAACTTTTGGGTTCCTGGGCAGTATTTTCCTGACCGTAAATCATGCGTTTTCTTCCCCAGGCACCAAAAAGGCTCAATTTTTAAAAAGTGGAAGCAACACCATTTTTAGACATGGAATTTTATCCCAAAACTCATCCTGGGTTCCGTTTTTGCATTTAGGTTCAAAAAAAAAATTTGCTTCAAAAAACATTTGCGTTCCTGGACAGTATTTTCCTGACCGTAAAATCAAGCGTTTTCTTCCCCAGGCACCAAAAAGGCTCAATTTTTAAAAAGTGAGAGCAACACCATTTTTAGACATGGAATTTTATCCCGAAACTCATCCTGTGGTCCGTTTTTGCATTTGCGTTCAAAAAAAAAATTTGCTTCAAAAAACATTTGCGTTCCTGGACAGTATTTTCCTGACCGTAAACTCATGTGTTTTCTTCCCCAGGCACCAAAAAGGCTCAATTTTTAAAAAGTGGAAGCAACACCATTTTTAGACATGGAATTTTATCCCGAAACTCATCCTGGGGTCCGTTTTTCAATTTGGGTTCAAAAAAAAAAATTGGCTTCAAAAAACATTTGGGTTCCTGGGCAGTATTTTCCTGACCGTAAACTCATGTGTTTTCTTTCCCAGGCACCAAAAAGGCTCAATTTTTAAAAAGTGGAAGCAACACCATTTTTAGACATGGAATTTTATCCCGAAACTCATCCTGGGGTCCGTTTTTCAATTTGGGTTCAAAAAAAAAATTGGCTTCGAAAAACATCTGGGTTCCTGGGCATTATTATCCTGAACGTAAACTCATGTGTTTTCTTCCCCAGGCACCAAAAAGGCTCAATTTTTAAAAGTGGAAGCAACACCATTTTTAGACATGGAATTTTATCCCGAAACTCATCCTGGGTTCCGTTTTTGCATTTAGGTTGAAAAAAAAAATTGGCTTCAAAAAACATTTGTGTTCCTGGACAGTATTTTCCTGACCGTAAAATCAAGCGTTTTCTTCCCCAGGCACCAAAAAGGCTCAATTTTTAAAAAGTGGAAGCAACACCATTTTTAGACATGGAATTTTATCCTGAAACTCATCTTGGGGTCCGTTTTTGCATTTAGGTTCAAAAAAAAATTGGCTTCGAAAAACATCTGGGTTCCTGGGCAGCATTTCCCTGACCATAAAGTCATGCGTTTTCTTCCCCAGGCACCAAAAAGGCGCGATTTTTAAAAAGTGAAAGCAACACCATTTTTAGACATGGAATTTTATCCCGAAACTCTTCCTGGGGTCCGTTTTTGCATTTGGGTTAAAAAAAAATTGGCTTCAAAAAACTTTTGGGTTCCTGGGCAGTATTTTCCTGACCGTAAAGTCATGCGTTTTCTTCCCCAGGCACCAAAAAGGCGCGATTTTTAAAAAGTGGAAGCAACACCATTTTTAGACATGGAATTTTATCCCGAAACTCATCCTGGGGTCCGTTTTTGCATTTGGGTTCAAAAAAAAAATTGGTTTCAAAAAACATTTGTATTCCTGGGCAGTATTTTCCTGACCGTAAAGTCATGCGTTTTCTTCCTGAGGCACCAAAAAGGCTCAATTTTTAAAAAGTGAGAGCGACACCATTTTTAGACATGGAATTTTATCCCGAAACTCATCCTGGGGTCCGTTTTTGCATTTGGGTTCAAAAAAAAAATTGGCTTCAAAAAACATTTGGGTTCCTGGGCAGTATGTTCCTGACCGTAAACTCATGTGTTTTCTTCCCCAGGCACCAAAAAGGCTCAATTTTTAAAAAGTGGAAGCAACACCATTTTTAGACATGGAATTTTATCCCGAAACTCATCCTGGGTTCCGTTTTTGCATTTAGGTTCAAAAAAAAAATTGGCTTCAAAAAACATTTGCGTTCCTGGACATTATTTTCCTGACCGTAAAATCAAGCGTTTTCTTCCCCAGGCACCAAAAAGGCTCAATTTTTAAAAAGAGGAAGCAACACCATTTTTAGACATGGAATTTTATCCCGAAACTAATCCTGGAGTCCGTTTTTGCATTTGGGTTCAAAAAAAAAATTGGTTTCGAAAAACATTTGGGTTCCTGGGCAGTATTTTCCTGACCGTAAACTCATGTGTTTTCTTCCCCAGGCACCAAAAAGGCTCAATTTTTGAAAAGTGGAAGCAACACCATTTTTAGACATGCAATTTTATCCCGAAACTCATCCTGGGGTCCGTTTTTGCATTTAGGTTCAAAAAAAAAATTGGCTTCAAAAAACATTTGGGTTCCTGGGCAGTATTTTCCTGACCGTAAAGTCAAGCGTTTTCTTCCCCAGGCACCAAATGGCGCGATTTTTAAAAAGTGGAAGCAACACCATTTTTAGACATGGACTTTTATCCCGAAACTCATCCTGGGGTCCGTTTTTGCATTTGGGTTCAAAAAAAAAATTGGTTTCAAAAAACATTTGGATTCCTGGGCAGTATTTTCCTGACCGTAAAGTCATGCGTTTTCTTCCCCAGGCACCAAAAAGGCTCAATTTTTAAAAAGTGAGAGCAACACCATTTTTAGACATGGAATTTTATCCCGAAACTCATCCTGGGGTCCGTTTTTGCATTTGGGTTCAAAAAAATAATTGGCTTCAAAAAACATTTGGGTTCCTAGGCAGTATTTTCCTGACCGTAAAATCATGCGTTTTCTTCCCCAGGCACCAAAAAGGCTCAATTTTTAAAAAGTGGAAGCAACACCATTTTTAGACATGGAATTTTATCCCGAAACTCATCCTGGGGTCCGTTTTTGCATTTGGGTTCAAAAAAAAAATTGGCTTCGAAAAACATCTGGGTTCCTGGGCAGTATTTTCCTGACCGTAAAGTCAAGCGTTTTCTTCCCCAGGCACCAAATGGCGCGATTTTTAAAAAGTGGAAGCAACACCATTTTTAGACATGGAATTTTATCCCGAAACTCATCCTGGGGTCCGTTTTTGCATTTGGGTTCAAAAAAAAATTGGTTTCAAAAAACATTTGGATTCCTGGGCAGTATTTTCCTGACCGTAAAGTCATGCGTTTTCTTCCCGAGGCACCAAAAAGGCTCAATTTTTAAAAAGTGAGAGAGACACTATTTTTAGACATGGAATTTTATCCCGAAACTCATCCTGGGTTCCGTTTTTGCATTTAGGTTCAAAAAAAAAATTGGCTTCAAAAAACATTTGCGTTCCTGGACAGTATTTTCCTGACCGTAAAATCAAGCGTTTTCTTCCCCAGGCACCAAAAAGGCTCAATTTTTAAAAAGAGGAAGCAACACCATTTTTAGACATGGAATTTTATCCCGAAACTCATCCTGGGGTCCGTTTTTGCATTTGGGTTCAAAAAAAAAATTGGTTTCGAAAAACATTTGGGTTCCTGGGCAGTATTTTCCTGACCGTAAACTCATGTGTTTTCTTCCCCAGGCACCAAAAAGGCTCAATTTTTAAAAAGTGAGAGCGACACCATTTTTAGACATGGAATTTTATCCCGAAACTCATCCTGGGGTCCGTTTTTGCATTTGGGTTCAAAAAAAAATTGACTTCAAAAAACATTTGGGTTCCTGGGCAGGATTTTCCTGACCGTAAACTCATGTGTTTTCTTCCCCAGGCACCAAAAAGGCTCAATTTTTAAAAAGTGGAAGCAACACCATTTTTAGACATGGAATTTTATCCCGAAACTCATCCTGGGGTCCGTTTTTGCATTTAGGTTCAAAAAAAAAAATTGGCTTCAAAAAACATTTGGGTTCCTGGGCAGTATTTTCCTGACCGTAAAGTCAAGCGTTTTCTTCCCCAGGCACCAAAAAGGCTCAATTTTTAAAAAGTGGAAGCAACACCATTTTTAGACATGGAATTTTATCCCGAAACTCATCCTGGGTTCCGTTTTTGCATTTAGGTTCAAAAAAAAAATTAGCTTCAAAAAACATTTGCGTTCCTGGACAGTATTTTCCTGACCGTAAAATCAAGCGTTTTCTTCCCCAGGCACCAAAAAGGCTCAATTTTTAAAAAGTGAGAGCAGCACCATTTTTAGACATGGAATTTTATCCTGAAACTCATCCTGGGTTCCGTTTTTGCATTTAGGTTCAAAAAAAAAATTTGCTTCAAAAAACATTTGCGTTCCTGGACAGTATTTTCCTGACCGTAAAATCAAGCGTTTTCTTCCCCAGGCACCAAAAAGGCTCAAATTTTAAAAAGTGGAAGCAACACCATTTTTAGACATGGAATTTTATCCCGAAACTCATCCTGGGTTCCGTTTTTGCATTTAGGTTCAAAAAAAAAATTTGCTTCAAAAAACATTTGCGTTCCTGGACAGTATTTTCCTGACCGTAAAATCAAGCGTTTTCTTCCCCAGGCACCAAAAAGGCTCAATTTTTAAAAAGTGGAAGCAACACCATTTTTAGACATGGAATTTTATCCCGAAACGCATCATGCGGTCCCTTTTTGCATTTGGGTTCAAAAAAAAAATTGGTTTCAAAAAACATTTGTATTCCTGGGCAGTATTTTCCTGACCGTAAAGTCATGCGTTTTCTTCCCGAGGCACCAAAAAGGCTCAATTTTTAAAAAGTGAGAGCGACACCATTTTTAGACATGGAATTTTATCCCGAAACTCATCCTGGGGTCCGTTTTTGCATTTGGGTTCAAAAAAAAAATTGGCTTCAAAAAACATTTGGGTTCCTGGGCAGTATTTTCCTGACCGTAAACTCATGTGTTTTCTTCCCCAGGCACCAAAAAGGCTCAATTTTTAAAAAGTGAGAGCGACACCATTTTTAGACATGGAATTTTATCCTGAAACTCATCCTGGGGTCCGTTTTTGCATTTGGGTTCAAAAAAAAAATTGGCTTCAAAAAACATTTGGGTTCCTGGGCAGTATTTTCCTGACCGTAAACTCATGTGTTTTCTTCCCCAGGCACCAAAAAGGCTCAATTTTTAAAAAGTGGAAGCAACACCCTTTTTAGACATGGAATTTTATCCCGAAACTCATCCTGGGGTCCGTTTTTGCATTTGGGTTTAAAAAAAAATAAATTAGCTTCAAAAAACATTTGGGTTCCTGGGCAGGATTTTCCTGACCGTAAACTCATGCGTTTTCTTCCCCAGGCACCAAAAAGGCTCAATTTTTAAAAAGTGAGAGCAACACGATTTTTAGACATGGAATTTTATCCCGAAACTCATCCTGTGGTCCGTTTTTGCATTTGCGTTCAAAAAAAAAACTTGGTTCAAAAAACATTTGGGTTCCTGGGCAGTATTTTCCTGACCGTAAACTCATGTGTTTTCTTCCCCAGGCACCAAAAAGGCTCAATTTTTAAAAAGTGGAAGCAACACCATTTTTAGACATGGAATTTTATCCCGAAACTCATCCTGGGGTCCGTTTTTCAATTTGGGTTCAAAAAAAAAATTGGCTTCAAAAAACATTTGGGTTCCTGGGCAGTATTTTCCTGACCGTAAAGTCAAGCGTTTTCTTCCCCAGGCACCAAATGGCGCGATTTTTAAAAAGTGGAAGCAACACCATTTTTAGACATGGAATTTTATCCCGAAACTCATCCTGGGGTCCGTTTTTGCATTTGGGTTCAAAAAAAAATTGGTTTCAAAAAACATTTGGATTCCTGGGCAGTATTTTCCTGACCGTAAAGTCATGCGTTTTCTTCCCGAGGCACCAAAAAGGCTCAATTTTTAAAAAGTGAGAGAGACACTATTTTTAGACATGGAATTTTATCCCGAAACTCATCCTGGGTTCCGTTTTTGCATTTAGGTTCAAAAAAAAAATTGGCTTCAAAAAACATTTGCGTTCCTGGACAGTATTTTCCTGACCGTAAAATCAAGCGTTTTCTTCCCCAGGCACCAAAAAGGCTCAATTTTTAAAAAGAGGAAGCAACACCATTTTTAGACATGGAATTTTATCCCGAAACTCATCCTGGGGTCCGTTTTTGCATTTGGGTTCAAAAAAAAAATTGGTTTCGAAAAACATTTGGGTTCCTGGGCAGTATTTTCCTGACCGTAAACTCATGTGTTTTCTTCCCCAGGCACCAAAAAGGCTCAATTTTTAAAAAGTGAGAGCGACACCATTTTTAGACATGGAATTTTATCCCGAAACTCATCCTGGGGTCCGTTTTTGCATTTGGGTTCAAAAAAAAATTGGCTTCAAAAAACATCTGGGTTCCTGGGCATTATTATCCTGACCGTAAACTCATCTGTTTTCTTCCCCAGGCACCAAAAAGGCGCGATTTTTAAAAAGTGGAAGCAACACCATTTTTAGACATGGAATTTTATCCCGAAACTCATCCTGGGGTCCGTTTTTCAATTTGGGTTCAAAAAAAAAATTGGCTTCAAAAAACATTTGGGTTCCTGGGCAGTATTTTCCTGACCGTAAACTCATGTGTTTTCTTTCCCAGGCACCAAAAAGGCTCAATTTTTAAAAAGTGGAAGCAACACCCTTTTTAGACATGGAATTTTATCCCGAAACTCATCCTGGGGTCCGTTTTTGCATTTGGGTTTAAAAAAAAATAAATTAGCTTCAAAAAACATTTGGGTTCCTGTGCAGGATTTTCCTGACCGTAAACTCATGCGTTTTCTTCCCCAGGCACCAAAAAGGCTCAATTTTTAAAAAGTGAGAGCAACACCATTTTTAGACATGGAATTTTATCCCGAAACTCATCCTGTGGTCCGTTTTTGCATTTGCGTTCAAAAAAAAAACTTGGTTCAAAAAACATTTGGGTTCCTGGGCAGTATTTTCCTGACCGTAAACTCATGTGTTTTCTTCCCCAGGCACCAAAAAGCTCAATTTTTAAAAAGTGGAAGCAACACCATTTTTAGACATGGAATTTTATCCCGAAACTCATCCTGGGGTCCGTTTTTCAATTTGGGTTCAAAAAAAAAATTGGCTTCAAAAAATATTTGGGTTCCTGGGCAGCATTTTCCTGACCGTAAACTCATGTGTTTTCTTTCCCAGGCACCAAAAAGGCTCAATTTTTAAAAAGTGGAAGCAACACCCTTTTTAGACATGGAATTTTATCCCGAAACTCATCCTGGGGTCCGTTTTTGCATTTGGGTTTAAAAAAAAATAAATTAGCTTCAAAAAACATTTGGGTTCCTGTGCAGGATTTTCCTGACCGTAAACTCATGCGTTTTCTTCCCCAGGCACCAAAAAGGCTCAATTTTTAAAAAGTGAGAGCAACACCATTTTTAGACATGGAATTTTATCCCGAAACTCATCCTGTGGTCCGTTTTTGCATTTGCGTTCAAAAAAAAAACTTGGTTCAAAAAACATTTGGGTTCCTGGGCAGTATTTTCCTGACCGTAAAGTCAAGCGTTTTCTTCCCCAGGAACCAAAAAGGCGCGATTTTTAAAAAGTGGAAGCAACACCATTTTTAGACATGGAATTTAATCCCGAAACTCATCCTGTGGTCCGTTTTTGCATTTGGGTTCAAAAAAAAAATTGGCTTCAAAAAACATTTGGGTTCCTGGGCAGTATTTTCCTGACCGTAAACTCATGTGTTTTCTTCCCCAGGCACCAAAAAGGCTCAATTTTTAAAAAGTGGAAGCAACACCATTTTTAGACATGGAATTTTATCCCGAAACTCATCCTGGGGTCCGTTTTTCAATTTGGGTTCAAAAAAAAAAATTGGCTTCAAAAAACATTTGGGTTCCTGGGCAGTATTTTCCTGACCGTAAACTCATGTGTTTTCTTTCCCAGGCACCAAAAAGGCTCAATTTTTAAAAAGTGGAAGCAACACCCTTTTTAGACATGGAATTTTATCCCGAAACTCATCCTGGGGTCCGTTTTTGCATTTGGGTTTAAAAAAAAATAAATTAGCTTCAAAAAACATTTGGGTTCCTGTGCAGGATTTTCCTGACCGTAAACTCATGCGTTTTCTTCCCCAGGCACCAAAAAGGCTCAATTTTTAAAAAGTGAGAGCAACACCATTTTTAGACATGGAATTTTATCCCGAAACTCATCCTGTGGTCCGTTTTTGCATTTGCGTTCAAAAAAAAAACTTGGTTCAAAAAACATTTGGGTTCCTGGGCAGTATTTTCCTGACCGTAAACTCATGTGTTTTCTTCCCCAGGCACCAAAAAGCTCAATTTTTAAAAAGTGGAAGCAACACCATTTTTAGACATGGAATTTTATCCCGAAACTCATCCTGGGGTCCGTTTTTCAATTTGGGTTCAAAAAAAAAATTGGCTTCAAAAAACATTTGGGTTCCTGGGCAGCATTTTCCTGACCGTAAACTCATGTGTTTTCTTTCCCAGGCACCAAAAAGGCTCAATTTTTAAAAAGTGGAAGCAACACCCTTTTTAGACATGGAATTTTATCCCGAAACTCATCCTGGGGTCCGTTTTTGCATTTGGGTTTAAAAAAAAATAAATTAGCTTCAAAAAACATTTGGGTTCCTGTGCAGGATTTTCCTGACCGTAAACTCATGCGTTTTCTTCCCCAGGCACCAAAAAGGCTCAATTTTTAAAAAGTGAGAGCAACACCATTTTTAGACATGGAATTTTATCCCGAAACTCATCCTGTGGTCCGTTTTTGCATTTGCGTTCAAAAAAAAAACTTGGTTCAAAAAACATTTGGGTTCCTGGGCAGTATTTTCCTGACCGTAAACTCATGTGTTTTCTTCCCCAGGCACCAAAAAGGCTCAATTTTTAAAAAGTGGAAGCAACACCATTTTTAGACATGGAATTTTATCCCGAAACTCATCCTGGGGTCCGTTTTTCAATTTGGGTTCAAAAAAAAAATTGGCTTCAAAAAACATTTGGGTTCCTGGGCAGTATTTTCCTGACCGTAAACTCATGTGTTTTCTTCCCCAGGCACCAAAAAGGCTCAATTTTTAAAAAGTGGAAGCAACACCATTTTTAGACATGGAATTTTATCCCGAAACTCATCCTGTGGTCCGTTTTTGCATTTGCGTTCAAAAAAAAAACTTGGTTCAAAAAACATTTGGGTTCCTGGGCAGTATTTTCCTGACCGTAAACTCATGTGTTTTCTTCCCCAGGCACCAAAAAGGCTCAATTTTTAAAAAGTGGAAGCAACACCATTTTTAGACATGGAATTTTATCCCGAAACTCATCCTGGGGTCCGTTTTTGCATTTGGGTTCAAAAAAAAAATTGGCTTCAAAAAACATTTGCGTTCCTGGACAGTATTTTCCTGACCGTAAAATCAAGCGTTTTCTTCCCCAGGCACCAAAAAGGCTCAATTTTTAAAAAGTGGAAGCAACACCATTTTTAGACATGGAATTTTATCCCGAAACTCATCCTGGGTTCCGTTTTTGCATTTAGGTTCAAAAAAAAAATTTGCTTCAAAAAACATTTGCGTTCCTGGACAGTATTTTCCTGACCGTAAAATCAAGCGTTTTCTTCCCCAGGCACCAAAAAGGCTCAATTTTTAAAAAGTGGAAGCAACACCATTTTTAGACATGGAATTTTATCCCGAAACGCATCCTGCGGTCCCTTTTTGCATTTGGGTTCAAAAAAAAAATTGGTTTCAAAAAACATTTGTATTCCTGGGCAGTATTTTCCTGACCGTAAAGTCATGCGTTTTCTTCCCGAGGCACCAAAAAGGCTCAATTTTTAAAAAGTGAGAGCGACACCATTTTTAGACATGGAATTTTATAACGAAACTCATCCTGGGGTCCGTTTTTGCATTTGGGTTCAAAAAAAAAATTGGCTTCAAAAAACATTTGGGTTCCTGGGCAGTATTTTCCTGACCGTAAACTCATGTGTTTTCTTCCCCAGGCACCAAAAAGGCTCAATTTTTAAAAAGTGGAAGCAACACCATTTTTAGACATGGAATTTTATCCCGAAACTCATCCTGGGGTCCGTTTTTCAATTTGGGTTCAAAAAAAAAATTGGCTTCAAAAAACATTTGGGTTCCTGGGCAGTATTTTCCTGACCGTAAACTCATGTGTTTTCTTTCCCAGGCACCAAAAAGGCTCAATTTTTAAAAAGTGGAAGCAACACCCTTTTTAGACATGGAATTTTATCCCGAAACTCATCCTGGGGTCCGTTTTTGCATTTGGGTTTAAAAAAAAATAAATTAGCTTCAAAAAACATTTGGGTTCCTGTGCAGGATTTTCCTGACCGTAAACTCATGCGTTTTCTTCCCCAGGCACCAAAAAGGCTCAATTTTTAAAAAGTGAGAGCAACACCATTTTTAGACATGGAATTTTATCCCGAAACTCATCCTGTGGTCCGTTTTTGCATTTGCGTTCAAAAAAAAAACTTGGTTCAAAAAACATTTGGGTTCCTGGGCAGTATTTTCCTGACCGTAAACTCATGTGTTTTCTTCCCCAGGCACCAAAAAGCTCAATTTTTAAAAAGTGGAAGCAACACCATTTTTAGACATGGAATTTTATCCCGAAACTCATCCTGGGGTCCGTTTTTCAATTTGGGTTCAAAAAAAAAATTGGCTTCAAAAAACATTTGGGTTCCTGGGCAGCATTTTCCTGACCGTAAACTCATGTGTTTTCTTTCCCAGGCACCAAAAAGGCTCAATTTTTAAAAAGTGGAAGCAACACCCTTTTTAGACATGGAATTTTATCCCGAAACTCATCCTGGGGTCCGTTTTTGCATTTGGGTTTAAAAAAAAATAAATTAGCTTCAAAAAACATTTGGGTTCCTGTGCAGGATTTTCCTGACCGTAAACTCATGCGTTTTCTTCCCCAGGCACCAAAAAGGCTCAATTTTTAAAAAGTGAGAGCAACACCATTTTTAGACATGGAATTTTATCCCGAAACTCATCCTGTGGTCCGTTTTTGCATTTGCGTTCAAAAAAAAAACTTGGTTCAAAAAACATTTGGGTTCCTGGGCAGTATTTTCCTGACCGTAAACTCATGTGTTTTCTTCCCCAGGCACCAAAAAGCTCAATTTTTAAAAAGTGGAAGCAACACCATTTTTAGACATGGAATTTTATCCCGAAACTCATCCTGGGGTCCGTTTTTCAATTTGGGTTCAAAAAAAAAATTGGCTTCAAAAAACATTTGGGTTCCTGGGCAGCATTTTCCTGACCGTAAACTCATGTGTTTTCTTTCCCAGGCACCAAAAAGGCTCAATTTTTAAAAAGTGGAAGCAACACCCTTTTTAGACATGGAATTTTATCCCGAAACTCATCCTGGGGTCCGTTTTTGCATTTGGGTTTAAAAAAAAATAAATTAGCTTCAAAAAACATTTGGGTTCCTGTGCAGGATTTTCCTGACCGTAAACTCATGCGTTTTCTTCCCCAGGCACCAAAAAGGCTCAATTTTTAAAAAGTGAGAGCAACACCATTTTTAGACATGGAATTTTATCCCGAAACTCATCCTGTGGTCCGTTTTTGCATTTGCGTTCAAAAAAAAAACTTGGTTCAAAAAACATTTGGGTTCCTGGGCAGTATTTTCCTGACCGTAAACTCATGTGTTTTCTTCCCCAGGCACCAAAAAGGCTCAATTTTTAAAAAGTGGAAGCAACACCATTTTTAGACATGGAATTTTATCCCGAAACTCATCCTGGGGTCCGTTTTTCAATTTGGGTTCAAAAAAAAAATTGGCTTCAAAAAACATTTGGGTTCCTGGGCAGTATTTTCCTGACCGTAAACTCATGTGTTTTCTTCCCCAGGCACCAAAAAGGCTCAATTTTTAAAAAGTGGAAGCAACACCATTTTTAGACATGGAATTTTATCCCGAAACTCATCCTGTGGTCCGTTTTTGCATTTGCGTTCAAAAAAAAAACTTGGTTCAAAAAACATTTGGGTTCCTGGGCAGTATTTTCCTGACCGTAAACTCATGTGTTTTCTTCCCCAGGCACCAAAAAGGCTCAATTTTTAAAAAGTGGAAGCAACACCATTTTTAGACATGGAATTTTATCCCGAAACTCATCCTGGGGTCCGTTTTTGCATTTGGGTTCAAAAAAAAAATTGGCTTCAAAAAACATTTGCGTTCCTGGACAGTATTTTCCTGACCGTAAAATCAAGCGTTTTCTTCCCCAGGCACCAAAAAGGCTCAATTTTTAAAAAGTGGAAGCAACACCATTTTTAGACATGGAATTTTATCCCGAAACTCATCCTGTGGTCCGTTTTTGCATTTGCGTTCAAAAAAAAAACTTGGTTCAAAAAACATTTGGGTTCCTGGGCAGTATTTTCCTGACCGTAAACTCATGTGTTTTCTTCCCCAGGCACCAAAAAGGCTCAATTTTTAAAAAGTGGAAGCAACACCATTTTTAGACATGGAATTTTATCCCGAAACTCATCCTGGGGTCCGTTTTTGCATTTGGGTTCAAAAAAAAAATTGGCTTCAAAAAACATTTGCGTTCCTGGACAGTATTTTCCTGACCGTAAAATCAAGCGTTTTCTTCCCCAGGCACCAAAAAGGCTCAATTTTTAAAAAGTGGAAGCAACACCATTTTTAGACATGGAATTTTATCCCGAAACTCATCCTGGGTTCCGTTTTTGCATTTAGGTTCAAAAAAAAAATTTGCTTCAAAAAACATTTGCGTTCCTGGACAGTATTTTCCTGACCGTAAAATCAAGCGTTTTCTTCCCCAGGCACCAAAAAGGCTCAATTTTTAAAAAGTGGAAGCAACACCATTTTTAGACATGGAATTTTATCCCGAAACGCATCCTGCGGTCCCTTTTTGCATTTGGGTTCAAAAAAAAAATTGGTTTCAAAAAACATTTGTATTCCTGGGCAGTATTTTCCTGACCGTAAAGTCATGCGTTTTCTTCCCGAGGCACCAAAAAGGCTCAATTTTTAAAAAGTGAGAGCGACACCATTTTTAGACATGGAATTTTATAACGAAACTCATCCTGGGGTCCGTTTTTGCATTTGGGTTCAAAAAAAAAATTGGCTTCAAAAAACATTTGGGTTCCTGGGCAGTATTTTCCTGACCGTAAACTCATGTGTTTTCTTCCCCAGGCACCAAAAAGGCTCAATTTTTAAAAAGTGGAAGCAACACCATTTTTAGACATGGAATTTTATCCCGAAACTCATCCTGGGGTCCGTTTTTCAATTTGGGTTCAAAAAAAAAATTGGCTTCAAAAAACATTTGGGTTCCTGGGCAGTATTTTCCTGACCGTAAACTCATGTGTTTTCTTTCCCAGGCACCAAAAAGGCTCAATTTTTAAAAAGTGGAAGCAACACCCTTTTTAGACATGGAATTTTATCCCGAAACTCATCCTGGGGTCCGTTTTTGCATTTGGGTTTAAAAAAAAATAAATTAGCTTCAAAAAACATTTGGGTTCCTGTGCAGGATTTTCCTGACCGTAAACTCATGCGTTTTCTTCCCCAGGCACCAAAAAGGCTCAATTTTTAAAAAGTGAGAGCAACACCATTTTTAGACATGGAATTTTATCCCGAAACTCATCCTGTGGTCCGTTTTTGCATTTGCGTTCAAAAAAAAAACTTGGTTCAAAAAACATTTGGGTTCCTGGGCAGTATTTTCCTGACCGTAAACTCATGTGTTTTCTTCCCCAGGCACCAAAAAGCTCAATTTTTAAAAAGTGGAAGCAACACCATTTTTAGACATGGAATTTTATCCCGAAACTCATCCTGGGGTCCGTTTTTCAATTTGGGTTCAAAAAAAAAATTGGCTTCAAAAAACATTTGGGTTCCTGGGCAGCATTTTCCTGACCGTAAACTCATGTGTTTTCTTTCCCAGGCACCAAAAAGGCTCAATTTTTAAAAAGTGGAAGCAACACCCTTTTTAGACATGGAATTTTATCCCGAAACTCATCCTGGGGTCCGTTTTTGCATTTGGGTTTAAAAAAAAATAAATTAGCTTCAAAAAACATTTGGGTTCCTGTGCAGGATTTTCCTGACCGTAAACTCATGCGTTTTCTTCCCCAGGCACCAAAAAGGCTCAATTTTTAAAAAGTGAGAGCAACACCATTTTTAGACATGGAATTTTATCCCGAAACTCATCCTGTGGTCCGTTTTTGCATTTGCGTTCAAAAAAAAAACTTGGTTCAAAAAACATTTGGGTTCCTGGGCAGTATTTTCCTGACCGTAAACTCATGTGTTTTCTTCCCCAGGCACCAAAAAGGCTCAATTTTTAAAAAGTGGAAGCAACACCATTTTTAGACATGGAATTTTATCCCGAAACTCATCCTGGGGTCCGTTTTTCAATTTGGGTTCAAAAAAAAAATTGGCTTCAAAAAACATTTGGGTTCCTGGGCAGTATTTTCCTGACCGTAAACTCATGTGTTTTCTTCCCCAGGCACCAAAAAGGCTCAATTTTTAAAAAGTGGAAGCAACACCATTTTTAGACATGGAATTTTATCCCGAAACTCATCCTGTGGTCCGTTTTTGCATTTGCGTTCAAAAAAAAAACTTGGTTCAAAAAACATTTGGGTTCCTGGGCAGTATTTTCCTGACCGTAAACTCATGTGTTTTCTTCCCCAGGCACCAAAAAGGCTCAATTTTTAAAAAGTGGAAGCAACACCATTTTTAGACATGGAATTTTATCCCGAAACTCATCCTGGGGTCCGTTTTTGCATTTGGGTTCAAAAAAAAAATTGGCTTCAAAAAACATTTGCGTTCCTGGACAGTATTTTCCTGACCGTAAAATCAAGCGTTTTCTTCCCCAGGCACCAAAAAGGCTCAATTTTTAAAAAGTGGAAGCAACACCATTTTTAGACATGGAATTTTATCCCGAAACTCATCCTGGGTTCCGTTTTTGCATTTAGGTTCAAAAAAAAAATTTGCTTCAAAAAACATTTGCGTTCCTGGACAGTATTTTCCTGACCGTAAAATCAAGCGTTTTCTTCCCCAGGCACCAAAAAGGCTCAATTTTTAAAAAGTGGAAGCAACACCATTTTTAGACATGGAATTTTATCCCGAAACGCATCCTGCGGTCCCTTTTTGCATTTGGGTTCAAAAAAAAAATTGGTTTCAAAAAACATTTGTATTCCTGGGCAGTATTTTCCTGACCGTAAAGTCATGCGTTTTCTTCCCGAGGCACCAAAAAGGCTCAATTTTTAAAAAGTGAGAGCGACACCATTTTTAGACATGGAATTTTATAACGAAACTCATCCTGGGGTCCGTTTTTGCATTTGGGTTCAAAAAAAAAATTGGCTTCAAAAAACATTTGGGTTCCTGGGCAGTATTTTCCTGACCGTAAACTCATGTGTTTTCTTCCCCAGGCACCAAAAAGGCTCAATTTTTAAAAAGTGGAAGCAACACCATTTTTAGACATGGAATTTTATCCCGAAACTCATCCTGGGGTCCGTTTTTCAATTTGGGTTCAAAAAAAAAATTGGCTTCAAAAAACATTTGGGTTCCTGGGCAGTATTTTCCTGACCGTAAACTCATGTGTTTTCTTTCCCAGGCACCAAAAAGGCTCAATTTTTAAAAAGTGGAAGCAACACCCTTTTTAGACATGGAATTTTATCCCGAAACTCATCCTGGGGTCCGTTTTTGCATTTGGGTTTAAAAAAAAATAAATTAGCTTCAAAAAACATTTGGGTTCCTGTGCAGGATTTTCCTGACCGTAAACTCATGCGTTTTCTTCCCCAGGCACCAAAAAGGCTCAATTTTTAAAAAGTGAGAGCAACACCATTTTTAGACATGGAATTTTATCCCGAAACTCATCCTGTGGTCCGTTTTTGCATTTGCGTTCAAAAAAAAAACTTGGTTCAAAAAACATTTGGGTTCCTGGGCAGTATTTTCCTGACCGTAAACTCATGTGTTTTCTTCCCGAGGCACCAAAAAGCTCAATTTTTACAAAGTGGAAGCAACACCATTTTTAGACATGGAATTTTATCCCGAAACTCATCCTGGGGTCCGTTTTTCAATTTGGGTTCAAAAAAAAAATTGGCTTCAAAAAACATTTGGGTTCCTGGGCAGCATTTTCCTGACCGTAAACTCATGTGTTTTCTTTCCCAGGCACCAAAAAGGCTCAATTTTTAAAAAGTGGAAGCAACACCCTTTTTAGACATGGAATTTTATCCCGAAACTCATCCTGGGGTCCGTTTTTGCATTTGGGTTTAAAAAAAAATAAATTAGCTTCAAAAAACATTTGGGTTCCTGTGCAGGATTTTCCTGACCGTAAACTCATGCGTTTTCTTCCCCAGGCACCAAAAAGGCTCAATTTTTAAAAAGTGAGAGCAACACCATTTTTAGACATGGAATTTTATCCCGAAACTCATCCTGTGGTCCGTTTTTGCATTTGCGTTCAAAAAAAAAACTTGGTTCAAAAAACATTTGGGTTCCTGGGCAGTATTTTCCTGACCGTAAACTCATGTGTTTTCTTCCCCAGGCACCAAAAAGGCTCAATTTTTAAAAAGTGGAAGCAACACCATTTTTAGACATGGAATTTTATCCCGAAACTCATCCTGGGGTCCGTTTTTCAATTTGGGTTCAAAAAAAAAATTGGCTTCAAAAAACATTTGGGTTCCTGGGCAGTATTTTCCTGACCGTAAAGTCAAGCGTTTTCTTCCCCAGGAACCAAAAAGGCGCGATTTTTAAAAAGTGGAAGCAACACCATTTTTAGACATGGAATTTAATCCCGAAACTCATCCTGTGGTCCGTTTTTGCATTTGGGTTCAAAAAAAAAATTGGCTTCAAAAAACATTTGGGTTCCTGGGCAGTATTTTCCTGACCGTAAACTCATGTGTTTTCTTCCCCAGGCACCAAAAAGGCTCAATTTTTAAAAAGTGGAAGCAACACCATTTTTAGACATGGAATTTTATCCCGAAACTCATCCTGGGGTCCGTTTTTCAATTTGGGTTCAAAAAAAAAATTGGCTTCAAAAAACATTTGGGTTCCTGGGCAGTATTTTCCTGACCGTAAACTCATGTGTTTTCTTTCCCAGGCACCAAAAAGGCTCAATTTTTAAAAAGTGGAAGCAACACCCTTTTTAGACATGGAATTTTATCCCGAAACTCATCCTGGGGTCCGTTTTTGCATTTGGGTTTAAAAAAAAATAAATTAGCTTCAAAAAACATTTGGGTTCCTGTGCAGGATTTTCCTGACCGTAAACTCATGCGTTTTCTTCCCCAGGCACCAAAAAGGCTCAATTTTTAAAAAGTGAGAGCAACACCATTTTTAGACATGGAATTTTATCCCGAAACTCATCCTGTGGTCCGTTTTTGCATTTGCGTTCAAAAAAAAAACTTGGTTCAAAAAACATTTGGGTTCCTGGGCAGTATTTTCCTGACCGTAAACTCATGTGTTTTCTTCCCCAGGCACCAAAAAGCTCAATTTTTAAAAAGTGGAAGCAACACCATTTTTAGACATGGAATTTTATCCCGAAACTCATCCTGGGGTCCGTTTTTCAATTTGGGTTCAAAAAAAAAATTGGCTTCAAAAAACATTTGGGTTCCTGGGCAGCATTTTCCTGACCGTAAACTCATGTGTTTTCTTTCCCAGGCACCAAAAAGGCTCAATTTTTAAAAAGTGGAAGCAACACCCTTTTTAGACATGGAATTTTATCCCGAAACTCATCCTGGGGTCCGTTTTTGCATTTGGGTTTAAAAAAAAATAAATTAGCTTCAAAAAACATTTGGGTTCCTGTGCAGGATTTTCCTGACCGTAAACTCATGCGTTTTCTTCCCCAGGCACCAAAAAGGCTCAATTTTTAAAAAGTGAGAGCAACACCATTTTTAGACATGGAATTTTATCCCGAAACTCATCCTGTGGTCCGTTTTTGCATTTGCGTTCAAAAAAAAAACTTGGTTCAAAAAACATTTGGGTTCCTGGGCAGTATTTTCCTGACCGTAAACTCATGTGTTTTCTTCCCCAGGCACCAAAAAGGCTCAATTTTTAAAAAGTGGAAGCAACACCATTTTTAGACATGGAATTTTATCCCGAAACTCATCCTGGGGTCCGTTTTTCAATTTGGGTTCAAAAAAAAAATTGGCTTCAAAAAACATTTGGGTTCCTGGGCAGTATTTTCCTGACCGTAAAGTCAAGCGTTTTCTTCCCCAGGAACCAAAAAGGCGCGATTTTTAAAAAGTGGAAGCAACACCATTTTTAGACATGGAATTTAATCCCGAAACTCATCCTGTGGTCCGTTTTTGCATTTGGGTTCAAAAAAAAAATTGGCTTCAAAAAACATTTGGGTTCCTGGGCAGCATTTTCCTGAACGTAAACTCATGCATTTTCTTCCCGAGGCACCAAAAAGGCTCAATTTTTAAAAAGTGAGAGCGACACCATTTTTAGACATGGAATTTTATCCCGAAACTCATCCTGGGGTCCGTTTTTGCATTTGGGTTCAAAAAAAAAATTGGCTTCAAAAAACATTTGGGTTCCTGGGCAGTATTTTCCTGACCGTAAACTCATGTGTTTTCTTCCCCAGGCACCAAAAAGGCTCAATTTTTAAAAAGTGGAAGCAACACCATTTCTAGACATGGAATTTTATCCCGAAACTAATCCTGGGGTCCGTTTTTGCATTTGGGTTCAAAAAAAAAATTGGCTTCAAAAAACATTTGGGTTCCTGGGCAGTATTTTCCTGACCGTAAAGTCAAGCGTTTTCTTCCCCAGGAACCAAAAAGGCGCGATTTTTAAAAAGTGGAAGCAACACCATTTTTAGACATGGAATTTTATCCTGAAACTCATCCTGGGGTCCGTTTTTGCATTCGGGTTTAAAAAAAAATAAATTAGCTTCAAAAAACATTTGGGTTCCTGTGCAGGATTTTCCTGACCGTAAACTCATGCGTTTTCTTCCCCAGGCACCAAAAAGGCTCAATTTTTAAAAAGTGAGAGCAACACCATTTTTAGACATGGAATTTTATCCCGAAACTCATCCTGTGGTCCGTTTTTGCATTTGCGTTCAAAAAAAAAACTTGGTTTAAAAAACATTTGGGTTCCTGGGCAGTATTTTCCTGACCGTAAACTCATGTGTTTTCTTCCCCAGGCACCAAAAAGGCTCAATTTTTAAAAAGTGGAAGCAACACCATTTTTAGACATGGAATTTTATCCCGAAACTCATCCTGGGGTCCGTTTTTCAATTTGGGTTCAAAAAAAAAATTGGCTTCAAAAAACATTTGGGTTCCTGGGCAGTATTTTCCTGACCGTAAAGTCAAGCGTTTTCTTCCCCAGGAACCAAAAAGGCGCGATTTTTAAAAAGTGGAAGCAACACCATTTTTAGACATGGAATTTAATCCCGAAACTCATCCTGGGGTCCGTTTTTGCATTTGGGTTCAAAAAAAAAATTGGCTTCAAAAAACATTTGGGTTCCTGGGCAGCATTTTCCTGACCGTAAACTCATGCATTTTCTTCCCGAGGCACCAAAAAGGCTCAATTTTTAAAAAGTGAGAGCGACACCATTTTTAGACATGGAATTTTATCCCGAAACTCATCCTGGGGTCCGTTTTTGCATTTGGGTTCAAAAAAAAAATTGGCTTCAAAAAACATTTGGGTTCCTGGGCAGTATTTTCCTGACCGTAAACTCATGCGTTTTCTTCCCCAGGCACCAAAAAGGCTCAATTTTTAAAAAGTGGAAGCAACACCATTTTTAGACATGGAATTTTATCCCGAAACTCATCCTGGGGTCCGTTTTTCAATTTGGGTTCAAAAAAAAAATTGGCTTCAAAAAACATTTGGGTTCCTGGGCAGTATTTTCCTGACCGTAAAGTCAAGCGTTTTCTTCCCCAGGAACCAAAAAGGCGCGATTTTTAAAAAGTGGAAGCAACACCATTTTTAGACATGGAATTTAATCCCGAAACTCATCCTGTGGTCCGTTTTTGCATTTGGGTTCAAAAAAAAAATTGGCTTCAAAAAACATTTGGGTTCCTGGGCAGCATTTTCCTGAACGTAAACTCATGCATTTTCTTCCCGAGGCACCAAAAAGGCTCAATTTTTAAAAAGTGAGAGCGACACCATTTTTAGACATGGAATTTTATCCCGAAACTCATCCTGGGGTCCGTTTTTGCATTTGGGTTCAAAAAAAAAATTGGCTTCAAAAAACATTTGGGTTCCTGGGCAGTATTTTCCTGACCGTAAACTCATGTGTTTTCTTCCCCAGGCACCAAAAAGGCTCAATTTTTAAAAAGTGGAAGCAACACCATTTCTAGACATGGAATTTTATCCCGAAACTAATCCTGGGGTCCGTTTTTGCATTTGGGTTCAAAAAAAAAATTGGCTTCAAAAAACATTTGGGTTCCTGGGCAGTATTTTCCTGACCGTAAAGTCAAGCGTTTTCTTCCCCAGGAACCAAAAAGGCGCGATTTTTAAAAAGTGGAAGCAACACCATTTTTAGACATGGAATTTTATCCTGAAACTCATCCTGGGGTCCGTTTTTGCATTCGGGTTTAAAAAAAAATAAATTAGCTTCAAAAAACATTTGGGTTCCTGTGCAGGATTTTCCTGACCGTAAACTCATGCGTTTTCTTCCCCAGGCACCAAAAAGGCTCAATTTTTAAAAAGTGAGAGCAACACCATTTTTAGACATGGAATTTTATCCCGAAACTCATCCTGTGGTCCGTTTTTGCATTTGCGTTCAAAAAAAAAACTTGGTTCAAAAAACATTTGGGTTCCTGGGCAGTATTTTCCTGACCGTAAACTCATGTGTTTTCTTCCCCAGGCACCAAAAAGGCTCAATTTTTAAAAAGTGGAAGCAACACCATTTTTAGACATGGAATTTTATCCCGAAACTCATCCTGGGGTCCGTTTTTCAATTTGGGTTCAAAAAAAAAATTGGCTTCAAAAAACATTTGGGTTCCTGGGCAGTATTTTCCTGACCGTAAAGTCAAGCGTTTTCTTCCCCAGGAACCAAAAAGGCGCGATTTTTAAAAAGTGGAAGCAACACCATTTTTAGACATGGAATTTAATCCCGAAACTCATCCTGGGGTCCGTTTTTGCATTTGGGTTCAAAAAAAAAATTGGCTTCAAAAAACATTTGGGTTCCTGGGCAGCATTTTCCTGACCGTAAACTCATGCATTTTCTTCCCGAGGCACCAAAAAGGCTCAATTTTTAAAAAGTGAGAGCGACACCATTTTTAGACATGGAATTTTATCCCGAAACTCATCCTGGGGTCCGTTTTTGCATTTGGGTTCAAAAAAAAAATTGGCTTCAAAAAACATTTGGGTTCCTGGGCAGTATTTTCCTGACCGTAAACTCATGTGTTTTCTTCCCCAGGCACCAAAAAGGCTCAATTTTTAAAAAGTGAGAGCGACACCATTTTTAGACATGGAATTTTATCCTGAAACTCATCCTGGGGTCCGTTTTTGCATTTGGGTTCAAAAAAAAAAATTGGCTTCAAAAAACATTTGGGTTCCTGGGCAGTATTTTCCTGACCGTAAACTCATGTGTTTTCTTCCCCAGGCACCAAAAAGGCTCAATTTTTAAAAAGTGGAAGCAACACCATTTTTAGACATGGAATTTTATCCCGAAACTCATCCTGGGGTCCGTTTTTGCATTTGGGTTTAAAAAAAAATAAATTAGCTTCAAAAAACATTTGGGTTCCTGTGCAGGATTTTCCTGACCGTAAACTCATGCGTTTTCTTCCCCAGGCACCAAAAAGGCTCAATTTTTAAAAAGTGAGAGCAACACCATTTTTAGACATGGAATTTTATCCCGAAACTCATCCTGTGGTCCGTTTTTGCATTTGCGTTCAAAAAAAAAACTTGGTTCAAAAAACATTTGGGTTCCTGGGCAGTATTTTCCTGACCGTAAACTCATGTGTTTTCTTCCCCAGGCACCAAAAAGGCTCAATTTTTAAAAAGTGGAAGCAACACCATTTTTAGACATGGAATTTTATCCCGAAACTCATCCTGGGGTCCGTTTTTCAATTTGGGTTCAAAAAAAAAATTGGCTTCAAAAAACATTTGGGTTCCTGGGCAGTATTTTCCTGACCGTAAACTCATGTGTTTTCTTTCCCAGGCACCAAAAAGGCTCAATTTTTAAAAAGTGGAAGCAACACCCTTTTTAGACATGGAATTTTATCCCGAAACTCATCCTGGGGTCCGTTTTTGCATTTGGGTTTAAAAAAAAATAAATTAGCTTCAAAAAACATTTGGGTTCCTGTGCAGGATTTTCCTCACCGTAAACTCATGCGTTTTCTTCCCCAGGCACCAAAAAGGCTCAATTTTTAAAAAGTGGAAGCAACACCATTTTTAGACATGGAATTTTATCCCGAAACTCATCCTGGGGTCCGTTTTTCAATTTGGGTTCAAAAAAAAAATTGGCTTCAAAAAACATTTGGGTTCCTGGGCAGTATTTTCCTGACCGTAAAGTCAAGCGTTTTCTTCCCCAGGAACCAAAAAGGCGCGATTTTTAAAAAGTGGAAGCAACACCATTTTTAGACATGGAATTTAATCCCGAAACTCATCCTGTGGTCCGTTTTTGCATTTGGGTTCAAAAAAAAAATTGGCTTCAAAAAACATTTGGGTTCCTGGGCAGCATTTTCCTGAACGTAAACTCATGCATTTTCTTCCCGAGGCACCAAAAAGGCTCAATTTTTAAAAAGTGAGAGCGACACCATTTTTAGACATGGAATTTTATCCCGAAACTCATCCTGGGGTCCGTTTTTGCATTTGGGTTCAAAAAAAAAATTGGCTTCAAAAAACATTTGGGTTCCTGGGCAGTATTTTCCTGACCGTAAAATCAAGCGTTTTCTTCCCCAGGCACCAAAAAGGCTCAATTTTTAAAAAGTGGAAGCAACACCATTTTTAGACATGGAATTTTATCCCGAAACGCATCCTGCGGTCCCTTTTTGCATTTGGGTTCAAAAAAAAAATTGGTTTCAAAAAACATTTGTATTCCTGGGCAGTATTTTCCTGACCGTAAAGTCATGTGTTTTCTTTCCCAGGCACCAAAATGGCTCAATTTTTAAAAAGTGAGAGCGACACCATTTTTAGACATGGAATTTTATCCTGAAACTCATCCTGGGGTCCGTTTTTGCATTTGGGTTCAAAAAAAAAATTGGCTTCAAAAAACATTTGGGTTCCTGGGCAGTATTTTCCTGACCGTAAACTCATGTGTTTTCTTCCCCAGGCACCAAAAAGGCTCAATTTTTAAAAAGTGGAAGCAACACCATTTTTAGACATGGAATTTTATCCCGAAACTCATCCTGGGGTCCGTTTTTGCATTTGGGTTTAAAAAAAAATAAATTAGCTTCAAAAAACATTTGGGTTCCTGTGCAGGATTTTCCTGACCGTAAACTCATGCGTTTTCTTCCCCAGGCACCAAAAAGGCTCAATTTTTAAAAAGTGAGAGCAACACCATTTTTAGACATGGAATTTTATCCCGAAACTCATCCTGGGGTCCGTTTTTCAATTTGGGTTCAAAAAAAAAATTGGGTTCTAAAAACATTTGGGTTCCTGGGCAGTATTTTCCTGACCGTAAACTCATGTGTTTTCTTTCCCAGGCACCAAAAAGGCTCAATTTTTAAAAAGTGGAAGCAACACCCTTTTTAGACATGGAATTTTATCCCGAAACTCATCCTGGGGTCCGTTTTTGCATTTGGGTTTAAAAAAAAATAAATTAGCTTCAAAAAACATTTGGGTTCCTGTGCAGGATTTTCCTGACCGTAAACTCATGCGTTTTCTTCCCCAGGCACCAAAAAGGCTCAATTTTTAAAAAGTGAGAGCAACACCATTTTTAGACATGGAATTTTATCCCGAAACTCATCCTGTGGTCCGTTTTTGCATTTGCGTTCAAAAAAAAAACTTGGTTCAAAAAACATTTGGGTTCCTGGGCAGTATTTTCCTGACCGTAAACTCATGTGTTTTCTTCCCCAGGCACCAAAAAGGTTCAATTTTTAAAAAGTGGAAGCAACACCATTTTTAGACATGGAATTTTATCCCGAAACTCATCCTGGGGTCCGTTTTTCAATTTGGGTTCAAAAAAAAAATTGACTTCAAAAAACATTTGGGTTCCTGGGCAGTATTTTCCTGACCGTAAACTCATGTGTTTTCTTTCCCAGGCACCAAAAAGGCTCAATTTTTAAAAAGTGGAAGCAACACCCTTTTTAGACATGGAATTTTATCCCGAAACTCATCCAGGGGTCCGTTTTTGCATTCGGGTTTAAAAAAAAATAAATTAGCTTCAAAAAACATTTGGGTTCCTGTGCAGGATTTTCCTGACCGTAAACTCATGCGTTTTCTTCCCCAGGCACCAAAAAGGCTCAATTTTTAAAAAGTGAGAGCAACACCATTTTTAGACATGGAATTTTATCCCGAAACTCATCCTGTGGTCCGTTTTTGCATTTGCGTTCAAAAAAAAAACTTGGTTCAAAAAACATTTGGGTTCCTGGGCAGTATTTTCCTGACCGTAAACTCATGTGTTTTCTTCCCCAGGCACCAAAAAGGCTCAATTTTTAAAAAGTGGAAGCAACACCATTTTTAGACATGGAATTTTATCCCGAAACTCATCCTGGGGTCCGTTTTTCAATTTGGGTTCAAAAAAAAAATTGGCTTCAAAAAACATTTGGGTTCCTGGGCAGTATTTTCCTGACCGTAAACTCATGTGTTTTCTTTCCCAGGCACCAAAAAGGCTCAATTTTTAAAAAGTTGGAGCAACACCATTTTTAGACATGGAATTTTATCCCGAAACTCATCCTGGGGTCCATTTTTCAATTTGGGTTCAAAAAAATAAATTGGCTTCGAAAAACATCTGGGTTCCTGGGTATTATTATCCTGACCGTAAACTCATGCGTTTTCTTCCCCAGGCACCAAAAAGTCTCAATTTTTAAAAAGTGGAAGCAACACCATTTTTAGACATGGAATTTTATCCCGAAACTCATCCTGGGTTCCGTTTTTGCATTTAGGTTCAAAAAAAAAAATTGGCTTCAAAAAACATTTGCGTTCCTGGACAGTATTTTCCTGACCGTAAAATCAAGCGTTTTCTTCCCCAGGCACCAAAAAGGCTCAATTTTTAAAAAGTGGAAGCAACACCATTTTTAGACATGGAATTTTATCCCGAAACTCATCCTGGGGTCCGTTTTTGCATTTGGGTTAAAAAAAAAAATTGGTTTCAAAAAACATTTGTATTCCTGGGCAGTATTTTCCTGACCGTAAGGTCATGCGTTTTCTTCCCGAGGCACCAAAAAGTCTCAATTTTTAAAAAGTGAGAGCGACACCATTTTTAGACATGGAATTTTATCCCGAAACTCATCCTGGGGTCCGTTTTTGCATTTGGGTTCAAAAAAAAAATTGGCTTCAAAAAACATTTGGGTTCCTGGGCAGTATTTTCCTGACCGTAAACTCATGTGTTTTCTTCCCCAGGCACCAAAAAGGCTCAATTTTTAAAAAGTGGAAGCAACACCATTTTTAGACATGGAATTTTATCCCGAAACTCATCCTGGGTTCCGTTTTTGCATTTAGGTTCAAAAAAAAAATTGGCTTCAAAAAACATTTGCGTTCCTGGACAGTATTTTCCTGACCGTAAAATCAAGCGTTTTCTTCCCCAGGCACCAAAAAGGCTCAATTTTTAAAAAGTGGAAGCAACACCATTTTTAGACATGGAATTTTATCCCGAAACTCATCCTGGGTTCCGTTTTTCCATTTAGGTTCAAAAAAAAAAAATTTGCTTCAAAAAACATTTGCGTTCCTGGACAGTATTTTCCTGACCGTAAAATCAAGCGTTTTCTTCCCCAGGCACCAAAAAGGCTCAATTTTTAAAAAGTGGAAGCAACACCATTTTTAGACATGGAATTTTATCCCGAAACTCATCCTGCGGTCCGTTTTTGCATTTGGGTTCAAAAAAAATAAATTAGCTTCAAAAAACATTTGGGTTCCTGGGCAGGATTTTCCTGACCGTAAACTCATGCGTTTTCTTCCCGAGGCACCAAAAAGGCTCAATTTTTAAAAAGTGAGAGCAACACCATTTTTAGACATGGAATTTTATCCCGAAACTCATCCTGGGGTCCGTTTTTGCATTTGGGTTCAAAAAAAAAATTGGCTTCAAAAAACATTTGGGTTCCTGGGCAGTATTTTCCTGACCGTAAACTCATGTGTTTTCTTTCCCAGGAACCAAAAAGGCTCAATTTTTAAAAAGTGGAAGCAACACCATTTTTAGACATGGAATTTTATTCCGAAACTCATCCTGGGGTCCGTTTTTCAATTTGGGTTCAAAAAAAAAATTGGCTTCGAAAAACATTTGGGTTCCTGGGCAGTATTTTCCTGACCGTAAAGTCATGCGTTTTCTTCCCCAGGCACCAAATGGCGCGATTTTTAAAAAGTGGAAGCAACACCATTTTTAGACATGGAATTTTATCCCGAAACTCATCCTGGGGTCCGTTTTTGCATTTGGGTTCAAAAAAAAAATTGGTTTCAAAAAATATTTGGATTCCTGGGCAGTATTTTCCTGACCGTAAAGTCATGCATTTTCTTCCCGAGGCACCAAAAAGGCTCAATTTTTAAAAAGTGAGAGCGACACCATTTTTAGACATGGAATTTTATCCCGAAACTCATCCTGGGGTCCGTTTTTGCATTTGGGTTCAAAAAAAAAAATTGGCTTCAAAAAACATTTGGGTTCCTGGGCAGTATTTTCCTGACCGTAAAGTCAAGCGTTTTCTTCCCCAGGAACCAAAAAGGCGCGATTTTTAAAAAGTGGAAGCAACACCATTTTTAGACATGGAATTTTATCCCGAAACTCATCCTGGGGTCCGTTTTTGCATTTGGGTTCAAAAAAAAAATTGGCTTCAAAAAACATTTGGGTTCCTGGGCAGCATTTTCCTGACCGTAAACTCATGCGTTTTCTTCCCCAGGCACCAAAAAGGCTCAATTTTTAAAAAGTGGAAGCAACACCATTTTTAGACATGGAATTTTATCCCGAAACTCATCCTGGGTTCCGTTTTTGCATTTAGGTTCAAAAAAAAAATTTGCTTCAAAAAACATTTGCGTTTCTGGACAGTATTTTCCTGACCGTAAAATCAAGCGTTTTCTTCCCCAGGCACCAAAAAGGCTCAATTTTTAAAAAGTGGAAGCAACACCATTTTTAGACATGGAATTTTATCCCGAAACTCATCCTGGGGTCAGTTTTTGCTTTTGGGTTCAAAAAAAAAAATTGGCTTCAAAAAACTTTTGGGTTCCTGGGCTGTATTTTCCTGACCGTAAACTCGTGCGTTTTCTTCCCCAGGCACCAAAAAGGCTCAATTTTTAAAAAGTGAGAGCGACACCATTTTTAGACATGGAATTTTATCCCGAAACTCATCCTGGGGTCCGTTTTTGCATTTAGGTTCAAAAAAAAAATTGGCTTCAAAAAACATTTGCGTTCCTGGACAGTATTTTCCTGACCGTAAAATCAAGCGTTTTCTTCCCCAGGCACCAAAAAGGCTCAATTTTTAAAAAGAGGAAGCAACACCATTTTTAGACATGGAATTTTATCCCGAAACTCATCCTGGGGTCCGTTTTTGCATTTCGGTTAAAAAAAAAATTGGTTTCGAAAAACATTTGGGTTCCTGGGCAGTATTTTCCTGACCGTAAACTCATGTGTTTTCTTCCCCAGGCACCAAAAAGGCTCAATTTTTAAAAAGTGGAAGCAACACCATTTTTAGACATGGAATTTTATCCCGAAACTCATCCTGGGGTCCGTTTTTGCATTTGGGTTCAAAAAAAAAATTGGCTTCAAAAAACATTTGGGTTCCTGGGATGTATTTTCCTGACCGTAAACTCATGTGTTTTCTTCCCCAGGCAACAAAAAGGCTCAATTTTTAAAAAGTGGAAGCAACACCATTTTTAGACATGGAATTTTATCCCGAAACTGATCCTGGGTTCCGTTTTTCCATTTAGGTTCAAAAAAAAAAAATTTGCTTCAAAAAACATTTGCGTTCCTGGACAGTATTTTCCTGACCGTAAAATCAAGCGTTTTCTTCACCAGGCACCAAAAAGGCTCAATTTTTAAAAAGTGGAAGCAACACCATTTTTAGACATGGAATTTTATCCCGAAACTCATCCTGCGGTCCGTTTTTGCATTTGGGTTCAAAAAAAATAAATTAGCTTCAAAAAACATTTGGGTTCCTGGGCAGGATTTTCCTGACCGTAAACTCATGCGTTTTCTTCCCGAGGCACCAAAAAGGCTCAATTTTTAAAAAGTGAGAGCAACACCATTTTTAGACATGGAATTTTATCCCGAAACTCATCCTGGGGTCCGTTTTTGCATTTGGGTTCAAAAAAAAATTGGCTTCAAAAAACATTTGGGTTCCTGGGCAGTATTTTCCTGACCGTAAACTCATGTGTTTTCTTTCCCAGGAACCAAAAAGGCTCAATTTTTAAAAAGTGGAAGCAACACCATTTTTAGACATGGAATTTTATTCCGAAACTCATCCTGGGGTCCGTTTTTCAATTTGGGTTCAAAAAAAAAATTGGCTTCGAAAAACATTTGGGTTCCTGGGCAGTATTTTCCTGACCGTAAAGTCATGCGTTTTCTTCCCCAGGCACCAAATGGCGCGATTTTTAAAAAGTGGAAGCAACACCATTTTTAGACATGGAATTTTATCCCGAAACTCATCCTGGGGTCCGTTTTTGCATTTGGGTTCAAAAAAAAAATTGGTTTCAAAAAATATTTGGATTCCTGGGCAGTATTTTCCTGACCGTAAAGTCATGCATTTTCTTCCCGAGGCACCAAAAAGGCTCAATTTTTAAAAAGTGAGAGCGACACCATTTTTAGACATGGAATTTTATCCCGAAACTCATCCTGGGGTCCGTTTTTGCATTTGGGTTCAAAAAAAAAAATTGGCTTCAAAAAACATTTGGGTTCCTGGGCAGTATTTTCCTGACCGTAAAGTCAAGCGTTTTCTTCCCCAGGAACCAAAAAGGCGCGATTTTTAAAAAGTGGAAGCAACACCATTTTTAGACATGGAATTTTATCCCGAAACTCATCCTGGGGTCCGTTTTTGCATTTGGGTTCAAAAAAAAAATTGGCTTCAAAAAACATTTGGGTTCCTGGGCAGCATTTTCCTGACCGTAAACTCATGCGTTTTCTTCCCCAGGCACCAAAAAGGCTCAATTTTTAAAAAGTGAGAGCAGCACCATTTTTAGACATGGAATTTTATCCCGAAACTCATCCTGGGGTCCGTTTTTGCATTTAGGTTCAAAAAAAAAATTGGCTTCGAAAAACATTTGGGTTCCTGGACAGTATTTTCCTGACCGTAAAATCAAGCGTTTTCTTCCCCAGGCACCAAAAAGGCTCAATTTTTAAAAAGTGGAAGCAACACCATTTTTAGACATGGAATTTTATCCCGAAACTCATCCTGGGTTCCGTTTTTGCATTTAGGTTCAAAAAAAAAATTTGCTTCAAAAAACATTTGCGTTCCTGGACAGTATTTTCCTGACCGTAAAATCAAGCGTTTTCTTCCCCAGGCACCAAAAAGGCTCAATTTTTAAAAAGTGGAAGCAACACCATTTTTAGACATGGAATTTTATCCCGAAACTCATCCTGGGGTCAGTTTTTGCTTTTGGGTTCAAAAAAAAAAATTGGCTTCAAAAAACTTTTGGGTTCCTGGGCTGTATTTTCCTGACCGTAAACTCGTGCGTTTTCTTCCCCAGGCACCAAAAAGGCTCAATTTTTAAAAAGTGAGAGCGACACCATTTTTAGACATGGAATTTTATCCCGAAACTCATCCTGGGGTCCGTTTTTGCATTTGGGTTCAAAAAAAAAATTGGCTTCAAAAAACATTTGGGTTCCTGGGCAGGATTTTCCTGACCGTAAACTCATGCGTTTTCTTCCCCAGGCACCAAAAAGGCTCAATTTTTAAAAAGTGGAAGCAACACCATTTTTAGACATGGAATTTTATCCCGAAACTCATCCTGGGGTCCGTTTTTGCATTTAGGTTCAAAAAAAAAAAATTGGCTTCAAAAAACATTTCGGTTCCTGGGCAGCATTTTCCTGACCGTAAACTCATGCGTTTTCTTCCCCAGGCACCAAAAAGGCTTAATTTTTAAAAAGTGAGAGCGACACCATTTTTAGACATGGAATTTTATCCCGAAACTCATCCTGGGGTCCGTTTTTGCATTTGGGTTCAAAAAAAAAATTGGCTTCGAAAAACATCTGGGTTCCTGGGCATTATTATCCTGACCGTAAACTCATGTGTTTTCTTCCCCAGGCACCAAAAAGGCTCAATTTTTAAAAAGTGGAAGCAACACCATTTTTAGACATGGAATTTTATCCCGAAACTCATCCTGGGTTCCGTTTTTGCATTTAGGTTCAAAAAAAAAATTTGCTTCAAAAAACATTTGCGTTCCTGGACAGTATTTTCCTGACCGTAAAATCAAGCGTTTTCTTCCCCAGGCACCAAAAAGGCTCAATTTTTAAAAAGTGGAAGCAACACCATTTTTAGACATGGAATTTTATCCCGAAACGCATCCTGCGGTCCCTTTTTGCATTTGGGTTCAAAAAAAATAAATTAGCTTCAAAAAACATTTGGGTTCCTGGGCAGGATTTTCCTGACCGTAAACTCATGCGTTTTCTTCCCCAGGCACCAAAAAGGCTCAATTTTTAAAAAGTGAGAGCAACACCATTTTTAGACATGGAATTTTATCCCGAAACTCATCCTGGGGTCAGTTTTTGCTTTTGGGTTCAAAAAAAAAAATTGGCTTCAAAAAACTTTTGGGTTCGTGGGCTGTATTTTCCTGACCGTAAACTCGTGCGTTTTCTTCCCCAGGCACCAAAAAGGCTCAATTTTTAAAAAGTGAGAGCGACACCATTTTTAGACATGGAATTATATCCCGAAACTCATCCTGGGGTCCGTTTTTGCATTTGTGTTCAAAAAAAAAATTGGCTTCAAAAAACATTTGGGTTCCTGGGCAGGATTTTCCTGACCGTAAACTCATGCGTTTTCTTCCCCAGGCACCAAAAAGGCTCAATTTTTAAAAAGTGGAAGCAACACCATTTTTAGACATGGAATTTTATCCCGAAACTCATCCTGGGGTCCGTTTTTGCATTTAGGTTCAAAAAAAAAAATTGGCTTCAAAAAACATTTGGGTTCCTGGGCAGTATTTTCCTGACCGTAAAGTCAAGCGTTTTCTTCCCCAGGAACCAAAAAGGCGCGATTTTTAAAAAGTGGAAGCAACACCATTTTTAGACATGGAATTTTATCCCGAAACTCATCCTGGGGTCCGTTTTTGCATTTGGGTTCAAAAAAAAAATTGGCTTCAAAAAACATTTGGGTTCCTGGGCAGTATTTTCCTGACCGTAAAGTCATGCGTTTTCTTCCCCAGGCACCAAAAAGGCTTAATTTTTAAAAAGTGAGAGCAACACCATTTTTAGACATGGAATTTTATCCCGAAACTCATCCTGGGGTCCGTTTTTGCATTTGGGTTCAAAAAAAAAAATTGGCTTCGAAAAACATCTGGGTTCCTGGGCATTATTATCCTGACCGTAAACTCATGTGTTTTCTTCCCCAGGCACCAAAAAGGCTCAATTTTTAAAAAGTGGAAGGAACACTATTTTTAGACATGGAATTTTATCCCGAAACTCATCCTGGGGTCCGTTTTTGCATTTAGGTTCAAAAAAAAAAATTGGCTTCGAAAAACATCTGGGTTCCTGGGCAGTATTTTCCTGACCGTAAACTCATGTGTTTTCTTCCCCAGGCACCAAAAAGGCTCAATTTTTAAAAAGTGGAAGGAACACTATTTTTAGACATGGAATTTTATCCCGAAACTCATCCTGGGGTCCGTTTTTGCATTTGGGTTCAAAAAAAAAAATTGGCTTCGAAAAACATCTGGGTTCCTGGGCAGTATTTTCCTGACCGTAAACTCATGTGTTTTCTTCCCCAGGCACCAAAAAGGCTCAATTTTTAAAAAGTGGAAGGAACACTATTTTTAGACATGGAATTTTATCCCGAAACTCATCCTGGGGTCCGTTTTTGCATTTGGGTTCAAAAAAAAAAATTGGCTTCGAAAAACATCTGGGTTCCTGGGCAGTATTTTCCTGACCGTAAACTCATGTGTTTTCTTCCCCAGGCACCAAAAAGGCTCAATTTTTAAAAAGTGGAAGGAACACTATTTTTAGACATGGAATTTTATCCCGAAACTCATCCTGGGTTCCGTTTTTGCATTTAGGTTTGAAAAAAAAAATTGCTTCAAAAAACATTTGCGTTCCAGGACAGTATTTTCCTGACCGTAAAATCAAGCGTTTTCTTCCCCAGGCACCAAAAAGGCTCAATTTTTAAAAAGTGGAAGCAACACCATTTTTAGACATGGAATTTTATCCCGAAACTCATCCTGCGGTCCGTTTTTGCATTTGGGTTCAAAAAAAATAAATTAGCTTCAAAAAACATTTGGGTTCCTGGGCAGGATTTTCCTGACCGTAAACTCATGCGTTTTCTTCCCCAGGTACCAAAAAGGCTCAATTTTTAAAAAGTGAGAGCAACACCATTTTTAGACATGGAATTTTATCCCGAAACTCATCCTGGGGTCCGTTTTTGCATTTGGGTTCAAAAAAAAAAAATTGGCTTCAAAAAACATTTGGGTTCCTGGGATGTATTTTCCTGACCGTAAACTCATGCGTTTTCTTCCCCAGGCACCAAAAAGGCTCAATTTTTAAAAAGTGAGAGCAACACCATTTTTAGACATGGAATTTTATCCCGAAACTCATCCTGGGGTCCGTTTTTGCATTTGGGTTCAAAAAAAAAAATTGGCTTCAAAAAACATTTGGGTTCCTGGACAGTATTTTCCTGACCGTAAAATCAAGCGTTTTCTTCCCCAGGCACCAAAAAGGCTCAATTTTTAAAAAGTGGAAGCAACACCATTTTTAGACATGGAATTTTATCCCGAAACTCATCCTGGGTTCCGTTTTTGCATTTAGGTTCAAAAAAAAAATTTGCTTCAAAAAACATTTGCGTTCCTGGACAGTATTTTCCTGACCGTAAAATCAAGCGTTTTCTTCCCCAGGCACCAAAAAGGCTCAATTTTTAAAAAGTGGAAGCAACACCATTTTTAGACATGGAATTTTATCCCGAAACTCATCCTGGGGTCAGTTTTTGCTTTTGGGTTCAAAAAAAAAAATTGGCTTCAAAAAACTTTTGGGTTCCTGGGCTGTATTTTCCTGACCGTAAACTCGTGCGTTTTCTTCCCCAGGCACCAAAAAGGCTCAATTTTTAAAAAGTGAGAGCGACACCATTTTTAGACATGGAATTTTATCCCGAAACTCATCCTGGGGTCCGTTTTTGCATTTGGGTTCAAAAAAAAAATTGGCTTCAAAAAACATTTGGGTTCCTGGGCAGGATTTTCCTGACCGTAAACTCATGCGTTTTCTTCCCCAGGCACCAAAAAGGCTCAATTTTTAAAAAGTGGAAGCAACACCATTTTTAGACATGGAATTTTATCCCGAAACTCATCCTGGGGTCCGTTTTTGCATTTAGGTTCAAAAAAAAAAAATTGGCTTCAAAAAACATTTCGGTTCCTGGGCAGCATTTTCCTGACCGTAAACTCATGCGTTTTCTTCCCCAGGCACCAAAAAGGCTTAATTTTTAAAAAGTGAGAGCGACACCATTTTTAGACATGGAATTTTATCCCGAAACTCATCCTGGGGTCCGTTTTTGCATTTGGGTTCAAAAAAAAAATTGGCTTCGAAAAACATCTGGGTTCCTGGGCATTATTATCCTGACCGTAAACTCATGTGTTTTCTTCCCCAGGCACCAAAAAGGCTCAATTTTTAAAAAGTGGAAGCAACACCATTTTTAGACATGGAATTTTATCCCGAAACTCATCCTGGGTTCCGTTTTTGCATTTAGGTTCAAAAAAAAAATTTGCTTCAAAAAACATTTGCGTTCCTGGACAGTATTTTCCTGACCGTAAAATCAAGCGTTTTCTTCCCCAGGCACCAAAAAGGCTCAATTTTTAAAAAGTGGAAGCAACACCATTTTTAGACATGGAATTTTATCCCGAAACGCATCCTGCGGTCCCTTTTTGCATTTGGGTTCAAAAAAAATAAATTAGCTTCAAAAAACATTTGGGTTCCTGGGCAGGATTTTCCTGACCGTAAACTCATGCGTTTTCTTCCCCAGGCACCAAAAAGGCTCAATTTTTAAAAAGTGAGAGCAACACCATTTTTAGACATGGAATTTTATCCCGAAACTCATCCTGGGGTCAGTTTTTGCTTTTGGGTTCAAAAAAAAAAATTGGCTTCAAAAAACTTTTGGGTTCGTGGGCTGTATTTTCCTGACCGTAAACTCGTGCGTTTTCTTCCCCAGGCACCAAAAAGGCTCAATTTTTAAAAAGTGAGAGCGACACCATTTTTAGACATGGAATTATATCCCGAAACTCATCCTGGGGTCCGTTTTTGCATTTGTGTTCAAAAAAAAAATTGGCTTCAAAAAACATTTGGGTTCCTGGGCAGGATTTTCCTGACCGTAAACTCATGCGTTTTCTTCCCCAGGCACCAAAAAGGCTCAATTTTTAAAAAGTGGAAGCAACACCATTTTTAGACATGGAATTTTATCCCGAAACTCATCCTGGGGTCCGTTTTTGCATTTAGGTTCAAAAAAAAAAATTGGCTTCAAAAAACATTTGGGTTCCTGGGCAGTATTTTCCTGACCGTAAAGTCAAGCGTTTTCTTCCCCAGGAACCAAAAAGGCGCGATTTTTAAAAAGTGGAAGCAACACCATTTTTAGACATGGAATTTTATCCCGAAACTCATCCTGGGGTCCGTTTTTGCATTTGGGTTCAAAAAAAAAATTGGCTTCAAAAAACATTTGGGTTCCTGGGCAGTATTTTCCTGACCGTAAAGTCATGCGTTTTCTTCCCCAGGCACCAAAAAGGCTTAATTTTTAAAAAGTGAGAGCAACACCATTTTTAGACATGGAATTTTATCCCGAAACTCATCCTGGGGTCCGTTTTTGCATTTGGGTTCAAAAAAAAAAATTGGCTTCGAAAAACATCTGGGTTCCTGGGCATTATTATCCTGACCGTAAACTCATGTGTTTTCTTCCCCAGGCACCAAAAAGGCTCAATTTTTAAAAAGTGGAAGGAACACTATTTTTAGACATGGAATTTTATCCCGAAACTCATCCTGGGTTCCGTTTTTGCATTTAGGTTTGAAAAAAAAAATTGCTTCAAAAAACATTTGCGTTCCAGGACAGTATTTTCCTGACCGTAAAATCAAGCGTTTTCTTCCCCAGGCACCAAAAAGGCTCAATTTTTAAAAAGTGGAAGCAACACCATTTTTAGACATGGAATTTTATCCCGAAACTCATCCTGCGGTCCGTTTTTGCATTTGGGTTCAAAAAAAATAAATTAGCTTCAAAAAACATTTGGGTTCCTGGGCAGGATTTTCCTGACCGTAAACTCATGCGTTTTCTTCCCCAGGTACCAAAAAGGCTCAATTTTTAAAAAGTGAGAGCAACACCATTTTTAGACATGGAATTTTATCCCGAAACTCATCCTGGGGTCCGTTTTTGCATTTGGGTTCAAAAAAAAAAAATTGGCTTCAAAAAACATTTGGGTTCCTGGGATGTATTTTCCTGACCGTAAACTCATGCGTTTTCTTCCCCAGGCACCAAAAAGGCTCAATTTTTAAAAAGTGAGAGCAACACCATTTTTAGACATGGAATTTTATCCCGAAACTCATCCTGGGGTCCGTTTTTGCATTTGGGTTCAAAAAAAAAAATTGGCTTCAAAAAACATTTGGGTTCCTGGGATGTATTTTCCTGACCGTAAAGTCGTGCGTTTTCTTCCCCAGGCACCAAAAAGGCTCAATTTTTAAAAAGTGAAAGCAACACCATTTTTAGACATGGAATTTTATCCCGAAACTCATCCTGGGGTCCGTTTTTGCATTTAGGTTCAAAAAAAAAATTGGCTTCAAAAAACATTTGGGTTCCTGGGCAGTATTTTCCTGACCGTAAAGTCAAGCGTTTTCTTCCCCAGGAACCAAAAAGGCGCGATTTTTAAAAAGTGGAAGCAACACCATTTTTAGACATGGAATTTTATCCTGAAACTCATCCTGGGGTCCGTTTTTGCATTTGGGTTCAAAAAAAAAATTGGCTTCAAAAAACATTTGGGTTCCTGGGCAGCATTTTCCTGACCGTAAACTCATGCGTTTTCTTCCCCAGGCACCAAAAAGGCTCAATTTTTAAAAAGTGGAAGCAACACCATTTTTAGACATGGAATTTTATCCCGAAACTCATCCTGGGTTCCGTTTTTGCATTTAGGTTCAAAAAAAAAATTTGCTTCAAAAAACATTTGGGTTCCTGGGCAGTATTTTCCTGACCGTAAAGTCAAGCGTTTTCTTCCCCAGGAACCAAAAAGGCGCGATTTTTAAAAAGTGAGAGCAGCACCATTTTTAGACATGGAATTTTATCCCGAAACTCATCCTGGGGTCCGTTTTTGCATTTGGGTTCAAAAAAAAAATTGGCTTCGAAAAACATCTGGGTTCCTGGGCATTATTATCCTGACCGTAAACTCATGTGTTTCCTTCCCCAGGCACCAAAAAGGCTCAATTTTTAAAAAGTGGAAGCAACACCATTTTTAGACATGGAATTTTATCCCGAAACTCATCCTGGGTTCCGTTTTTGCATTTAGGTTCAAAAAAAAAATTTGCTTCAAAAAACATTTGCGTTCCTGGACAGTATTTTCCTGACCGTAAAATCAAGCGTTTTCTTCCCCAGGCACCAAAACGGCTCAATTTTTAAAAAGTGGAAGCAACACCATTTTTAGACATGGAATTTTATCCCGAAACGCATCCTGCGGTCCCTTTTTGCATTTGGGTTCAAAAAAAATAAATTAGCTTCAAAAAACATTTGGGTTCCTGGGCAGGATTTTCCTGACCGTAAACTCATGCGTTTTCTTCCCCAGGCACCAAAAAGGCTCAATTTTTAAAAAGTAAGAGCAACACCATTTTTAGACATGGAATTTTATCCCGAAACTCATCCTGGGGTCAGTTTTTGCATTTGGGTTCAAAAAAAAAAATTGGCTTCAAAAAACATTTGGGTTCCTGGGCAGTATTTTCCTGACCGTAAAGTCATGCCTTTTCTTCCCCAGGCACCAAAAAGACTCAATTTTTAAAAAGTGGAAGCAACACCATTTTTAGACATGGAATTTTATCCCGAAACTCATCCTGGGGTCCGTTTTTGCATTTGGGTTAAAAAAAAATTGGCTTCAAAAAACATTTTGGTTCCTGGGCAGTATTTTCCTGACCGTAAAGTCATGCGTTTTCTTCCCCAGGCACCAAAAAAGCGTGATTTTTAAAAAGTGGAAGCAACACCATTTTTAGACATGGAATTTTATCCCGAAACTCATCCTGGGGTCCGTTTCTGCATTTGGGTTCAAAAAAAAAAATTGGGTTCAAAAAACATTTGGGTTCCTGGGCAGTATTTTCCTGACCGTAAAGTCATGCGTTTTCTTCCCCAGGCACCAAAAAGGCGCGATTTTTAAAAAGTGGAAGCAACACCATTTTTAGACATGGAATTTTATCCCGAAACTCATCCTGGGGTCCGTTTTTGCATTTGGGTTCAAAAAAAAAAATTGGCTTCAAAAAACATTTGGGTTCCTGGGCAGTATTTTCCTGACCGTAAAGTCATGCCTTTTCTTCCCCAGGCACCAAAAAGACTCAATTTTTAAAAAGTGGAAGCAACACCATTTTTAGACATGGAATTTTATCCCGAAACTCATCCTGGGGTCCGTTTTTGCATTTGGGTTCAAAAAAAAATTGGCTTCAAAAAACATTTTGGTTCCTGGGCAGTATTTTCCTGACCGTCAAGTCATGCGTTTTCTTCCCCAGGCACCAAAAAGGCTCAATTTTTAAAAAGTGAGAGCAACAAAATTTTTAGACATGGAATTTTATCCCGAAACTAATCCTGGGGTCCGTTTTTGCATTTGGGTTCAAAAAAAACAATTGGCTTCAAAAAACATTTGGGTTCCTGGGCAGTATTTTCCTGACCGTAAAATCATGCGTTTTCTTCCCCAGGCACCAAAAAGGCTCAATTTTTGAAAAGTGAGAGCAACACCATTTTTAGACATGGAATTTTATCCCGAAACTCATCCTGGGGTCCGTTTTAGCATTTGGGTTTGAAAAAAAAATTGGCTTCAAAAAACATTTGGGTTCCTGGGCAGGATTTTCCTGACCGTAAAGTCATGCGTTTTCTTCCCCAGGCACCAAAAAGGCTCAATTTTTGAAAAGTGAGAGCAACACCATTTCTAGACATGGAATTTTATCCCGAAACTAATCATGGGGTCCGTTTTTGCATTTGGGTTCAAAAAAAAAAATTGGCTTCAAAAAACATTTGGGTTCCTGGGCAGCATTTTCCTGACCGTAAAGTCATGCGTTTTCTTCCCCAGGCACCAAAAAGGCGCGATTTTTAAAAAGTGGAAACAACACCATTTTTAGACATGGAATTTTATCCCGAAACTCATCCTGGGGTCCGTTTTTGCATTTGGTTTCAAAAAAAAAAATTGGCTTCAAAAAACATTTGGGTTTCTGCGCAGGATTTTCCTGACCATAAAGTCATGCGTTTTCTTCCCCAGGCACCAAAAAGACTCAATTTTTAAAAAGTGGAAGCAACACCATTTTTAGACATGGAATTTTATCCCGAAACTCATCCTGGGGTCCGTTTTTGCATTTGGGTTCAAAAAAAACAATTGGCTTCAAAAAACATTTGGGTTCCTGGGCAGTATTTTCCTGACCGTAAAGTCAAGCGTTTTCTTCCCCAGGCACCAAAAAGGCTCAATTTTTGAAAAGTGAGAGCAACACCATTTTTAGACATGGAATTTTATCCCGAAACTCATCCTGGGGTCCGTTTTAGCATTTGGGTTCGAAAAAAAAATTGGCTTCAAAAAACATTTGGGTTCCTGGGCAGGATTTTCCTGACCGTAAAGTCATGCGTTTTCTTCCCCAGGCACCAAAAAGGCTCAATTTTTGAAAAGTGAGAGCAACACCATTTCTAGACATGGAATTTTATCCCGAAACTAATCCTGGGGTCCGTTTTTGCATTTGGGTTCAAAAAAAAAATTGGCTTCAAAAAACATTTGGGTTCCTGGGCAGCATTTTCCTGACCGTAAAGTCATGCGTTTTCTTCCCCAGGCACCAAAAAGGCGCGATTTTTAAAAAGTGGAAACAACACCATTTTTAGACATGGAATTTTATCCCGAAACTCATCCTGGGGTCCGTTTTTGCATTTGGGTTCAAAAAAAAAAATTGGGTTCAAAAAAACATTTGGGTTCCTGGGCAGTATTTTCCTGACCGTAAAGTCATGCCTTTTCTTCCCCAGGCACCAAAAAGACTCAATTTTTAAAAAGTGGAAGCAACACCATTTTTAGACATGGAATTTTATCCCGAAACTCATCCTGGGGTCCGTTTTTGCATTTGGGTTCAAAAAAAAAAATTGGCTTCAAAAAACATTTGGGTTCCTGGGCAGGATTTTCCTGACCGTAAAGTCATGCGTTTTCTTCCCCAGGCACCAAAAAGGCTCAATTTTTGAAAAGTGAGAGCAACACCATTTCTAGACATGGAATTTTATCCCGAAACTAATCCTGGGGTCCGTTTTTGCATTTGGGTTCAAAAAAAAAAATTGGCTTCAAAAAACATTTGGGTTCCTGGGCAGCATTTTCCTGACCGTAAAGTCATGCGTTTTCTTCCCCAGGCACCAAAAAGGCGCGATTTTTAAAAAGTGGAAACAACACCATTTTTAGACATGGAATTTTATCCCGAAACTCATCCTGGGGTCCGTTTTTGCATTTGGTTTCAAAAAAAAAAATTGGCTTCAAAAAACATTTGGGTTTCTGCGCAGGATTTTCCTGACCATAAAGTCATGCGTTTTCTTCCCCAGGCACCAAAAAGACTCAATTTTTAAAAAGTGGAAGCAACACCATTTTTAGACATGGAATTTTATCCCGAAACTCATCCTGGGGTCCGTTTTTGCATTTGGGTTCAAAAAAAACAATTGGCTTCAAAAAACATTTGGGTTCCTGGGCAGTATTTTCCTGACCGTAAAGTCAAGCGTTTTCTTCCCCAGGCACCAAAAAGGCTCAATTTTTGAAAAGTGAGAGCAACACCATTTTTAGACATGGAATTTTATCCCGAAACTCATCCTGGGGTCCGTTTTAGCATTTGGGTTCAAAAAAAAAATTGGCTTCAAAAAACATTTGGGTTCCTGGGCAGGATTTTCCTGACCGTAAAGTCATGCGTTTTCTTCCCCAGGCACCAAAAAGGCTCAATTTTTGAAAAGTGAGAGCAACACCATTTCTAGACATGGAATTTTATCCCGAAACTAATCCTGGGGTCCGTTTTTGCATTTGGGTTCAAAAAAAAAATTGGCTTCAAAAAACATTTGGGTTCCTGGGCAGCATTTTCCTGACCGTAAAGTCATGCGTTTTCTTCCCCAGGCACCAAAAAGGCGCGATTTTTAAAAAGTGGAAACAACACCATTTTTAGACATGGAATTTTATCCCGAAACTCATCCTGGGGTCCGTTTTTGCATTTGGGTTCAAAAAAAAAAATTGGCTTCAAAAAAACATTTGGGTTCCTGGGCAGTATTTTCCTGACCGTAAAGTCATGCCTTTTCTTCCCCAGGCACCAAAAAGACTCAATTTTTAAAAAGTGGAAGCAACACCATTTTTAGACATGGAATTTTATCCCGAAACTCATCCTGGGGTCCGTTTTTGCATTTGGGTTCAAAAAAAAAATTGGCTTCAAAAAACATTTGGGTTCCTGGGCAGGATTTTCCTGACCGTAAAGTCATGCGTTTTCTTCCCCAGGCACCAAAAAGGCTCAATTTTTGAAAAGTGAGAGCAACACCATTTCTAGACATGGAATTTTATCCCGAAACTAATCCTGGGGTCCGTTTTTGCATTTGGGTTCAAAAAAAAAATTGGCTTCAAAAAACATTTGGGTTCCTGGGCAGCATTTTCCTGACCGTAAAGTCATGCGTTTTCTTCCCCAGGCACCAAAAAGGCGCGATTTTTAAAAAGTGGAAACAACACCATTTTTAGTCATGGAATTTTATCCCGAAACTCATCCTGGGGTCCGTTTTTGCATTTGGGTTCAAAAAAAAAAATTGGCTTCAAAAAACATTTTGGTTCCTGGGCAGTATTTTCCTGACCGTAAAGTCATGCGTTTTCTTCCCCAGGCACCAAAAAGGCTCAATTTTTAAAAAGTGAGAGCAACAAAATTTTTAGACATTGAATTTTATCCCGAAACTAATCCTGGGGTCCGTTTTTGCATTTGGGTTCAAAAAAAACAATTGGCTTCAAAAAACATTTGGGTTCCTGGGCAGTATTTTCCTGACCGTAAAGTCATGCGTTTTCTTCCCCAGGCACCAAAAAGGCTCAATTTTTGAAAAGTGAGAGCAACACCATTTTTAGACATGGAATTTTATCCCGAAACTCATCCTGGGGTCCGTTTTAGCATTTGGGTTTAAAAAAAAAATTGGCTTCAAAAATCATTTGGGTTCCTGGGCAGGATTTTCCTGACCGTAAAGTCATGCGTTTTCTTCCCCAGGCACCAAAAAGGCTCAATTTTTGAAAAGTGAGAGCAACACCATTTCTAGACATGGAATTTTATCCCGAAACTAATCCTGGGGTCCGTTTTTGCATTTGGGATCAAAAAAAAAAATTGGCTTCAAAAAACATTTGGGTTCCTGGGCAGCATTTTCCTGACCGTAAAGTCATGCGTTTTCTTCCCCAGGCACCAAAAAGGCGCGATTTTTAAAAAGTGGAAACAACACCATTTTTAGACATGGAATTTTATCCCGAAACTCATCCTGGGGTCCGTTTTTGCATTTGGTTTCAAAAAAAAAAATTGGCTTCAAAAAACATTTGGGTTTCTGCGCAGGATTTTCCTGACCATAAAGTCATGCGTTTTCTTCCCCAGGCACCAAAAAGACTCAATTTTTAAAAAGTGGAAGCAACACCATTTTTAGACATGGAATTTTATCCCGAAACTCATCCTGGGGTCCGTTTTTGCATTTGGGTTCAAAAAAAACAATGGGCTTCAAAAAACATTTGGGTTCCTGGGCAGTATTTTCCTGACCGTAAAGTCATGCGTTTTCTTCCCCAGGCACCAAAAAGGCTCAATTTTTGAAAAGTGAGAGCAACACCATTTTTAGACATGGAATTTTATCCCGAAACTCATCCTGGGGTCCGTTTTAGCATTTGGGTTCAAAAAAAAAATTGGCTTCAAAAAACATTTGGGTTCCTGGGCAGGATTTTCCTGACCGTAAAGTCATGCGTTTTCTTCCCCAGGCACCAAAAAGGCTCAATTTTTGAAAAGTGAGAGCAACACCATTTCTAGACATGGAATTTTATCCCGAAACTAATCCTGGGGTCCGTTTTTGCATTTGGGTTCAAAAAAAAAAATTGGCTTCAAAAAACATTTGGGTTCCTGGGCAGCATTTTCCTGACCGTAAAGTCATGCGTTTTCTTCCCCAGGCACCAAAAAGGCGCGATTTTTAAAAAGTGGAAACAACACCATTTTTAGACATGGAATTTTATCCCGAAACTCATCCTGGGGTCCGTTTTTGCATTTGGGTTCAAAAAAAACAATTGGCTTCAAAAAAACATTTGGGTTCCTGGGCAGTATTTTCCTGACCGTAAAGTCAAGCGTTTTCTTCCCCAGGCACCAAAAAGGCTCAATTTTTGAAAAGTGAGAGCAACACCATTTTTAGACATGGAATTTTATCCCGAAACTCATCCTGGGGTCCGTTTTAGCATTTGGGTTTAAAAAAAAAATTGGCTTCAAAAAACATTTGGGTTCCTGGGCAGGATTTTCCTGACCGTAAAGTCATGCGTTTTCTTCCCCAGGCACCAAAAAGGCTCAATTTTTGAAAAGTGAGAGCAACACCATTTCTAGACATGGAATTTTATCCCGAAACTAATCCTGGGGTCCGTTTTTGCATTTGGGATCAAAAAAAAAAATTGGCTTCAAAAAACATTTGGGTTCCTGGGCAGCATTTTCCTGACCGTAAAGTCATGCGTTTTCTTCCCCAGGCACCAAAAAGGCGCGATTTTTAAAAAGTGGAAACAACACCATTTTTAGACATGGAATTTTATCCCGAAACTCATCCTGGGGTCCGTTTTTGCATTTGGTTTCAAAAAAAAAAATTGGCTTCAAAAAACATTTGGGTTTCTGCGCAGGATTTTCCTGACCATAAAGTCATGCGTTTTCTTCCCCAGGCACCAAAAAGACTCAATTTTTAAAAAGTGGAAGCAACACCATTTTTAGACATGGAATTTTATCCCGAAACTCATCCTGGGGTCCGTTTTTGCATTTGGGTTCAAAAAAAACAATTGGCTTCAAAAAACATTTGGGTTCCTGGGCAGTATTTTCCTGACCGTAAAGTCATGCGTTTTCTTCCCCAGGCACCAAAAAGGCTCAATTTTTGAAAAGTGAGAGCAACACCATTTTTAGACATGGAATTTTATCCCGAAACTCATCCTGGGGTCCGTTTTAGCATTTGGGTTCAAAAAAAAAATTGGCTTCAAAAAACATTTGGGTTCCTGGGCAGGATTTTCCTGACCGTAAAGTCATGCGTTTTCTTCCCCAGGCACCAAAAAGGCTCAATTTTTGAAAAGTGAGAGCAACACCATTTCTAGACATGGAATTTTATCCCGAAACTAATCCTGGGGTCCGTTTTTGCATTTGGGTTCAAAAAAAAAAATTGGCTTCAAAAAACATTTGGGTTCCTGGGCAGCATTTTCCTGACCGTAAAGTCATGCGTTTTCTTCCCCAGGCACCAAAAAGGCGCGATTTTTAAAAAGTGGAAACAACACCATTTTTAGACATGGAATTTTATCCCGAAACTCATCCTGGGGTCCGTTTTTGCATTTGGGTTCAAAAAAAACAATTGGCTTCAAAAAAACATTTGGGTTCCTGGGCAGTATTTTCCTGACCGTAAAGTCATGCGTTTTCTTCCCCAGGCACCAAAAAGGCTCAATTTTTGAAAAGTGAGAGCAACACCATTTTTAGACATGGAATTTTATCCCGAAACTCATCCTGGGGTCCGTTTTAGCATTTGGGTTCAAAAAAAAAATTGGCTTCAAAAAACATTTGGGTTCCTGGGCAGGATTTTCCTGACCGTAAAGTCATGCGTTTTCTTCCCCAGGCACCAAAAAGGCTCAATTTTTGAAAAGTGAGAGCAACACCATTTCTAGACATGGAATTTTATCCCGAAAGTAATCCTGGGGTCCGTTTTTGCATTTGGGTTCAAAAAAAAAAATTGGCTTCAAAAAACATTTGGGTTCCTGGGCAGCATTTTCCTGTCCGTAAAGTCATGCGTTTTCTTCCGCAGGCACCAAAAAGGCGCGATTTTTAAAAAGTGGAAACAACACCATTTTTAGACATGGAATTTTATCCCGAAACTCATCCTGGGGTCCGTTTTTGCATTTGGTTTCAAAAAAAAAAATTGGCTTCAAAAAACATTTGGGTTTCTGCGCAGGATTTTCCTGACCATAAAGTCATGCGTTTTCTTCCCCAGGCATCAAAAAGACTCAATTTTTAAAAAGTGGAAGCAACACCATTTTTAGACATGGAATTTTATCCCGAAACTCATCCTGGGGTCCGTTTTTGCATTTGGGTTCAAAAAAAAAATTGGCTTCAAAAAACATTTGGGTTCCTGGGCAGTATTTTCCTGACCGTAAAGTCATGCCTTTTCTTCCCCAGGCACCAAAAAGACTCAATTTTTAAAAAGTGGAAGCAACACCATTTTTAGACATGGAATTTTATCCCGAAACTCATCCTGGGGTCCGTTTTTGCATTTGGGTTCAAAAAAAAAATTGGCTTCAAAAAACATTTTGGTTCCTGGGCAGTATTTTCCTGACCGTAAAGTCATGCGTTTTCTTCCCCAGGCACCAAAAAGGCTCAATTTTTAAAAAGTGAGAGCAACACCATTTTTAGACATGGAATTTTATCCCGAAACTAATCCTGGGGTCCGTTTTTGCATTTGGGTTCAAAAAAAAAAATTGGCTTCAAAAAACATTTGGGTTCCTGGGCAGTATTTTCCTGACCGTAAAGTCATGCGTTTTCTTCCCCAGGCACCAAAAAGGCTCAATTTTTGAAAAGTGAGAGCAACACCATTTTTAGACATGGAATTTTATCCCGAAACTCATCCTGGGGTCCGTTTTAGCATTTGGGTTCAAAAAATAAATTGGCTTCAAAAAACATTTGGGTTCCTGGGCAGTATTTTCCTGACCGTAAAGTCATGCGTTTTCTTCCCCAGGCACCAAAAAGGCTCAATTTTTGAAAAGTGAGAGCAACACCATTTTTAGACATGGAATTTTATCCCGAAACTCATCCTGGGGTCCGTTTTTGCATTTGGGTTCAAAAAAAAATTGGCTTCAAAAAACATTTGGGTTCCTGGGCAGCATTTTCCTGACCGTAAAGTCATGCGTTTTCTTCCCCAGGCAACAAAAAGGCTCAATTTTTAAAAAGTGGAAGCAACACCATTTTTAGACATGGAATTTTATCCCGAAACTCATCCTGGGGTCCGTTTTTGCATTTGGGTTCAAAAAAAAAAATTGACTTCAAAAAACATTTGGGTTCCTGAGCAGTATTTTCCTGACCGTAAAGTCATGTGTTTTCTTCTCCACGCACCAAAAAGGCTCAATTTTTAAAAAGTGGAAACAACACCATTTTTAGACATGGAATTTTATCCCGAAACTCATCCTGGGGTCCGTTTTTGCATTTGGGTTCAAAAAAAAAAATTGGCTTCAAAAAACATTTGGGTTCCTGGGCAGTATTTTCCTGACCGTAAAATCATGCGTTTTCTTCCCCAGGCACCAAAAAGGCGCGATTTTTAAAAAGTGGAAGCAACACCATTTTTAGACATGGAATTTTATCCCGAAACTCATCCTGGGGTCCGTTTTTGCATTTGGGTTCAAAAAAAAAAATTGGCTTCAAAAATCATTTGGGTTCCTGGGCAGGATTTTCCTGACCGTAAAGTCAAGCGTTTTCTTCCCCAGGCACCAAAAAGGCGCGATTTTTAAAAAGTGGAAGCAACACCATTTTTAGACATGGAATTTTATCCCGAAACTCATCCTGGGGTCCGTTTTTGCATTTGGGTTCAAAAAAAAAATTGGCTTCAAAAAACATTTGGGTTCCTGGGCAGTATTTTCCTGACCGTAAAGTCATGCGTTTTCTTCCTCAGGCACCAAAAAGGCTCAATTTTTAAAAAGTGGAAGCAACACCATTTTTAGAGAAGGAATTTTATCCCGAAACTCATCCTGGGGTCCGTTTTTGCATTTGGGTTCAAAAAAAAAAATTGGCTTCAAAAATCATTTGGGTTCCTGGGCAGGATTTTCCTGACCGTAAAGTCAAGCGTTTTCTTCCCCAGGCACCAAAAAGGCGCGATTTTTAAAAAGTGGAAGCAACACCATTTCTAGACATGGAATTTTATCCCGAAAGTAATCCTGGGGTCCGTTTTTGCATTTGGGTTCAAAAAAAAAAATTGGCTTCAAAAAACATTTGGGTTCCTGGGCAGCATTTTCCTGTCCGTAAAGTCATGCGTTTTCTTCCGCAGGCACCAAAAAGGCGCGATTTTTAAAAAGTGGAAACAACACCATTTTTAGACATGGAATTTTATCCCGAAACTCATCCTGGGGTCCGTTTTTGCATTTGGTTTCAAAAAAAAAAATTGGCTTCAAAAAACATTTGGGTTTCTGCGCAGGATTTTCCTGACCATAAAGTCATGCGTTTTCTTCCCCAGGCATCAAAAAGACTCAATTTTTAAAAAGTGGAAGCAACACCATTTTTAGACATGGAATTTTATCCCGAAACTCATCCTGGGGTCCGTTTTTGCATTTGGGTTCAAAAAAAAAAATTGGCTTCAAAAAACATTTGGGTTCCTGGGCAGTATTTTCCTGACCGTAAAGTCATGCCTTTTCTTCCCCAGGCACCAAAAAGACTCAATTTTTAAAAAGTGGAAGCAACACCATTTTTAGACATGGAATTTTATCCCGAAACTCATCCTGGGGTCCGTTTTTGCATTTGGGTTCAAAAAAAAAATTGGCTTCAAAAAACATTTTGGTTCCTGGGCAGTATTTTCCTGACCGTAAAGTCATGCGTTTTCTTCCCCAGGCACCAAAAAGGCTCAATTTTTAAAAAGTGAGAGCAACACCATTTTTAGACATGGAATTTTATCCCGAAACTAATCCTGGGGTCCGTTTTTGCATTTGGGTTCAAAAAAAAAAATTGGCTTCAAAAAACATTTGGGTTCCTGGGCAGTATTTTCCTGACCGTAAAGTCATGCGTTTTCTTCCCCAGGCACCAAAAAGGCTCAATTTTTGAAAAGTGAGAGCAACACCATTTTTAGACATGGAATTTTATCCCGAAACTCATCCTGGGGTCCGTTTTAGCATTTGGGTTCAAAAAATAAATTGGCTTCAAAAAACATTTGGGTTCCTGGGCAGTATTTTCCTGACCGTAAAGTCATGCGTTTTCTTCCCCAGGCACCAAAAAGGCTCAATTTTTGAAAAGTGAGAGCAACACCATTTTTAGACATGGAATTTTATCCCGAAACTCATCCTGGGTTCCGTTTTTGCATTTGGGTTCAAAAAAAAATTGGCTTCAAAAAACATTTGGGTTCCTGGGCAGCATTTTCCTGACCGTAAAGTCATGCGTTTTCTTCCCCAGGCAACAAAAAGGCTCAATTTTTAAAAAGTGGAAGCAACACCATTTTTAGACATGGAATTTTATCCCGAAACTCATCCTGGGGTCCGTTTTTGCATTTGGGTTCAAAAAAAAAAATTGACTTCAAAAAACATTTGGGTTCCTGAGCAGTATTTTCCTGACCGTAAAGTCATGTGTTTTCTTCTCCACGCACCAAAAAGGCTCAATTTTTAAAAAGTGGAAACAACACCATTTTTAGACATGGAATTTTATCCCGAAACTCATCCTGGGGTCCGTTTTTGCATTTGGGTTCAAAAAAAAAAATTGGCTTCAAAAAACATTTGGGTTCCTGGGCAGTATTTTCCTGACCGTAAAATCATGCGTTTTCTTCCCCAGGCACCAAAAAGGCGCGATTTTTAAAAAGTGGAAGCAACACCATTTTTAGACATGGAATTTTATCCCGAAACTCATCCTGGGGTCCGTTTTTGCATTTGGGTTCAAAAAAAAAAATTGGCTTCAAAAATCATTTGGGTTCCTGGGCAGGATTTTCCTGACCGTAAAGTCAAGCGTTTTCTTCCCCAGGCACCAAAAAGGCGCGATTTTTAAAAAGTGGAAGCAACACCATTTTTAGACATGGAATTTTATCCCGAAACTCATCCTGGGGTCCGTTTTTGCATTTGGGTTCAAAAAAAAAATTGGCTTCAAAAAACATTTGGGTTCCTGGGCAGTATTTTCCTGACCGTAAAGTCATGCGTTTTCTTCCTCAGGCACCAAAAAGGCTCAATTTTTAAAAAGTGGAAGCAACACCATTTTTAGAGAAGGAATTTTATCCCGAAACTCATCCTGGGGTCCGTTTTTGCATTTGGGTTCAAAAAAAAAAATTGGCTTCAAAAATCATTTGGGTTCCTGGGCAGGATTTTCCTGACCGTAAAGTCAAGCGTTTTCTTCCCCAGGCACCAAAAAGGCGCGATTTTTAAAAAGTGGAAGCAACACCATTTTTAGACATGGAACTTTATCCCGAAACTCATCCTGGGGTCCGTTTTTGCATTTGGGTTCAAAAAAAAATTGGCTTCAAAAAACATTTGGGTTCCTGGGCAGCATTTTCCTGACCATAAAGTCATGCGTTTTCTTCCCCAGGCAACAAAACGGCTCAATTTTTAAAAAGTGGAAGCAACACCATTTTTAGACATGGAATTTTATCCCGAAACTCATCCTGGGGTCCGTTTTTGCATTTGGGTTCAAAAAAAAAAATTGACTTCAAAAAACATTTGGGTTCCTGAGCAGTATTTTCCTGACCGTAAAGTCATGCGTTTTCTTCTCCACGCACCAAAAAGGCTCAATTTTTAAAAAGTGGAAACAACACCATTTTTAGACATGGAATTTTATCCCGAAACTCATCCTGGGGTCCGTTTTTGCATTTGGGTTCAAAAAAAAAAATTGGCTTCAAAAAACATTTGGGTTCCTGGGCAGTATTTTCCTGACCGTAAAATCATGCGTTTTCTTCCCCAGGCACCAAAAAGGCGCGATTTTTAAAAAGTGGAAGCAACACCATTTTTAGACATGGAATTTTATCCCGAAACTCATCCTGGGGTCCGTTTTTGCATTTGGGTTCAAAAAAAAAAATTGGCTTCAAAAATCATTTGGGTTCCTGGGCAGGATTTTCCTGACCGTAAAGTCAAGCGTTTTCTTCCCCAGGCACCAAAAAGGCGCGATTTTTAAAAAGTGGAAGCAACACCATTTTTAGACATGGAATTTTATCCCGAAACTCATCCTGGGGTCCGTTTTTGCATTTGGGTTCAAAAAAAAATTGGCTTCAAAAAACATTTGGGTTCCTGGGCAGTATTTTCCTGACCGTAAAGTCATGCGTTTTCTTCCTCAGGCACCAAAAAGGCTCAATTTTTAAAAAGTGGAAGCAAGACCATTTTTAGACAAGGAATTTTATCCCGAAACTCATCCTGGGGTCCGTTTTTGCATTTGGGTTCAAAAAAAAAAATTGGCTTCAAAAATCATTTGGGTTCCTGGGCAGGATTTTCCTGACCGTAAAGTCAAGCGGTTTCTTCCCCAGGCACCAAAAAGGCGCGATTTTTAAAAAGTGGAAGCAACACCATTTTTAGACATGGAATTTTATCCCGAAACTCATCCTGGGGTCCGTTTTAGCATTTGGGTTCAAAAAAAAAATTGGCTTCAAAAAACATTTGGGTTCCTGGGCAGTATTTTCCTGACCGTAAAGTCATGCGTTTTCTTCCCCAGGCACCAAAAAGGCTCAATTTTTGAAAAGTGAGAGCAACACCATTTCTAGACATGGAATTTTATCCCGAAACTAATCCTGGGGTCCGTTTTTGCATTTGGGTTCAAAAAAAAAATTGGCTTCAAAAAACATTTGGGTTCCTGGGCAGCATTTTCCTGACCGTAAAGTCATGCGTTTTCTTCCCCAGGCACCAAAAAGGCGCGATTTTTAAAAAGTGGAAACAACACCATTTTTAGACATGGAATTTTATCCCGAAACTCATCCTGGGGTCCGTTTTTGCATTTGGGTTCAAAAAAAAAAATTGGCTTCAAAAAACATTTGGGTTTCTGCGCAGGATTTTCCTGACCATAAAGTCATGCGTTTTCTTCCCCAGGCACCAAAAAGACTCAATTTTTAAAAAGTGGAAGCAACACCATTTTTAGACATGGAATTTTATCCCGAAACTCATCCTGGGGTCCGTTTTTGCATTTGGGTTCAAAAAAAAATTGGCTTCAAAAAACATTTGGGTTCCTGGGCAGCATTTTCCTGACCATAAAGTCATGCGTTTTCTTCCCCAGGCAACAAAAAGGCTCAATTTTTAAAAAGTGGAAGCAACACCATTTTTAGACATGGAATTTTATCCCGAAACTCATCCTGGGGTCCGTTTTTGCATTTGGGTTCAAAAAAAAAAATTGACTTCAAAAAACATTTGGGTTCCTGAGCAGTATTTTCCTGACCGTAAAGTCATGTGTTTTCTTCTCCACGCACCAAAAAGGCTCAATTTTTAAAAAGTGGAAACAACACCATTTTTAGACATGGAATTTTATCCCGAAACTCATCCTGGGGTCCGTTTTTGCATTTGGGTTCAAAAAAAAAAATTGGCTTCAAAAAACATTTGGGTTCCTGGGCAGTATTTTCCTGACCGTAAAATCATGCGTTTTCTTCCCCAGGCACCAAAAAGGCGCGATTTTTAAAAAGTGGAAGCAACACCATTTTTAGACATGGAATTTTATCCCGAAACTCATCCTGGGGTCCGTTTTTGCATTTGGGTTCAAAAAAAAAAATTGGCTTCAAAAATCATTTGGGTTCCTGGGCAGGATTTTCCTGACCGTAAAGTCAAGCGTTTTCTTCCCCAGGCACCAAAAAGGCGCGATTTTTAAAAAGTGGAAGCAACACCATTTTTAGACATGGAATTTTATCCCGAAACTCATCCTGGGGTCCGTTTTTGCATTTGGGTTCAAAAAAAAAATTGGCTTCAAAAAACATTTGGGTTCCTGGGCAGTATTTTCCTGACCGTAAAGTCATGCGTTTTCTTCCTCAGGCACCAAAAAGGCTCAATTTTTAAAAAGTGGAAGCAAGACCATTTTTAGACAAGGAATTTTATCCCGAAACTCATCCTGGGGTCCGTTTTTGCATTTGGGTTCAAAAAAAAAAATTGGCTTCAAAAATCATTTGGGTTCCTGGGCAGGATTTTCCTGACCGTAAAGTCAAGCGTTTTCTTCCCCAGGCACCAAAAAGGCGCGATTTTTAAAAAGTGGAAGCAACACCATTTTTAGACATGGAATTTTATCCCGAAACTCATCCTGGGGTCCGTTTTAGCATTTGGGTTCAAAAAAAAAATTGGCTTCAAAAAACATTTGGGTTCCTGGGCAGGATTTTCCTGACCGTAAAGTCATGCGTTTTCTTCCCCAGGCACCAAAAAGGCTCAATTTTTGAAAAGTGAGAGCAACACCATTTCTAGACATGGAATTTTATCCCGAACCTAATCCTGGGGTCCGTTTTTGCATTTGGGTTCAAAAAAAAAATTGGCTTCAAAAAACATTTGGGTTCCTGGGCAGCATTTTCCTGACCGTAAAGTCATGCGTTTTCTTCCCCAGGCACCAAAAAGGCGCGATTTTTAAAAAGTGGAAACAACACCATTTTTAGACATGGAATTTTATCCCGAAACTCATCCTGGGGTCCGTTTTTGCATTTGGGTTCAAAAAAAAAAATTGGCTTCAAAAAACATTTGGGTTTCTGCGCAGGATTTTCCTGACCATAAAGTCATGCGTTTTCTTCCCCAGGCACCAAAAAGGCTCAATTTTTGAAAAGTGAGAGCAACACCATTTCTAGACATGGAATTTTATCCCGAACCTAATCCTGGGGTCCGTTTTTGCATTTGGGTTCAAAAAAAAAATTGGCTTCAAAAAACATTTGGGTTCCTGGGCAGCATTTTCCTGACCGTAAAGTCATGCGTTTTCTTCCCCAGGCACCAAAAAGGCGCGATTTTTAAAAAGTGGAAACAACACCATTTTTAGACATGGAATTTTATCCCGAAACTCATCCTGGGGTCCGTTTTTGCATTTGGGTTCAAAAAAAAAAATTGGCTTCAAAAAACATTTGGGTTTCTGCGCAGGATTTTCCTGACCATAAAGTCATGCGTTTTCTTCCCCAGGCACCAAAAAGACTCAATTTTTAAAAAGTGGAAGCAACACCATTTTTAGACATGGAATTTTATCCCGAAACTCATCCTGGGGTCCGTTTTTGCATTTGGGTTCAAAAAAAAATTGGCTTCAAAAAACATTTGGGTTCCTGGGCAGCATTTTCCTGACCATAAAGTCATGTGTTTTCTTCTCCACGCACCAAAAAGGCTCAATTTTTAAAAAGTGGAAACAACACCATTTTTAGACATGGAATTTTATCCCGAAACTCATCCTGGGGTCCGTTTTTGCATTTGGGTTCAAAAAAAAATTGGCTTCAAAAAACATTTGGGTTCCTGGGCAGCATTTTCCTGACCATAAAGTCATGCGTTTTCTTCCCCAGGCAACAAAAAGGCTCAATTTTTAAAAAGTGGAAGCAACACCATTTTTAGACATGGAATTTTATCCCGAAACTCATCCTGGGGTCCGTTTTTGCATTTGGGTTCAAAAAAAAAAATTGACTTCAAAAAACATTTGGGTTCCTGAGCAGTATTTTCCTGACCGTAAAGTCATGTGTTTTCTTCTCCACGCACCAAAAAGGCTCAATTTTTAAAAAGTGGAAACAACACCATTTTTAGACATGGAATTTTATCCCGAAACTCATCCTGGGGTCCGTTTTTGCATTTGGGTTCAAAAAAAAAAATTGGCTTCAAAAAACATTTGGGTTCCTGGGCAGGATTTTCCTGACCGTAAAGTCATGCGTTTTCTTCCCCAGGCACCAAAAAGACTCAATTTTTAAAAAGTGGAAGCAACACCATTTTTAGACATGGAATTTTATCCCAAAACTCATCCTGGGGTCCGTTTTTGCATTTGGGTTCAAAAAAAAATTGGCTTCAAAAAACATTTGGGTTCCTGGGCAGCATTTTCCTGACCATAAAGTCATGCGTTTTCTTCCCCAGGCAACAAAAAGGCTCAATTTTTAAAAAGTGGAAGCAACACCATTTTTAGACATGGAATTTTATCCCGAAACTCATCCTGGGGTCCGTTTTTGCATTTGGGTTCAAAAAAAAAAATTGACTTCAAAAAACATTTGGGTTCCTGAGCAGTATTTTCCTGACCGTAAAGTCATGTGTTTTCTTCTCCACGCACCAAAAAGGCTCAATTTTTAAAAAGTGGAAACAACACCATTTTTAGACATGGAATTTTATCCCGAAACTCATCCTGGGGTCCGTTTTTGCATTTGGGTTCAAAAAAAAAAATTGGCTTCAAAAAACATTTGGGTTCCTGGGCAGTATTTTCCTGACCGTAAAATCATGCGTTTTCTTCCCCAGGCACCAAAAAGGCTCAATTTTTAAAAAGTGGAAACAACACCATTTTTAGACATGGAATTTTAACCCGAAACTCATCCTGCGGTCCGTTTTTGCATTTGGGTTCAAAAAAAAAAATTGACTTCAAAAAACATTTGGGTTCCTGAGCAGTATTTTCCTGACCGTAAAGTCATGTGTTTTCTTCTCCACGCACCAAAAAGGCTCAATTTTTAAAAAGTGGAAACAACACCATTTTTAGACATGGAATTTTATCCCGAAACTCATCCTGGGGTCCGTTTTTGCATTTGGGTTCAAAAAAAAAAATTGGCTTCAAAAAACATTTGGGTTCCTGGGCAGGATTTTCCTGACCGTAAAGTCATGCGTTTTCTTCCCCAGGCACCAAAAAGACTCAATTTTTAAAAAGTGGAAGCAACACCATTTTTAGACATGGAATTTTATCCCAAAACTCATCCTGGGGTCCGTTTTTGCATTTGGGTTCAAAAAAAAATTGGCTTCAAAAAACATTTGGGTTCCTGGGCAGCATTTTCCTGACCATAAAGTCATGCGTTTTCTTCCCCAGGCAACAAAAAGGCTCAATTTTTAAAAAGTGGAAGCAACACCATTTTTAGACATGGAATTTTATCCCGAAACTCATCCTGGGGTCCGTTTTTGCATTTGGGTTCAAAAAAAAAAATTGACTTCAAAAAACATTTGGGTTCCTGAGCAGTATTTTCCTGACCGTAAAGTCATGTGTTTTCTTCTCCACGCACCAAAAAGGCTCAATTTTTAAAAAGTGGAAACAACACCATTTTTAGACATGGAATTTTATCCCGAAACTCATCCTGGGGTCCGTTTTTGCATTTGGGTTCAAAAAAAAAAATTGGCTTCAAAAAACATTTGGGTTCCTGGGCAGTATTTTCCTGACCGTAAAATCATGCGTTTTCTTCCCCAGGCACCAAAAAGGCTCAATTTTTAAAAAGTGGAAACAACACCATTTTTAGACATGGAATTTTAACCCGAAACTCATCCTGCGGTCCGTTTTTGCATTTGAGTTCAAAAAAAAAAATTGGCTTCAAAAATCATTTGGGTTCCTGGGCAGTATTTTCCTGACCGTAAAGTCAAGCGTTTTCTTCCCCAGGCACCAAAAAGGCGCGATTTTTAAAAAGTGGAAGCAACACCATTTTTAGACATGGAATTTTATCCCGAAACTCATCCTGGGGTCCGTTTTAGCATTTGGGTTCAAAAAAAAAATTGGCTTCAAAAAACATTTGGGTTCCTGGGCAGGATTTTCCTGACCGTAAAGTCATGCGTTTTCTTCCCCAGGCACCAAAAAGGCTCAATTTTTGAAAAGTGAGAGCAACACCATTTCTAGACATGGAATTTTATCCCGAACCTAATCCTGGGGTCCGTTTTTGCATTTGGGTTCAAAAAAAAAATTGGCTTCAAAAAACATTTGGGTTCCTGGGCAGCATTTTCCTGACCGTAAAGTCATGCGTTTTCTTCCCCAGGCACCAAAAAGGCGCGATTTTTAAAAAGTGGAAACAACACCATTTTTAGACATGGAATTTTATCCCGAAACTCATCCTGGGGTCCGTTTTTGCATTTGGGTTCAAAAAAAAAAATTGGCTTCAAAAAACATTTGGGTTTCTGCGCAGGATTTTCCTGACCATAAAGTCATGCGTTTTCTTCCCCAGGCACCAAAAAGACTCAATTTTTAAAAAGTGGAAGCAACACCATTTTTAGACATGGAATTTTATCCCGAAATTCATCCTGGGGTCCGTTTTTGCATTTGGGTTCAAAAAAAAATTGGCTTCAAAAAACATTTGGGTTCCTGGGCAGCATTTTCCTGACCATAAAGTCATGCGTTTTCTTCCCCAGGCAACAAAAAGGCTCAATTTTTAAAAAGTGGAAGCAACACCATTTTTAGACATGGAATTTTATCCCGAAACTCATCCTGGGGTCCGTTTTTGCATTTGGGTTCAAAAAAAAAATTGACTTCAAAAAACATTTGGGTTCCTGAGCAGTATTTTCCTGACCGTAAAGTCATGTGTTTTCTTCTCCACGCACCAAAAAGGCTCAATTTTTAAAAAGTGGAAACAACACCATTTTTAGACATGGAATTTTATCCCGAAACTCATCCTGGGGTCCGTTTTTGCATTTGGGTTCAAAAAAAAAAATTGGCTTCAAAAAACATTTGGGTTCCTGGGCAGTATTTTCCTGACTGTGAAATCATGCGTTTTCTTCCCCAGGCACCAAAAAGGCGCGATTTTTAAAAAGTGGAAGCAACACCATTTTTAGACATGGAATTTTATCCCGAAACTCATCCTGGGGTCCGTTTTTGCATTTGGGTTCAAAAAAAAAATTGGCTTCAAAAATCATTTGGGTTCCTGGGCAGGATTTTCCTGACCGTAAAGTCATGCGTTTTCTTCCCCAGGCACCAAAAAGGCTCAATTTTTGAAAAGTGAGAGCAACACCATTTCTAGACATGGAATTTTATCCCGAAACTAATCCTGGGGTCCGTTTTTGCATTTGGGTTCAAAAAAAAAATTGGCTTCAAAAAACATTTGGGTTCCTGGGCAGCATTTTCCTGACCGTAAAGTCATGCGTTTTCTTCCCCAGGCACCAAAAAGGCGCGATTTTTAAAAAGTGGAAACAACACCATTTTTAGACATGGAATTTTATCCCGAAACTCATCCTGGGGTCCGTTTTTGCATTTGGGTTCAAAAAAAAAAATTGGCTTCAAAAAACATTTGGGTTTCTGCGCAGGATTTTCCTGACCATAAAGTCATGCGTTTTCTTCCCCAGGCACCAAAAAGACTCAATTTTTAAAAAGTGGAAGCAACACCATTTTTAGACATGGAATTTTATCCCGAAACTCATCCTGGGGTCCGTTTTTGCATTTGGGTTCAAAAAAAAATTGGCTTCAAAAAACATTTGGGTTCCTGGGCAGCATTTTCCTGACCATAAAGTCATGCGTTTTCTTCCCCAGGCAACAAAAAGGCTCAATTTTTAAAAAGTGGAAGCAACACCATTTTTAGACATGGAATTTTATCCCGAAACTCATCCTGGGGTCCGTTTTTGCATTTGGGTTCAAAAAAAAAAATTGACTTCAAAAAACATTTGGGTTCCTGAGCAGTATTTTCCTGACCGTAAAGTCATGTGTTTTCTTCTCCACGCACCAAAAAGGCTCAATTTTTAAAAAGTGGAAACAACACCATTTTTAGACATGGAATTTTATCCCGAAACTCATCCTGGGGTCCGTTTTTGCATTTGGGTTCAAAAAAAAAAATTGGCTTCAAACAACATTTGGGTTCCTGGGCAGTATTTTCCTGACCGTAAAATCATGCGTTTTCTTCCCCAGGCACCAAAAAGGCGCGATTTTTAAAAAGTGGAAGCAACACCATTTTTAGACATGGAATTTTATCCCGAAACTCATCCTGGGGTCCGTTTTTGCATTTGGGTTCAAAAAAAAAAATTGGCTTCAAAAATCATTTGGGTTCCTGGGCAGGATTTTCCTGACCGTAAAGTCAAGCGTTTTCTTCCCCAGGCACCAAAAAGGCGCGATTTTTAAAAAGTGGAAGCAACACCATTTTTAGACATGGAATTTTATCCCGAAACTCATCCTGGGGTCCGTTTTTGCATTTGGGTTCAAAAAAAAAATTGGCTTCAAAAAACATTTGGGTTCCTGGGCAGTATTTTCCTGACCGTAAAGTCATGCGTTTTCTTCCTCAGGCACCAAAAAGGCTCAATTTTTAAAAAGTGGAAGCAACACCATTTTTAGACAAGGAATTTTATCCCGAAACTCATCCTGCGGTCCCTTTTTGCATTTGGGTTCAAAAAAAAAAAATTGACTTCAAAAAACATTTGGGTTTCTGAGCAGTATTTTCCTGACCGTAAAGTCATGTGTTTTCTTCCCCAGGCACCAAAAAGACTCAATTTTTAAAAAGTGGAAACAACACCATTTTTAGACATGGAATTTTATCCCGAAACTCATCCTGCGGTCCGTTTTTGCATTTGGGTTCAAAAAAAAAAATTGGCTTCAAAAAACATTTGGGTTCCTGAGCAGTATTTTCCTGACCGTAAAGTCATGCGTTTTCTTCCCCAGGCACCAAAAAGGCTCAATTTTTAAAAAGTGGAAACAACACCATTTTTAGACATGGAATTTTAACCCGAAACTCATCCTGCGGTCCGTTTTTGCATTTGGGTTCAAAAAAGAAAAATTGACTTCAAAAAACATTTGGGTTCCTGAGCAGTATTTTCCTGACCGTAAAGTCATGCGTTTTCTTCCCCAGGCACCAAAAAGGCTCAATTTTTAAAAACTGGAAGCAACACCATTTTTAGACATGGAATTTTATCCCGAAACTCATCCTGGGGTCCGTTTTTGCATTTGGGTTCAAAAAAAAAAATTGGCTTCAAAAAACATTTGGGTTTCTGCGCAGGATTTTCCTGACCATAAAGTCATGCGTTTTCTTCCCCAGGCACCAAAAAGGCTCAATTTTTGAAAAGTGAGAGCAACACCATTTCTAGACATGGAATTTTATCCCGAACCTAATCCTGGGGTCCGTTTTTGCATTTGGGTTCAAAAAAAAAATTGGCTTCAAAAAGCATTTGGGTTCCTGGGCAGCATTTTCCTGACCGTAAAGTCATGCGTTTTCTTCCCCAGGCACCAAAAAGGCGCGATTTTTAAAAAGTGGAAACAACACCATTTTTAGACATGGAATTTTATCCCGAAACTCATCCTGGGGTCCGTTTTTGCATTTGGGTTCAAAAAAAAAAAATTGGCTTCAAAAAACATTTGGGTTTCTGCGCAGGATTTTCCTGACCATAAAGTCATGCGTTTTCTTCCCCAGGCACCAAAAAGACTCAATTTTTAAAAAGTGGAAGCAACACCATTTTTAGACATGGAATTTTATCCCGAAACTCATCCTGGGGTCCGTTTTTGCATTTGGGTTCAAAAAAAAATTGGCTTCAAAAAACATTTGGGTTCCTGGGCAGCATTTTCCTGACCATAAAGTCATGCGTTTTCTTCCCCAGGCAACAAAAAGGCTCAATTTTTAAAAAGTGGAAGCAACACCATTTTTAGACATGGAATTTTATCCCGAAACTCATCCTGGGGTCCGTTTTTGCATTTGGGTTCAAAAAAAAAAATTGGCTTCAAAAAACATTTGGGTTTCTGCGCAGGATTTTCCTGACCATAAAGTCATGCGTTTTCTTCCCCAGGCACCAAAAAGGCTCAATTTTTGAAAAGTGAGAGCAACACCATTTCTAGACATGGAATTTTATCCCGAACCTAATCCTGGGGTCCGTTTTTGCATTTGGGTTCAAAAAAAAAATTGGCTTCAAAAAACATTTGGGTTCCTGGGCAGCATTTTCCTGACCGTAAAGTCATGCGTTTTCTTCCCCAGGCACCAAAAAGGCGCGATTTTTAAAAAGTGGAAACAACACCATTTTTAGACATGGAATTTTATCCCGAAACTCATCCTGGGGTCCGTTTTTGCATTTGGGTTCAAAAAAAAAAATTGGCTTCAAAAAACATTTGGGTTTCTGCGCAGGATTTTCCTGACCATAAAGTCATGCGTTTTCTTCCCCAGGCACCAAAAAGACTCAATTTTTAAAAAGTGGAAGCAACACCATTTTTAGACATGGAATTTTATCCCGAAATTCATCCTGGGGTCCGTTTTTGCATTTGGGTTCAAAAAAAAATTGGCTTCAAAAAACATTTGGGTTCCTGGGCAGCATTTTCCTGACCATAAAGTCATGCGTTTTCTTCCCCAGGCAACAAAAAGGCTCAATTTTTAAAAAGTGGAAGCAACACCATTTTTAGACATGGAATTTTATCCCGAAACTCATCCTGGGGTCCGTTTTTGCATTTGGGTTCAAAAAAAAAATTGACTTCAAAAAACATTTGGGTTCCTGAGCAGTATTTTCCTGACCGTAAAGTCATGGGTTTTCTTCTCCACGCACCAAAAAGGCTCAATTTTTAAAAAGTGGAAACAACACCATTTTTAGAAATGGAATTTTATCCCGAAACTCATCCTGGGGTCCGTTTTTGCATTTGGGTTCAAAAAAAAAAATTGGCTTCAAAAAACATTTGGGTTCCTGGGCAGTATTTTCCTGACCGTGAAATCATGCGTTTCCTTCCCCAGGCACCAAAAAGGCGCGATTTTTAAAAAGTGGAAGCAACACCATTTTTAGACATGGAATTTTATCCCGAAACTCATCCTGGGGTCCGTTTTTGCATTTGGGTTCAAAAAAAAAAATTGGCTTCAAAAATCATTTGGGTTCCTGGGCAGGATTTTCCTGACCGTAAAGTCAAGCGTTTTCTTCCCCAGGCACCAAAAAGGCGCGATTTTTAAAAAGTGGAAGCAACACCATTTTTAGACATGGAATTTTATCCCGAAACTCATCCTGGGGTCCGTTTTAGCATTTGGGTTCAAAAAAAAAATTGGCTTCAAAAAACATTTGGGTTCCTGGGCAGGATTTTCCTGACCGTAAAGTCATGCGTTTTCTTCCCCAGGCACCAAAAAGGCTCAATTTTTGAAAAGTGAGAGCAACACCATTTCTAGACATGGAATTTTATCCCGAAACTAATCCTGGGGTCCGTTTTTGCATTTGGGTTCAAAAAAAAAATTGGCTTCAAAAAACATTTGGGTTCCTGGGCAGCATTTTCCTGACCGTAAAGTCATGCGTTTTCTTCCCCAGGCACCAAAAAGGCGCGATTTTTAAAAAGTGGAAACAACACCATTTTTAGACATGGAATTTTATCCCGAAACTCATCCTGGGGTCCGTTTTTGCATTTGGGTTCAAAAAAAAAAATTGGCTTCAAAAAACATTTGGGTTTCTGCGCAGGATTTTCCTGACCATAAAGTCATGCGTTTTCTTCCCCAGGCACCAAAAAGACTCAATTTTTAAAAAGTGGAAGCAACACCATTTTTAGACATGGAATTTTATCCCGAAACTCATCCTGGGGTCCGTTTTTGCATTTGGGTTCAAAAAAAAATTGGCTTCAAAAAACATTTGGGTTCCTGGGCAGCATTTTCCTGACCATAAAGTCATGCGTTTTCTTCCCCAGGCAACAAAAAGGCTCAATTTTTAAAAAGTGGAAGCAACACCATTTTTAGACATGGAATTTTATCCCGAAACTCATCCTGGGGTCCGTTTTTGCATTTGGGTTCAAAAAAAAAAATTGACTTCAAAAAACATTTGGGTTCCTGAGCAGTATTTTCCTGACCGTAAAGTCATGTGTTTTCTTCTCCACGCACCAAAAAGGCGCGATTTTTAAAAAGTGGAAGCAACACCATTTTTAGACATGGAATTTTATCCCGAAACTCATCCTGGGGTCCGTTTTTGCATTTGGGTTCAAAAAAAAAAATTGGCTTCAAAAATCATTTGGGTTCCTGGGCAGGATTTTCTTGACCGTAAAGTCAAGCGTTTTCTTCCCCAGGCACCAAAAAGGCGCGATTTTTAAAAAGTGGAAGCAACACCATTTTTAGACATGGAATTTTATCCTGAAACTCATCCTGGGGTCCGTTTTTGCATTTGGGTTCAAAAAAAAAATTGGCTTCAAAAAACATTTGGGTTCCTGGGCAGTATTTTCCTGACCGTAAAGTCATGCGTTTTCTTCCTCAGGCACCAAAAAGGCTCAATTTTTAAAAAGTGGAAGCAACACCATTTTTAGACAAGGAATTTTATCCCGAAACTCATCCTGCGGTCCGTTTTTGCATTTGGGTTCAAAAAAAAAAATTGACTTCAAAAAACATTTGGGTTTCTGAGCAGTATTTTCCTGACCGTAAAGTCATGTGTTTTCTTCCCCAGGCACCAAAAAGACTCAATTTTTAAAAAGTGGAAACAACACCATTTTTAGACATGGAATTTTATCCCGAAACTCATCCTGCGGTCCGTTTTTGCATTTGGGTTCAAAAAAAAAAATTGGCTTCAAAAAACATTTGGGTTCCTGAGCAGTATTTTCCTGACCGTAAAGTCATGCGTTTTCTTCCCCAGGCACCAAAAAGGCTCAATTTTTAAAAAGTGGAAACAACACCATTTTTAGACATGGAATTTTAACCCGAAACTCATCCTGCGGTCCGTTTTTGCATTTGGGTTCAAAAAAGAAAAATTGACTTCAAAAAACATTTGGGTTCCTGAGCAGTATTTTCCTGACCGTAAAGTCATGCGTTTTCTTCCCCAGGCACCAAAAAGGCTCAATTTTTAAAAAGTGGAAACAACACCATTTTTAGACATGGAATTTTATCCCGAAACTCATCCTGGGGTCCATTTTTGCATTTGGGTTCAAAAAAAAAAATTGGCTTCAAAAAACATTTGGGTTCCTGGGCAGTATTTTCCTGACTGTAAAATCATGCGTTTTCTTCCCCACGCACCAAAAAGGCTCAATTTTTAAAAAGTGGAAACAACACCATTTTTAGACATGGAATTTTATCCCGAAACTCATCCTGGGGTCCGTTTTTGCATTTGGGTTCAAAAAAAAAAATTGGCTTCAAAAAACATTTGGGTTCCTGGGCAGTATTTTCCTGACTGTAAAATCCTGCGTTTTCTTCCCCACGCACCAAAAAGGCTCAATTTTTAAAAAGTGGAAACATCACCATTTTTAGACATGGAATTTTATCCCGAAACTCATCCTGGGGTCTGTTTTTGCATTTGGGTTCAAAAAAAAAAAAAATTGGCTTCAAAAAACATTTGGGTTCCTGGGCAGTATTTTCCTGACCGTAAAATCATGCGTTTTCTTCCCCAGGCACCAAAAAGGCTCAATTTTTAAAAAGTGGAAGCAACACCATTTTTAGACATGGAATTTTATCCCGAAACTCATCCTGCGGTCCGTTTTTGCATTTGGGTTCAAAAAAAAAAATTGGCTTCAAAAAACATTTGGGTTCCTGGGCAGTATTTTCCTGACCGTAAAATCATGCGTTTTCTTTCCCAGGCACCAAAAAGGCTCAATTTTTAAAAAGTGGAAGCAACACCATTTTTAGACATGGAATTTTATCCCGAAACTCATCCTGCGGTCCGTTTTTGCATTTGGGTTCAAAAAAAAAAATTGGCTTCAAAAAACATTTGGGTTCCTGGGCAGTATTTTCCTGACCGTAAAGTCATGCGTTTTCTTCCCCAGGCACCAAAAAGGCTCAATTTTTAAAAAGTGAGAGCAACACCATTTTTAGACATGGAATTTTATTCCGAAACTAATCCTGGGGTCCGTTTTTGCATTTGGGTTCAAAAAAAAATTGGCTTCAAAAAACATTTGGGTTCCTGGGCAGCATTTTCCTGACCGTAAAGTCATGCGTTTTCTTCCCCAGGCACCAAAAAGGCTCAATTTTTAAAAACTGGAAGCAACACCATTTTTAGACATGGAATTTTATCCCGAAACTCATCCTGGGGTCCGTTTTTGCATTTGGGTTCAAAAAAAAAAAATTGGCTTTAAAAAACATTTGGGTTCCTGGGCAGCATTTTCCTGACCGTAAAGTCATGCGTTTTCTTCCCCAGGCACCAAAAAGGCTCAATTTTTAAAAAGTGGAAGCAACACCATTTTTAGACATGGAATTTTATCCCGAAACTCATCCTGGGGTCCGTTTTTGCATTTGGGTTCAAAAAAAAAAATTGGCTTCAAAAAACATTTGGGTTCCTGGGCAGCATTTTCCTGACCGTAAAGTCATGTGTTTTCTTCCCCAGGTAGCAAAAAGGCTCAATTTTTAAAAAGTGAGAGCAACACCATTTTTAGACATGGAATTTTATCCCGAAACTAATCCTGGGGTCCGTTTTTGCATTTGGGTTCAAAAAAAAATAGGCTTCAAAAAACATTTGGGTTCCTGGGCAGCATTTTCCTGACCGTAAAGTCATGCGTTTTCTTCCCCAGGCACCAAAAAGGCTCAATTTTTAAAAAGTGAGAGCAACACCATTTTTAGACATGGAATTTTATCCCGAAACTCATCCTGGGGTCCGTTTTTGCATTTGGGTTCAAAAAAAAAAATTGGCTTCAAAAACCATTTGGGTTCCTGGGCAGCATTTTCCTGACCGTAAACTCATGCGTTTTCTTCCCCAGGCACCAAAAAGGCGCGATTTTAAAAAAGTGGAAGCAACACCATTTTTAGACATGGAATTTTATCCCGAAACTCATCTTGGGGTCCGTTTTTGCATTTGGGTTCAAAAAAAAAAATTGGCTTCAAAAACCATTTGGGTTCCTGGGCAGCATTTTCCTGACCGTAAACTCATGCGTTTTCTTCCCCAGGCACCAAAAAGGCTCAATTTTTAAAAAGGGGAAGCAACACCATTTTTAGACATGGAATTTTATCCCGAAACTCATCCTGGGGTCCGTTTTTGCATTTGGGTTCAAAAAAAAAATTGGCTTCAAAAAACATTTGGGTTCCTGGGCAGCATTCTCCTGACCGTAAAGTCATGCGTTTTCTTCCCCAGGCACCAAAAAGGCTCAATTTTTAAATAGTGGAAGCAACACCATTTTTAGACATGGAATTTTATCCCGAAACTCATCCTGTGGTCCGTTTTTGCATTTGCGTTCAAAAAAAAAACTTGGTTCAAAAAACATTTGGGTTCCTGGGCAGTATTTTCCTGACCGTAAACTCATGCGTTTTCTTCCCCAGGCACCAAAAAGGCGCGATTTTAAAAAAGTGGAAGGAACACCATATTTAGACATGGAATTTTATCCCGAAACTCATCCTGGGGTCCGTTTTTGCATTTGGGTTCAAAAAAAAAATTGGCTTCAAAAAACATTTGGGTTCCTGGGCAGTATTTTCCTGACCGTAAAGTCATGCGTTTTCTTCCCCAGGCACCAAAAAGGCTCAATTTTTAAAAAGTGAGAGCAACACCATTTTTAGACATGGAATTTTATCCCGAAACTCATCCTGGGGTCCGATTTTGCATTTGGGTTCAAAAAAAAAATTGGCTTCAAAAAACATTTGGGTTCCTGGGCAGTATTATCCTGACCGTAAAGTCATGCGTTTTCTTCCGCAGGCACCAAAAAGGCGCGATTTTTAAAAAGTGAGAGCAACACCATTTTTAGACATGGAATTTTATCCCGAAACTCATCCTGGGGTCCGTTTTTGCATTTGGGTTCAAAAAAGAAATTGGCTTCAAAAAACATTTGGGTTCCTCAGCAGTATTTTCCTGACCGTAAAGTTATGCGTTTTCTTCCCCAGGCACCAAAAAGGCTCAATTTTTAAAAAGTGAGAGCAACACCATTTTTAGACATGGAATTTTATCCCGAAACTCATCCTAGGGTCCGTTTTTGCATTTGGGTTCAAAAAAAAAATTGGCTTCAAAAAACATTTGGGTTCCTGGGCAGCATTTTCCTGACCGTAAAGTCATGCGTTTTCTTCCCCAGGCACCAAAAAGGCTCAATTTTTAAAAAGTGGAAGCAACACCATTTTTAGACATGGAATTTTATCCTGAAACTCATCCTGGGGTCCGTTTTTGCATTTGGGTTCAAAAAAAAAATTGGCTTCAAAAAACATTTGGGTTCCTGGGCAGCATTTTCCTGTCCGTAAAGTCATGTGTTTTCTTCCCCAGGCACCAAAAAGGCTCAATTTTTAAAAAGTGAGAGCAACACCATTTTTAGACATTGAATTTTATCCCGAAACTCATCCTGGGGTCCGTTTTTGCATTTGGGTTCAAAAAAAAAATTGGCTTCAAAAAACATTTGGGTTCCTCAGCAGTATTTTCCTGACCGTAAAGTTATGCGTTTTCTTCCCCAGGCACCAAAAAGGCTCAATTTTTAAAAAGTGAGAGCAACACCATTTTTAGACATGGAATTTTATCCCGAAACTCATCCTGGGGTCCGTTTTTGCATTTGGGTTCAAAAAAAAAATTGGCTTCAAAAAACATTTGGGTTCCTGGGCAGCATTTTCCTGACCGTAAAGTCATGCGTTTTCTTCCCCAGGCACCAAAAAGGCGCGATTTTAAAAAAGTGGAAGCAACACCATTTTTAGACATGGAATTTTATCCCGAAACTCATCCTGGGGTCCGTTTTTGCCTATGGTTTAAAAAAAAAAAGCTTTAAAAAAATTTTGGTTCCTGGGCAGCATTTTTCCTGACCGTGGACACAGATGAAGCCATACAATGGCACACAGGCTCATTAAGTACATTTACCATACTGGAAAAAAAGGCTGGATCCAAAATTAGTTATTGAACTCTACCGTACAGTTGATGATGCCTCCCAAAGCTAAATGCCACGGTACATGAAATATGCTGCAAGAGGTTGGGCAGTGAGATGCATCGTCCTGCAGGGTGACTGCACAATTGGGACATCGTGAAAATAACAGTGAATTAAATGTTGGAAGAACTGCAGCCAAACAATCCTAGGTTGCCTTAACAGAGTGATGGAATCAAGATTATACTTATTAAAGTGTCCAAGGCAGGGAACAGCCTGATCTGTTGTTCAGTAATTCCAATAACGGGTAAGAACTAAACATGGCTGCACCCCTCATTTTCCATAATATGAGCCACAGAATCAGTTTGGTATACTGGTTAAGACTTCAGGCTAGAAACTGGGAGTTTTATTCCTGCCTTATGCACAAAGCCAACTGGGGCATCCCTGGGCCAATCCCTCTCTCTCTCAACCCTGGGAAGGAAGCAAGGGGAAACAACTTTCCAAAAGCCTTGCCAAGAAAATGCTAGGCAATCGCCAGGAATCATTGATGACTTGAAGGCACACATACATTTGAGTAGCAGAACCAAATGAAGTGGCACGTTGCATCTATCGGCTACTCTACTAACCTACTATTTTGACTGGATTTGTGTTGTAGCATGGACTTCATGACAAAGGGCATTGTTATCCCATTCAATATAATATACCTTAGGTCAGAGGTGGGCAACTATGGCCCTTTTATGACTTATGGACTTCAATTCCCAGAATTCCTGAGCTAACATGGCTGGCTCAGGAATTCTGGGAGTTGAAGTCCACAAGTCATAAAAGGGCCAGAGTTGCCCACCCCTGTCTTAGGTGGATACAAGGATTGCGTCCATGTATCCAGAGGGAAGACAATCCCCAACAGTCCATCCAGTGGTGAAATCCAAATTTCTGTGGGCGTGGCTTGGTGGGCGTGGCTTGGTGGGCATGGCAGGGGAAGGATACTGCAAAATCCCCATTCCCACCCAAGTCTAGGGCAAGCCACAGGTGGTATTTGCCGGTTCTCCGAACTACTCAAAATGTCCACTATCGGTTCTCCAGAACCTGTCAGAACCTGCTGGATTTCACCCCTGAGTGCATCCCTCCCTCCCTCCCTCCCTCCCTCCCTCCCTCCCTCCCTCCCTCCCTTCCTTCCTCTCTCCTTCCCTTCCCCTCCCTCCCCTCCCTTCCCCTCCCCCTTTCTCTCCCTCCTTCCTCCTTCCCTCCAAAAATTTTCCACTTGGTAGGAATTACAATGTTTCCAAAACTACCGAATATGCTTACAGATCATTTTTCCTCTCTTTCACAAAAGAAATAATAACAAGCCTACTGAGAAATTAGCTAAGCATGTGTCTCTCGGGTGACTGAGGCCAGCTAAATTCCATGCCATTCCCTCCTCCTCTTCCAGGAGACCCCCGAAGAGTAATTAATAAGGCCAAATATACTTCCCTCCCTTTTTTTTGTTCCCAAGTCGTTTTGGAATCTCCCTTTAGCTATACATTCTGTGCAAATAACTTTTTCTTATTTCTTCTCTTTTAAAAAACTAAGCATTGAAATCTTGACTGTTAACATGCAACAGCTTGGGCTTCTTCTTTGTTTGGCCATCGTGGAGATGATGGTCACAGATCGAGTCATTCATGCCTAAGGACAGTCGGACGATTTCCTTCTCACTGAGTGCTCTCTGGCCTACCACGTTTACAAAAGGAAAGTCGATTTGTTAATGAGGGATATTTTAAAACACATGCTCATAAACAAATAGAATCCTAATTAGGGGAAAAAAAAAATCCTGGCAGAAAATCGCCTCCTCCTTTGCTTGCTAGCCCATGAAAGAAAATAATAATAATAATAATAATAATAATAATAATAATAATAATAATAATAATAATAATAATAATAATTTTCAAGCTGTTCCTCTGAGCTGGTTTATAAACGGTTCTGGCAAAGCTTCCCTTGATTTGCTTCAGGAAATGTTTACCTCTCCTTCGTCCTGAACTTTTGAGGCAGGAAAACAAAAGCACAGACACTCCACATTCAGTCACTCTGGCCCCCTTTCTCTGCCCCTCCTTTCTCTGCCCCATCGGAGATAGGAAACCCCCCCCTGCTCTTATTCCCACAGAGCTCTTGTTCCAGATTCAATAAGGGGTTAACTTTGCCTAGATACATTCTTTTCCTTATGCCTGCCCATCATCCCACAAGCCAGCTAAATGCGAAACAGACTTTAAAAGCTTTAACTATGGGTTATAGTTAACTATAAACAGCTGTTGCCCAATAACCGCCTTTCCATTTGTAAATTGAAACCCCCATTCCCTCCTCCTATAATGAGGAAATTCTTGGGCTTCATCTCCAGGAAGGGATGGTGGTTTGTGTATGTGGCAGTAATAAGAATTTATGGATTTTCCCCCACCCTTCCCTCTTCCCTCCACCCTCTCCCTCCTATGCGTATGGGAATGGGGGCGAAATAGAAATGTTGACTCTGCTCTTTCAATGTTTATACAATTCTGATTTGGCTACCGAAAGTCACAATATTGCTGCTGTGGCGGCTGTTGTTATTTCCAAACTATTAAAGGAAGAAATATCCCTGCGCATTTTGTTCTCCTTTATAGTTTCAAGCTTGTGCTTCAGTCTTTAAGAGATGTTTAATTATATATATGGTTTTTGTTTTTTTAAGTGGAAAAAGGACCCATGCAAAATGCTGACTTGCCAAAACATAAGGGTCACGGTGTGTTCAAGCTAAAATATATTAACTGTTGTACCAGTCTCCTGTTCCACTTCTCTCCTCCCACGCTCCTCTCCTCTCCCACGGACATACCAAATTAGGGGGACCATTCTTTGCTTTATCATATTTACCCGTTGATCAGTCAAAGAAAGAATTCTGACGGCAGACCCAAACATACCCTTCTGTCTGCACGCCATAGCTTTTTTCAAAATGCGTTTCCTGCCTCTCCTTCTTTCCCACCATTCTTGATTTCTGGACGGGGCATTTTTACATTTGAAGACGTTAAATATAAAACCAGAAGAAAACCGTTTAAGCAGCTTCCCTGAAAGCAGATCGCTTCCTTCGTGGGACCGCTTTCAATTTCACATTAGGAAAACAAATCCTAATTTTTGAGATCTCATAATGGTTTTAAACTTGTCCCTGAATTGAAACTATTGAGTTTAGAATTTGTTTGCAAATTATGCGTTCTGAAGAAGCCAATTCATCCACTGGTGTTGACAAATATCCAGGCTGAAGTTCATGGAAGGTCCCATTTAATGATCCGTGGAAGCTCGGCAGTGTCCCTCACTAGCTCTCGAGAGAAGCTATCAATGAGACTAAGTTCATAGACTGTGTTAATCCATAGTATCTTTAACCAAAGCTTACTGAATAAATTATAATTGGCACGACACTCTAAATATAGACTTCAGTTTACAAACCACAAACACTGTACACCACACACACACACACACACACACACACACACACACACACACACACACACACACACTTCCCAGTAAACACTAAGCCACACAAACCACAACAGGCTTAGAATGATGTACAAGTTCCTCTGTGTCAGCCTTCATTGACCTGGTTCATATAACTTGCAAGGTCAGGGTTTGTTTAACCTCAGTTTCTTGACTGCATTGCAACTGGATAGAATCTTTTCAAATTTCATGTGATTCATTGTGGCAGGCTGTGTTTAGGACACCATTGAGTGAATGATATTTCTAGCTCATATTGTTGTAACCTTAAGTATTTATGTAATCAAGAAAGTCACCATGAGGTCCCTCCATAATTTGGATAATTACGCAAAGAGGGACCAGTTAAGAGTTGAAGTATTAGAGACAACGGTAGATAGAACAATGGGTGTTGGGTGGTTTTTGAGAATGAACTGGAATTAGACTTAGGTATTTCTAAGGCTACCAGATCTGGGGTTATGTTTTAAATTTGGGAAATTGGGTATATCTAGTCTAGTAAAAAAAACAGACTATGGGTGACATGATAGCAGTGTTCTAATACTTGAGGGGCTGCCACAAAAAAGAGGGGGTCAACCTATTTTCCAAATAGGGCAGGACAAGAAGCAATGGATGGAAGCTAATCAAGGAGAGAAGCAACCTAAAACTAAGGAGACATTTCCTAACAGTGAAAACAATAAATCAGTGGAAGGGCTTACCTTCAGAAATTGTGGGTGCTCCAACACTGAAAGCTTTTAAAAAGAGACTAAACAGCATTTGTCTGAAATAGTATAGGGTCACCGGCTTGAGCAGGGAGTTAGTAAATTGCATTAACAGAGGGATACAATCAAGATCAAGTGAGGTACTAATACCACTCTATAAAGCTCTAGTAAGATCACACCTAGAGTACTGCATCCAGTTTTGGTCACCACACAATAAATAAGATGTTGAAACTCTAGAAGAAGTACAGAGGAGAGCAACCAGGATGATTAGGGGACTGGAGGCTAAAACGTATGAAGAACGGTTGCAGGAACTGGGCATCGCTAGTCTAGTGAAGAGAGGGACCAGGGGAGACAGGATAGCAGTCTTCCAATACTTGAGGGGCTGCCACAGAGAGGAGGGGGTCAACCTGTTTTCCAAAGCACCTGAAGGCCAGACAAGGAATAATGGATGGAAACTGACCAAGGAGAGATTCAACCTAGAAATGAGGAGGAACTTTCTGACAGTGAGAATAATCAACCGATGGAACAGAAGTTGCCTTCGGAAGTTGTGGGAGCTTCATCACTGGAGACTTTCAAGAAAAGATTGGACTGCCATTTGTCAGAAATGATGTAAGGTCTCCTGCTTGAGCGGGTTGCGGGGTTGGACTAGATGACCTATAAGGTCCCTTCCAACTCTGTTAATCTGTTAAATCTCCAAGGTCCCTCCCAACTTTGTTATTCTATTATTCTGTTAATTTCTTCTGAACTGCATGGACCAGTCCTTTCAGATAATGGTTTTCTGTTGTTTTTAGTATCCATTCAACAAGAAACCAGATGGCAGGATGTTATGGTGTGCCTAAAAGAAATCGTTCCTTATCACCCGGGAAAGTGAGACTTGTCAGATATTTGGGCAGCATGACAGATCCCCGTGGGGTCAGATTCTGATGTTGTATGGATCCTACTGAATTTTTGCAGCCGAAATTGGGTAACATTTTAGAGACACAATAGAATCAATCCATTATACATATAAAAGTGGTGGCAGGATGTAATTTACTCAGGATCTATTATGGTTTTAGAGAAGTAAGTAATTATTATCATAACAGAAACTAAAAAATGTTCTATGCTTCTACCCACTTCTCTCTTTTTCTTTGGCTAACCCTGCCTGGTCATTTTCTCATACTTTGTTTGAGGTTTCTGCAGAAACTTCAAGAAAATGTCTTAAATTAAAACCAGCTGAAACAACATTATCGGGTGAATTGTTTCTGCACCACTGGATGAAATGTACAGGAAAGGAAACCAGTCAGACAAAATAGAATTTATCAGGGGGAAAAAAAAGGTAAAAGTAAGCAAGCAAGCAAATGACTCAGATGTTTGACTTACTTAACTATTTGGAGTGGGGGTGAACTGGATGTTTCATTAATTCCTGTTGTGGGAAAATATCCAAGAATTGTTAAAGGCTGTAGACTAGATGTCTTTTCAACCAATATATATCTATATATCTCAGTGGTGGTAAATTTTTTTACTACTGGTTCTGTGGGCATGGCTTGGTGGGCATGGCAGGGGAAGGATACTGTAAAATCCCCATTTCCTCCCCACTCCAGGGGAAGGATACTACAAAATCCCCATTCCCTCCCAATCAGCTGGGACTAGGGAGACGAGTGAGCCTCAAAAATGTATATTTTTCTTTCCCGTTAAAGGATTAACAATTTGGCCATCAACTGAATATTATTCCTCTGCCCTCAGAGACTGATGTAGTGTTTTTGAAGGTCTTTCAAAAGGTCTTTTGAAGGAATGCAAAAACATTGCAGGCTTTGTACATTGCACTTTCTATTGTCTGATTTTTTTGTTTTGTTTTAAATGTACTTGAAAACTCCTGGCTCCCATTGTCAAGATGGCTTCAAAGGAAATAGCATTCCCTGTCTAGAAATGCCATCTGCATTCAAACTTTAACTGATTGAATTGGCAGGTTAAATCAACCTATGGTTTAAGCCCAGGGGGTGGGCTTCAAAAATGTTAGGAAGGGGTTCTCTGCCCGGTTGCTGGGTGGGTGTGGCCATGGTGGGCATGGCCTCATTGGTCTCCTGCACATGGTGTGGGGGGGATTTTTGCCCTCCCCGGACTCCGGAGGCTTTCCTTGAGCCTCTGGGAGGGTGAAACTGGCCTCCCCAGGCTCCAGAGGCCCTCTGGAGGCAGGAAAGGGGCCTATTTCTGGCCTTCCCAAACTTCTGGTAGGTCTGTTTTTTGCCCTCCTTGAGCCTCTGTATGTACCCTGCACTTTCTTGCATCCAAAATGGGCCATGTGGGGACTCCTGGGAGGGGAGGAGCAAGTGGGCGGGGCCAGCCATACCCTTACTTGGATTCGAACTTGGGCTGCCTGCATGTTAGGCAGTTGTATTAACCTCTGAGCCACAAGTTCTCCTCCCTTCATCAGCTTGAGCCAGGGGAGAAATTAAGTGTTTTCCTATCGAGACACAAAATATAAATTTGGTATAAAATGGTTTGTTGTGAATGCGACTGCTTGAGGGCTCCTGGATTGGAGCTGAAAGGCGAAAGGGATGCAGTACACTCCCTCCCACATGCTGGGGCAGACCAGGTGTCTCGATAGGAAAACACTTTATGTATGTATGTATGTATGTGTGTGTGTGTGTGTGTGTGTGTGTGTGTGTGTGTATACACACACACATATATATCTGTGAGGCATATTCAGCTTGGTAGTCATTGTTTTGAAAATACAGGCTTTATAGAGTATGCTGAACTCTATAGAGTATGGTCAATCCTGTTATAGTTGGTAGCCAATTCAATTGAGAGTTCCCACCTAGATCAGACTGAGGTCAATTGCAAAGGAGATGATCTTACATGATTACGTTATTGAGCATTTTTATGTATGCCAATACACTGTATTAATTTCCCCCTTTTTATTATCCTGATGATGTGTTGTGACTTGAGCTGGTTGTTTGACTAATCAATAAACACTAAATGAAAATGGAAACTGTTGGTCGATTGAAGACATAGGGGCAAATAGAGATGACCCTTAGATGGAAGGTATATCACTATAAAAAAAGAAACATTAACATGTGCAAAAGACAATGTACTATTTCCAAAAGCTATTTCTGGGGGAAAAAAAAAAACCTTCAACCAAAAAGTTCTTCGTTTGGAATAGCTTCCCAACTCTTTTCTGTGGTTAGGTCTTCCATTCATGGCCATTTTTGTTGTTGTTAGTTGTTTTTATTTTATTTTTATATTTATGTTTTATGTTTATATTTTATTTTTATATATAAAAATAAATACAATATTTTTATATTGTATTGTAAAATTAGTGGGTCAATTTTAATTTTAATGTTACTGATCATCTTTTTGTAGCCTGGTTTAAATTTTTGAATCTGTAGGGCAGTGATGGCTAACCTTTTCTGGACTGAGTGCCCAAAGTGAATGTGCCTGAACCACCAAAATGCAATGTGCACACCCCCGTGCATGCACTCCCACACCCTGCATGCCCCCCGCCCCCGGTGCACTGGGGATCTGAACTGAGGTGACAGTTCGCATGCCCACAGAGAGGGCACTGAGTGCCACCTCTGGCACGTGTGCCATAAGTTTGCCATAATGGCTGTAGGGTGTCTAGAATCTGCTTGGGCTGCGGTAGCAGATTAAACTCCTAAATAAATAGATAAAGAGAGAGAACAAGTAGAGTAAATGCACTGAAAATAAAGGAGACCTCACTAGTTATCTAGACCAGGGGTCCCCAACCTTTTGGATCTCAGGGACCACTAAATTCATAATTTTAAATCCTGCCGACCACTAATATGATCTGCCTAATGACTGGCTGGGTGGGCATGACTAGGTGACCATGTGACTCGGTGGGCGTGGTCAACCTATGTCAGTCACATCGAGGGGCGTCTCACTGGCCTCTACTTGCCCCTTCCCTCCCAGCCACTCCTCCCCTCCCCACCCAGGCTCTTTAGGGCCCCAATAGGAAGCAGTTATTGGAGCTAAGCAGCCATCACGAGAAAGAGTTGGAAAAACAACTGGCTCAGTTCAAATTGGATCTGTCCGAGGAGGAGGCTCAGCAGAAGCACTTCATTGAGGACTAGGAGCATAGGCTTTCGAAGCAGAGGGAAGACCTGAAGGACTGCAAGGCCAGGTACCAGCACCTGGAGGCTCAGCGGGCTGAGATAGTCAGCCAGTTTCAGGCCATGATGCAGTCCCACTGGAACAAGGTCCTCCGACTCTTTGCCACCAGCGGCACTTCCCTCCAGCCTTCATCTAAAGCCCCACACCAGGAGGCTGAAGCAGACCCCAAGTCGGAATTTCTGTCCCCCTCCGACCCGCACAAAAAGACCCCTAAGGGGGAGACTTTCTGCAGCAACACAAGCGTTCATTGCACGTATCCGGCCCAGGGGCCTTAGTTTGAGGACCCCTGATTTAGTGCAATATAAAAAATGCAAATAATTTTTCTGCGGACCACCAAAATTTTCTCACGGACCACCAGGTGGTGACCACTGATCTAGACAGTTAGATACAGTAGAAGACAGACAGACAGACAGACAGACAGACAGACATTCCAAAGTTTTGCACGATGTATCTGAACTGAGCTATAGAAGTTGCTCCAAAATATGGAACAATTGCATTACTTTCAAACTCTATTATCTCTTCTCTGGAATAAACCAAAGAAGCCTTACGACATCTGCATTCTCTTTTTGCTTCTATCTCCCGCAAAGCCATATTATATTCAAACCGTAGCAATTGAAGCAATCAAAAAAAGCTCCTCCAAATGAAGACAGATACGGCACTGGAAACCTAATCCTTGAAGTAATCATTAGCAAACATTTGAAACTATGATTGGGTTGCACAATTTGTAAAACTATCTTGCCATAGAAAAACATCAGAAAGGAAATGTGGCCGGGAATAAAAGAAGAAAATACATAACAGCAACTCACCAGTGCAATTTCTTCTGAAACCCACCAAAGATTCCTTTCACGGCATTTCAAAGAACTGTTGGATTCTGCAAGTAACAAAAGTATGGCTGAGTGTCAGAAAGAAAAGGAACGTGGGTGATAAAAAGAAAATAATAAAAAAAAATTACAGCATTTCTTGTCACGACCAATTATGACAATATGAGCTCTGGATGATTGCTGTATTTTTGCAAAATAACTTTGATGTAAAATTTGTAACATAAATCAGGCCGTGGCTTTGTGTAGATGTGTGTGTGTGGTCCTAGTTGCTAGTCCTAGGCAGATTAAAATGAAATTATCCCACAGATGGACAGGTTAACTATGGAATGAAAGGATAGAGAAGAAACGGAATGCTATAAAATTTGGAATACATGGTACAATTGCTTAGAAGATAGACGTAAAGTTGTTACATAAGGAATATGTAATGTATGTATACCAAAACGAGAAAATACTGTATACGTCTCTAAATATTGTCATAATTTAAAAGTAGATGACTAAATGATTATCTAATGTACAGAATAGTAATCGATATAATTAGAAACTATGTTGATATAAGTGATAGCGATACTGAAATGCTGTAATGAGTGGAAATGTGGTTTTTAAGGTTGAAATATGTTTAATATTTTTTTTTAAAAAATAAAATGAAACAAAATTATCCAAGTTCTAAAACCTCTTTCCATTTTACAGTGCAGTTCCCAGTTCCAATACTGTGATGGCAGTCCCAAAGGTTGCTTTTTCAAAAGGTAACTGGACTTTGTTTTTCCTTGAAGACGTTTCACTTCTCACCCAAGAGGCTTCCTCAGTTCTGTCAGAACTGACTCTTAGAACTGAAGATCCACTTTTTAGATGAGAAGTGAAACGTCTTGAAGGAAAAACCAAGGAAGACCAGTTGCATCTTGGAAAAAGCATCTTTGGGACAATCATGACATTAGAATTAGTATTCTAATTTTGAAAGATTCTGATAAGACAATCCCAGTTTTATTCAGGTAGTAAATGTGAACACGTCTATTCCTTTCTCCCTCTTTCTCACCCTCTCTTTTGTTTGGCCAAGCAGTCATAATTCATTCTTAAGTTATCATTCCATTCATATTTGTTTTGTGAAGTTTTGTGGCTATATACTGTGAATTCACCTTTAGTACTTGTTTGGTGATGCTGTTTTTTTCTTGTTGTATTGATTGAATCTGGCTCTGAGAGGCACTAATGCATGGTGGATTATAAATATTAATATCTTCTCTTTTTTGGGGGTCTCTGCATGGATAAATCTATATAAGAGCTGTCTAACTCCCACACTACTTTGTAGATTATAAACAAAAAGCAAGAGAGCAGGAAAACCTTTTATATCTCAACTTTGTGTACATTTGTGGATGCACTTGAGGGAATGAAATGTGTGTGCGCGCATATGTATGTATAAATGTTTGTATATAGACATACCTCCCTCCTGAAACAAATTATAGTACTTCATGGATGATACTTATTTCAATTTATATTTTAATCTTCATTTGGTTGTTTAGCGTTTTTATTTCTATTGGGCCTTCCTTCCTTCCTTCCTTCCTTCCTTCCTTCCTTCCTTCCTTCCTTCCTTCCTTCCTTCCTTCCTTCCTTCCTCCCTCCCTCCCTCCCTCCCTCCCTCCCTCCCTCCCTCTACCTTCCTTCTTTTCTCTTTCTTTCTTTCTTTCTTCCTTTCTTTCCTTCCTCCTCCTACCTTTCTCCTTCCTTCCTTCCTCCCTCCCTCCCTCCCTCCATCCATTTCAGTCTTTGACATAGACAGCAACATTTTGACTAGTTAAGGAGAGGTGTCTGGAGATCTGAGTTTGTTATATGATAACAATTGATTCTCCTTTTTCCAAGTCATTAACTATCCCTTTTCATACCTCCACCAATGGTTCTAAGTACCATATGTTCAGGTGTGATTTCTCTTAACAATTTCTGAATTTTGCACAGAAGAGTCTCTATAGCCTCCTTTAAAACTACTGCCAGTCAGTTTCATTAGAAGATTGTTGAATGCTAGTGTTTTAAGAATGCATTTATTTATGGAAAAGTCTTCGTTAAACCTGACCGGGTTGCAACCTTGAGTGAAAACTCTAAAGTTCTCTGACATGTAAATCATCCTGTACCTAAATATAAATAAGTTAGAAAAAAGAGTTGAGGCTATACTTCAGTCAGTCAGTCAGTCACTCACTCATGTTCCAGGTACCTGTGGGCCGACTACTGCAACTTGGTCCTTCCTCTCCGACCGCTCGCAGTTCGTGTTGGCAGGGGGGCAGAGGTCGACCTCGAGGCATCTCGCATGGGGAGTGCCACAAGGGTCGGTCCTCTCGCCCCTTCTGTTCAACATTTATGTGAAGCCACTGGGTGAGATCATCCGTGGTTTTGGGGTGAAGTGTCATCTGTACGCTGATGATACTCAGCTGTACATCTCCACCCCAGACCACCCCAACGATGCCCTTGATGTGATGTCTCGCTGCCTGGAGGCCGTGCGGGTCTGGATGGGGAGGAACAGGCTCAGACTCAACCCGTCCAAGACCGAGTGGCTGTGGCTGCCGGCGTCCCGATATAGTCAGCAGGTGCCATCGCTGACTATTGGGGGTGAATCTTTGCCCCCCACAGAGAGGGCTCGCAATCTGGGTGTCCTCCTGGACGCACGGCTGTCTTTAGAAGAGCATATGACGGCCGTGGCCAGGGGGGCCTTTTATCAGGTTCGCCTGATCCGCCAGTTGCAGCCCTTTCTGGACCGGGACGCCTTGCGCACGGTCACTCATGCCCTTGTCACCTCCCGGCTGGACTATTGTAATGCTCTCTACATGGGGCTCCCCTTGAAGAGCACTCGGAGGCTCCAACTGGTCCAGAATGCGGCCGCGCGGGTGGTTATGGGCGCAACTCGTTGTGCCCGCGTGACACCCCTCCTGCGCGAGCTGCACTGGCTCCCAGTGGTCTTCCGGGTGCGATTCAAGGTGTTGGTTACCACCTTTAAAGCGCTCCATGGCATAGGACCCGGGTACCTTCGAGACCGTCTTCTGCCACCAATAGCCTCCCACCGACCAGTCCGCTCCCACAGAGAGGGTCTCCTCAGGGTGCCATCAGCCAAGTTATGTCGGCTGGCGACACCCAGGGGGAGGGCCTTTTCTGTGGGAGCCCCAGCCCTGTGGAATGAACTGCCCCCGGAAATACGCAAGATCTCCGACCTCCGAGTGTTTCGTTGCGCACTGAAGACCCTGTTGTTCCGCCAGGCAGGGCTATCAACTTAATAATTTTAATTGGGGTATTTTAAATGTTTGGGGTTTTAAATCGGCCAAATCTATGTAATTATTTTAATTTTTAATTATTGTTGTGTGTTGTGTTTTTAAATTGGCTGTACACCGCCCTGAGTCCTTCGGGAGAAGGGCGGTATAGAAATAAAATTATTTATTTATTTATTTATTTAAATGTTGCCTATTAGGCCCCATATGGCAAAAGGACTGGTTAGTTGAGGGACTTTTCTCCCCTCACAGTATCTTCTTGGCCACTTTGATCCTACAGATTTCTTCAATTAAAGGAATCATCTCTCAGAACTTTGGAAGTGCGCCTTCTCTCTAGCAAGACTGCCTTCTGGAACAAGATTGTCTCTGAGATCTGGATGGCTCCCATCTGTTTCTGTTTCTCTTGCCACTTCTGTCAGATGTCCAAGCTAATGGATGACTGGTGATAGATAGATAGATAGATAGATAGATAGATAGATAGATAGATAGATAGATAGATGACATAGGTGGATAAATAGGTAGCTAGATGACAGATAGGGTGATAATAGATGATAAATAGATAGATGATAGCGAGAGAGAGAGAGAGAGAGAGAGAGAGAGAGAGAGAGAGAGAGAGAGGGAGGGAGAGAGATACCGTATTTTTTGGAGTATAAGACACGCCTTCCCCCCCTAAAAGGGGGTGAAAATTTGGGTGCGTCTTATACACCGAATGTAGCCCCGCCCACCCACTGGCCCCCACCCTTTGGCCTCTGCCACCCAGCATTTACCTCCTTGCAGCAATCAGCAAGAAGAAATGGCCCATTTCAGCTTCAGCAGAGCCTAATTAGCACAAGTTGATTGTTGGTTGGATCGGTCTCCCAACTCTCAGCTGTTTTAGGCTGCAGGGATTGCCATTGTCTATTGCTGCGCGGGCCTCTGCTGCTTGCTGCAAGGAGGTAAATTGCTGGGAGCAGATTTTTTTTTCTTGTGCTAATCAAGCCATGCTGAAAACGAAAATGAAAGTAAAGCAGGCTGTTTGCTGAAACGAGGCAAAATTGCTGGGAGGCAGAGGCAGATTTCTTTTTCTTGTTTTCCTCACCAAAAAAGGTAGGTGTGGAACGTCTTATACTCCAAAAAATATGATAGAAAGATAGATGATAGATAAATAGATAGATAGATAGATAGATAGATAGATAGATAGATAGATAGAAGATATAAATAGAGATGATAAATAGATGATAGCTACCATGTTTTCCTGAAAATAAGACTGGCAAAAATATTAATTTTTGCCCCAAAAGATGTGTTAGGGCTTATTTTCTGGTTAGGTCTTATTTTGGGGAAAAATATGGTACTAAATGCATCCATCTGGCTGACAATCTTAACTGGGGCTTATTTTGGGGCTAGGGCTTATATTACAAGCATCCTGAAAAATCATGCTAGGACTTATTTTCCGGTTGGGTCTTATTTTCGGGGAAACAGGATATCTAGTTAGATAGATGAGAGAGAGACAGAGACAGACAGACAATCAACCAGGATCTTTTTAGGATTATTTCTAAATGTGATGAACATTTCCTCGTGGAAGACAAATATTTAGCTTCCCAACTATTCATTTTTGTCACCATTAGCACATAGCAGGCTCAAATTTGATTTACTTGGTTTATGACGGAAAGCAGAAAAATCCCACGGGAGAAAAACTGCAAACCACAGAACCCAGAAAAACAAACAGAAATGACTGCGAAGTTGTGGGGTGGGATGTAATCCAAGAATTGAAAATTTGTTATTGAAACAGAATTCTTCCAAAAGTTATTTTGTTTAAAAAAAAAAAACTATTTTAAAATCCTATGTAGCCGTTGGAATAACATTAAACTGGGGTGTTTTTTTTTTTAAAAAAAAACAACAACAAGCAAGCAAATTAAACATTCAATAGTTCAAGTGTGCTATGATGGTACTTTTCTATACAATCTACACAGGGCATACAACTTATTAATGAATGCTAATAGAAAATATATTTAACTGATAGAGCAAAACAACATATAATCTTTTGGAATTTTAAATAAATATTAAAAATATCACCTTGGGTTCATTTGAAACCTCAATTTAAGATGCTCTTTCTGATGCTTAAGAATTTCAGATGGCTTGACTCTCAAGGCATCTAAAAACATGCTTTGTCCTATATCAACTTATAAAATTACACATAAAACTAACATTATTTTTGTCCTAGTTATTATGCACAATTCTACCTTATTTTCTTTTCTGTATTTATCGTTGCCTCTTCTTCATAAATGTTGTTGAAACCATCGTTCCCAATGTAGAGATTCAAATGCAAATGGTTCTATTCAAACCACATTTGCTGCATGCATGCATACTGTATGTACCAGGGGTGAAATCTAAAATGTGTTACTACAGGTTCTGTGGGTGTGGCTTGGTGGTGGTGGTGGGTAATGTGACTGTGTGGGCGTGGCCAACTTTTTTTTTTTTACTTTTAAAAGCATTTTTTCTATAACCTTAAGAGGTTGCAGAAAAAAATGCTTTTAAAAGCCTCTGATAATCCCAGCTGAACCGTGCGATCATCAGAGGCTTTTTTTTTACGTTTAAAAGCATTTTTTTCGGCTGAAGAGGTTGTAAAAAAAATGCTTTTAAAAGGGAAAAAAACAGCCTCTGATGATCGCGTGGCTCAGTTGGGCAGTTGGGGGGTGGGGGTTGGGGCAGGGATTTTTGCTACCGGTTCTCCAAATTACCCGCCGTCATCGGGTGATCCAGTTCGAACCGGGAACATTTCACCCCTGATATGTACCCATCACACTGTTTTCGTCACAAGCCTGCAGAAACCATAGCTTTGATGCTGCCTTATTGAGTATCCTTACATCTGTATGAACTCTGAAGAGGGTGTGGAAGAGGCAGAGTAACCCCCCCCCAATTTCTCTTTCTGCTACAGTCTAAGGTAAGAGAATAGGACTGTGTTTACTGTCTCATAGGATGTATTTATATATTGGTTTATTATTTATTTAGTTTGTCAAACATGTACAAGATAACAGGTATAAGTATAAACATGGACATGAGCATATGAAATGAGTACAAAAAATGGGACAGCGAGACATGGATGGTAGGCACACTGGTGCAGTTATGCATGCCCCTTTATGGAGTGCTGTGAGGGTTTGAGGCTGTAACAACGGAGTTGGCTAGTGCATTCCAGGCATTAACCATTCTTTTGCAGAAGTCGTATTTTCTGCAATTGAGTTTAGAGCAATTTATCTTGAGTTTGTATCTATTGTTTGCCTGTGTATTATTGTGATTGAAGTTGAAGTAGTCATTGACAAGTAGGATGTTGTAGCAGACAATTTTGTATACTATACTTAGGTCAGACCATAGGCGGCATAGTTCCAGATTGTCCAAGCCTAAAATTTCAAGCCTGGTGGCATAAGGGATTCTATTACGAGCAGAGGACTGGAGTACTCTTCTCGTGAAATACTTCTGGACCCTCTCAATTGTATTAATGTCTGATATACAGTGTGGATTCCAGGCAGATGAGCTGTATTCGAGAATTTTGTATGCCCTAGTTTGCAGTTCAATGTTACCAGAGAAGAAGCTTCACAAAATTAGGTTAACAACTCTTAATGCCTTTTTGGCAATGCTGTTACAGTGAGCTCTGGGGCTTAGGGTTTGAGATGAGTACTCCTAGGTCCTTGACAGAGTGAGGGTTGTCTACGAGGTCGTATCCATCCAGTTTGTATTTGGTGTTCTGATTTTTGTTGCCAATGTGTAAGACAGAGCATTAGTTGGTTGAGATTTGAAGTTTGTTGATGCATAAGGAAGGAAGTCTTACAAACTTCAATAGGGACCCATGAAGATCAGAGAGGATTTGACAACAGTCCACGTTGGAGCGCCTAAATGTAAAACCAATATGTGGAGATTCTTAGATGATAACAACATGCTATGTGACTGTGGAGAGCCACAGAGGCTGGCTCATCTGCTGGTATGTTGGCTATTACCAGAAACATGTATGGATAATGATTCATTTTGGGGTAAAATGACAAAGCCAAGAAGGTGACTTCATTGTGGCAGTTTAAAGTTTGATGTAAACAAAGAAGAAGAGAGGAGAAGGGAGAAGGGAGAAAGGAAGAGAAGGAAGGAGGGGGAAGGAGGAAGTAGAAAGAAACAGAAAGCAGAAAGAAGAGGATGAAGAAGAAGAAGAAGAAGAAGAAGAAGAAGAAGAAGAAGAAGAAGAAGAAGAAGAAGAAGAAGAAGAAGAAGAAGAAGAAGAAGAAGAAAAAAAATAGTAAAAGGGGTTTTCTTAAAATTTCTCAAGTGTTTTATCTGAAGATGAGTAGATGAGGCATTGGTAATCATGAATCCAATAGCTGCAGATTTTGGCAGTGGAGGGGAGGAAAGAAGAAAGTAAAAAAATGATCCCGTGCTTTGTTCCTTGTAACAGACAGTTAACATAAATCCCCAAAGGCACATTAATATGCAAGGGAAAAAAAGTCATATCTCAAGCAGACATTATTAAATCCATTTGATACAGGTCTTGACAAGCTGTTTCAAATTAGGGTGGTTAATGTTTGCATGCCTCAAAAGTGACAGGGAAGGGTCTACTGTGGGGTTATTTGCTTGTTTTGAATCAGTGTAAAAGATCTGAACAACAACAAAAACTCTACAACAACTTCAAAGCATGAAATCCTGCTTGCTGAAAGAGTGACATCAATAGCTAAATGATCACCCAAATATATATTTTTTTTCTTACTGATGCCTCAAAGGAAACTGTATATTGTGACACTTTTGTTTGTAACTTTGGTTACACAAGTTGGAGACTTGGTTTCTGTGAAAGCTAAACGGATTTCAGAAAGCTTTAATATCTTTAAAACAGACATGGGGTCCTCGTTGGGAGAAGAAAGTGTTGAGTGGCTCCTTAGATACACAAGGGAACCATACTAGGGCTGGGTTCTACTTACCTTTACTACCGGTTCACAACGGGAGCGCGCAGATCATCCATGATGACGTCTGGGCAGATGGGCGGAGCCTCCTGCCGCTTTTACTACCGGTTTGCAAGAACTGGACTGAACTGGGAGCAACCCACCACTGAAGGACAGTTACATATACTTGTCTACCCTAAAACATGAAAAGCCAAATGTAGATGTACAGTAGTGGCCAAAATTGTGGAAACCTTTTGGGAAAAGTGTATTTTTGAGGTTTGATGGCTAATGACACCACTTCTTTTTTTGGAGTTTCAAGATAATCCTATTCCACTGCTGGAAAGGCCTGGGAATAGCCCAGACCTTAACTCAATTGAAAATCTATGGAGCTGACTAAAGGAACTTGTTAGTCAGAAGCGACCCAGCAATAAAACCCACTTAATAGAAGCAATCCTTCAATCTTGGTTTCACATGATAACAGCTGCAGAACTAAAAGACTTGGTTCACTCCATGGGAAGATGTTGTAAGGCCATGATTCATGCTAAAGGTTACCCAACTAAGTATTAACTGACGTGATAATTTTTGTAGATCACATATTTTTTACGGTGATAATTTTTGTATATCTCATTTTTTTCTACGTGTTTCACTTTTCTTCTTTATACTGTAACTGCTCTTCTAATAGCAAATCCTACATAAAAGTTATTGCATTACATCAGGGGTGGGTTCTACTTACCTTCACTACTGGTTCGCAATGGGAGTGGGCACATGCACAGATCACCCATGATGATGTCGTGGCGGATGGGCAGAGCCTCCCGCCGGTTTTACTATTGGTTCTATAGAACCGGATCAAATCGAGAGCAACCCACCACTGCATTACATTCTTCATTAAATTATCTTTCCATTGATATATAATTTTATGGTACTACTCCAAAAAAAAAAAAAAAAAAAAAAAGAGGGGTGTTATTAGCTAGTTTTAGAAAATACACTTTCCCCACAATTTTGGCCACTACTGTAAATAAATAATATACAATAATATCCTTCTCTGCAAAAACATTGTGCAGCTTCAGTTGCAACTACACCCTAAATTGGCAGATGGCAAGGAACAGCTTGCATTTTAGGACTTCTCCAACGGGGATCATCCCTATGGAGGAGGAGAACTAAGCGTGATAACATCATCTAATGTCAAAGAACTGCTCTGGATGAGATTTGAGTAAACGTTAACATACGTAGCATGTTCCTGTGTAATCCATCCTTCCCATTTTCCACGGAGTACAACATTCTTCAACAATAAGAAGAATGGTTTGACCTCTGAGTTAAGAGGTTAAAAAATGTATTTATCCTATTCATGCAATACCTTTATACAAGAATGGGCTGCTGGGGGTTCGCAGGGGTTTGGGAGAATGTCTAGCTAAGATTCTGTGCAGTTCGGAGAACCCCCAAATCCCATTCCTGGCTGGCCCCGCCTACTTCACCCGTCCCCTCCCAGGAGTCCCCACACGGCCCATTTTGGATGCAGGTAAGTGCAGGGCGCGTGTGGAGGCTCAGGGAGGGTGAAAAATGGGCCTACCGGATGTTTGGGAAATTCGGAAGTTCGAGGCCATTTTCGCCCTTCCAGAGGCTCGAGAAAAGCCTCCAGAGCCCGGGGAGGGCAAAAACGTCTCCCTGTGGTGCAGGAGGCTGACTAGGCCACGCCCACCATGGCCACGCCCACTCAGCAACCTGGCAGAGAACCCCTTCCTAAAATTTTTGAAGCCCACCCCTGCCTATACAGTTTTGTAAGAAAAACTGTTCTCTTCCGTTCTCTTTTTCTGCAATGCACATTCTTTTCTCTGCCTGTGGCCCATTGAATTCTCCTTTTATCACATTGTGCCCATATTTTTGAATTAGATTAGGGCACTATTTTTGGTCCAGTTTTTTTTTTTTAAAAATCAATGTGTATGAGTTGGCTTTTCACTTAATCTATCAGCTATTAAAATATTCCAGACAATCCTGATTTGTTAAGCAAATCTGGCTTCTCCCACTGAATTTGCTTGTTGGAAGCAACAAGACTGCACCAAAAAACCAAAAACATAACCAGATTAAAATCAAACATGATTTACTATTGTCTTTACATGAAAAAACTAAGATTGCACCAGAGGTGGGTTTCAGCAGGTTCTGACCAGTTCTGGAGAACCGGTAGCAGAAATTTTGAGTAGTTCAGAGAACCGGTAGTAAAAATTCTGAGTGGCCCCACCCCATCTATTCTCTGCCTCCCGAGTCCCAGCTGATCGGGAGGAAATGGGGATTTTGCAGTATCCTTTCCCTGGAGTGGGGTGGGAATGTAGAGTTTACAGTATCCTTCCCCTGCCAAGCCAACCAAGCCACGCCCACCAAGCCATACCACACCCACCAAGCCACGCCCACAGAACCGGTAGTAAAAAAATTTGAAACCCACCACTGGACTGCACTGATAATTGCCAAAGCCTAAATATCACCGATTTCAGACTGGTTTTTAATATTCTCTCTTTTTAAAATTTTTTTTCCACATTTACCCTGAATCCATTTTTTAATATGCTTATATATATGGCAGCACGTTACCTGATGCTGGGATACTTATTACTGAATTATAAAATGAGATCTGGATCCTTTGCAAATTGATTTAGTCTTCTATGATTTTAAATGGGGCATTAGCAGCAAACTCGCATAGAAAGGATAATTCCCACAACACTCAAATAATTTACTAAGACTGTATTACGATTCTTCTTCTCTTCCTTACTATCTCTTCCCACTTATGACTATAACCATGTTGCTTGTATCTTTCAATTTATATTGTTTTTATTTGTTTCCTAGTACGATTTGATAGCTTATTAGTAACCTTGACTATCACTAAATGTTGTATCTTGATGAATGTATTTTATTCTCCTTATGTACACTGAGAGTTTATGCACCAAAGACAAATTCCTTGTGTGTCCAATCACACTTGGGCAATAAAGAATTCTATTGTACTCTAATGTTCAATCGAAATGTTGGAGATGTGACTGCTTAGATGCTACATATTACCATATATGGTGGACATGCAAGAAGGTAAAGGCTTTTTGGATAAAAATTTGGTGGGTTATGCAAAATGTTCTGAAGAAAAAAATTCAATTTTCTCCTCAACTGTTTTTACTGGGTATAGTTGAGGGTTTTTCAGTGGCGGAAACAAAATTGATACTATATATGGTGACAGCAGCTAGGTTACTGATTGGTCAATATTGGAAAAGGGATGATATGCCTACAATTCAAGAATGGACTTTGAAGATGGCCAGCTTTGCAGAAATGGCGAAGATATCAGCATACTTAAAAGATTGGACTCAAGAGACCTATGTATGGGAGTGGAAGAAATGGATAGATTACGTGCAGAATAAATACCAAACTAGGAAGTACCAGATAGTCTTTAGCTAAACGTTGTGTAGAAATGTATAGTTTATAGAGGGCAAAATAGCTTATTGTCATGAAGAATTGTATAGTACACAGGGGGGAGAATAGAGGGGTGGTAAACTTTGATATAATAAATGTGGATAGATTTCACCTTGGGGAAGTCATGGGGGGTGGGGAGGGTTTGGGGGGTTAAGGGAGGGGAGGGGAGGGGAAAAATGGGGGAAAAATTGATGTTTGTAAAACTTTTTTGTTTTAAAAAAGAATTCTATTCTACTCTACTCCACTCCACTCCACTCCACTCCACTCCACTCCACTCCACTCCACTCCACTCCACTCCACTCCACTCCACTCCACTCTACTCTACTCTACTCTACTCTACTCTACTCTACTCTACTCTACTCTGGCTGTTATGGCTTAGTTGCATTCTTTCCATCAATGGAGATACTCTAAAATTCTTCATCCATATATTTTTCTTTCCAAATTTTGGAGTTTTTAGGTTGCCTGAGCATTTTTCTCTTTTCCTTTGAAACAGACCCTTAATAATCTACAATTGTCCTTTTTCTTAATGTCTAAATTTTGTATATAAAATGGAATATGTACCATTTGCCATATTTGACCATTTCTTCTTGTCTTCTCCTTCCTATGTTGATTGTCCAGGCAGACACAAATGATATTCTGTGTTAAAGTATAAATTAAAACATTTTCTTGAAAACCACAATGGGTACACCATGATATACCAGATTAAACGCTTAGCTAAAATCAGCCATATACCAGATTAAAATCCAAGGTAAAATCTGAGATTATAGAGTTATATGGCTAATGGATGAAAATGAATAAGTGGAACCTTGGTCTTTATTTCTTGGTGGTCATGCTCTACTTGTTTAGAGAGGCCCTGTGAGGGAGATTATAACCATTCAATGATCATTATATTTAAAAGCTTAACCCTGTTCAGGCCTGCCATCTTGGTCAATTTACCAACCTATATTTCTCATTTTATGTTTCTATTCCTAATAAAATAATTGCACAATGTCCTTTGCCTGGTATATCTTCAGTGTTCTAAAAGAATGTATTTTTCTCTGCTAGGCTGAAATCCATTTTGAGACTGGAATGAAGCAGAAATCCTCTCTTTTTCTTTTTTTCAAAATCATAATCTTACAGGGGAAAAAAATATTTTCTATCTTGACTATTCTTATAGATAGTAAATTTTTGTTGTTGTCAGTTGCAAAGTCGTGTCCGACCCATCACGACCCCATGGACAACGTTCCTCCAAGCCTTCCTGTCCTCTATCATCCTCTGGAGTCCATTTAAACTCATGCCGACTGCTTCAGTGACTCCATCCAGCCACCTCCTTCTCTGTCGTCCCCTTCTTCTTTTGCCCTCCATCTTTCCCAGAATTAGGCTCTTCTCCAGTGAGTCCTTCCTTCTCATTAGGTGGCCAAAGTATTTGAGTTTCCTCTTCAGGATCTGGCCTTCTAAAGAGCAGTCAGGGTTGATCTCCTCTAGGACTGACCGGTTTGATCACCTTGTAGTCCAAGGGACTCGCAGGAGTCTTCTCCAGCACCAGAGTTCAAAGGCCTCAATTCTTTGGCTTTCAGCCTCTCTTATGGTCCAACTTTCACAGCCATACATTGCATTGGTCTAGATAGAATTCTAGACCAATGAAGTCTAGCAAAAGTCAAGCATGATTCACAGCATCGGAATTGTTGAGAGAAACCAGGAAGACCAGATAGGGTTAAATCAAGATGCTTATTTCTCTAATGAAGGCTTTCTAAAATACAAATCTCCCTAATGTAAACTCCGCTTCTAAACTCAAGCATCGCTGTTTGCACACAGTTCTCGCTTTTGTGCTCCCCCCCTTCCAGGTTATCTTCTTTTGCAGATCTGTTTGGGAAAAGTTGACAGCAAGTGGCCTTTGAGGCTGGCGTTAATGCCAATATTTTCTTCAAGCGAAATGGTGGGGTGGAATTCTTTCTCATCTCTGCTGCAGATTGCAAAATTGTATTGTCCGTCTTGTGAGTGTTCTCTCGAGGATACGTTGCTCGCTGTTGCTAACATGCATTGTGTAATCTGCAGATGAAGGAGCTTCCTATGGTCACCAAACAAAGTCCATGACCACTATGAACTCAGTTCTATGAATAACGATAACTATAATTTGTTTATATTGTCAGCGCACAACATATGTACAATGAGATTGGTTGAGCTCCCTCAGTGCATCCTCCCCCCAACACAATACAACTCAAAGTGGTTAAGGCACCAAGCTAGAAAGCCAGGAGACTGTGAGTTCTAGTTCAGTCTTAGCCACAAAAGGCACAGCTGGGTGACTTTGAACCTCTCTCTTAGTCCAACCCACCTCACAGGGTTGTTGTTGTCATTGTGGGGAAAATAGGAGGAGGAAGATGTGTGTGTTGGAGATGTTCACAACCTGGAGTTACTTGTAAATATAATAAAGGCAGGATACAATCAATCAATCAATCAATCAATCAATCAATCAATCAATCAATAGGCATAGCTTGGTGAGCATGGCAGAGGAAGGATACTGCAAAATCTCCATTCTCTCCCCACTCCAGGGGAAGGTTACTGCAAAATCCCCATTTCCTCCCGATCAGCTGGGACTCGGGAGGCAGAGAATAGATGGGGGTGGGGCCAGTAAGAGGTGGTATTTACTGGTTCTCTGAACTCAAATCTACCGGTCCTCCATTCTAGGAATTTTAAGTTCTCTCTCTCTCTCTCTCTCCTCCTCCTCCTCCTCCTCCTCCTCCTCCTCCTCCTCCTCCTCCTCCTCCCTCCCTCCCTCCCTGTCTCTCTCTGTCTCTGTGTGTGTGTGATAGTCACGCTGAGATTCCTTGAGACACAAATCAGCATGGAAAACTTTTTTCTTTTTTTGCAAAGGCAAAAGGTTTAGAAGTAAATGACCTCTGTAAATACTGCAGACAGTCCAAATACCATTCAACAATATACTGTAGCTATCAGACATCCAGCTGGTTTAAGAAAGATGGTTTATTTTAACCTTCTTGGCTTTCTGTTCTGTTGCAGCTGTGAAAAAAGGAAGAGATTCTTGTCCCTTTCCCTCCTTTTGCAGCAGTATTCAAATAAGGTTTTAAAGAGTCGCTTAATTAAAGGCTAATTGAGGTGAATTCATTAAAGGTTTTCCAATCATTCTTATCAGAGTGGTCTTGTTTTCCAAATAAGCTTTAAATATTTGATACACAGCGCTTTGTTTGATCCTAAAAATACATGGAAAAGTAAACATTAAAAACCTAATTGGAATTGGTGTGCTATGTTGAATTCTCCTTCCTCAAAACTTCCTGCCCTTTTTTTTAGGAGAGACAATATGAATTTAATACAGAATTTAATAGACTCCCTAACATAAATGGGCAATGATGTATCTGCTGTAGGTATTCTAATGATGGGGAGAGAATAATGGTTTTTAATGGGGCTATTGGGAAATGAGAACTAGGCTGAATCATTGTTAATCTGTTTTGTTGCTGGTTGGAAAACTATAACTTTTCTCTGCAATTGTCCTTCTCGTCTTCTCATCATTCTCATCTTCTCATTTTTCATCTTTTTTCATCTTTTTGTCTTTACTACTACCTTCTCCTATTGGTACCTTATGATTTATCTCATGTTGTTTGTATTTATGATTAATGATTGTAACTATGATTTCTGATCTATAGCCTATCACTTCTTGTTGGTATATACACTGAGAGCTTATGTACCGGAGACAAATTCCTTGTTTGTCCAATCACACTTGGCCAGTAAAAAATTCTATTCTATTCCTATTCCTATTCCTATTCCTATTCCTATTCCTATTCCTATTCCTATTCCTATTCCTATTCCTATTCCTATTCCTATTCCTATTCCTATCCCTATCCCTATCCCTATCCCTATTCCTTCTATTATTTCTATTCTATTCTATTTCTATTTCTATTCCTATTTCTGTTATTCCTATTTCTATTATTTCTTTTATTTCCTATTCCTATTCCTGTAACTGTAGTCTCATTCTAAAGGGAAGGGACATTCTTACATGAAGGCAGTTTGTGTAAACTTATCCTGTCATTGTCAGAGTCCCGAGACAGTTAATGAATTAACTGGCATTAATTAATCAGTGGGTTTGCTTTGCTAAGAATAGATTAGTTTAGAATTCTTTATTGGCCAAGTGTGATTGAACACACAAGGAATTTGTCTTTGGTGCATATGCTCCCAGTGTACATAAAATGAGAAGATACATTCATCAAGAATCATAAGGTACAACACTTAATGATAGTCATAGGGTACAAATAAGCAATCAAATCATACTAGGAAACAATCAATATAAATCGTAAGGATACAAGTAACAAAGTTACAGTCATACAGTCGTAAGTGGGAGGAGAAGGATGATAGGAACCATGAGAAGACTAATAGTAATAATAATGCAGACTTAGTGAATAGTTTGACAGTGTTGAGGGAATTATTTGTTTAGCAGAGTGATAGCATTCGGGAAAAAACTGTTCTTGTTTTCTCTATAGCGTTGTTTTGAGCATAGGAGTTGAAACAGTTTATGTCCAGGATGTGAGGGGTCTGTAGATATTTTCACAGCCCTCTTTTTGACTCGTGCAGTATACAGGTCCTCAATGGAAGGCAGGTTGGTAGCCATTGTTTTTTCTGCAGTTCTAATTATCCTCTGAAGTCTGTGTCTGTCTTGTTGGGTTGCAGAACCAAGCCAGACAGTTATGGAGGTGCAGATGACAGACTCAGTGATTCCTCTGTAGAACTGGATCAGCAGCTCCTTGGGCAGTTTGAGCTTCCTGAGTTGGCACAGAAAGAACATTCTTTGTTGTGCTTTTTTGATGACATTTTTGATGTTGGGTGTCCATTTTAGATCATGAGATATGGTAGAACCTAGAAATTTGAAGGTCTCTACTGTCGATACTGTGTTGTCTAGTATTGTAAGCGGTAGTAGTATGGGAGGGTTCCTCCTAAAGTCCACACCATTTCTATGGTTTTGAGTGTGTTCAGTTCCAGATTGTTCCAATCGTACCACGAGGCTAGTTGTTCAACCTCCCGTCTGTATGCGGATTCATCATTGTCTCAAATGAGACCAATCACTGTTGTATCATCTGCAAACTTCAGTAGTTTAACAGATGGATCGTTTGAGATGCAATCATTGGTATAAAGAGAGAAGAGAACTGGAGAGAGCACACATCCTTGGGGGGTGGGGCTGTGCTAATTGTACAGGTATCTGATGTGATTCTGCTTAGCTTCACCTACTGCTTCCTGTCTGTAAGAATGACTTAACAAAAGAAAATTCAAGAACAGAACCAAGAAAAACTGTACAAAAATACAAATGCTATTAAAATACCTAAAATGACAATTCAGTTTCTATATTTTTTGCATCAATGCAAAAGATTGTGCATTAAGTAATACCATTGATATGGTAAAAATGCAAACAATCAGAATAAAAAAACAAAAGTGAGATTTTGAAAAATAAATCTTAAGGACAGATTTCTAAAATAAAGGACTGTGTTTATAATAAAGGAAGCATATTGACTGTAACTATCAAATAAAAACATTATTTTTAAAAGTACAAAAATGCTTAGTTTGTAGATATTAAAGAAGTCTTTTGATGCATTTTGTTTTAGGATTACATTATAATATATTCCAGCGCTGACTTTGGGTTTTTTGGGGTTTTTTTAGTTCACACACTTCTTATTTTTACTTGGAACTAGAAATACTGTCAGTGATTTTAAAAGGAATCTTATTGTCAGTTCCCATCTGAGGTTCATCTAATATTGAGCCAAGCCACAAGAATCTGAAGTCAGAAAAAATCAGACTGAGGAATTAAGCAAGAAGCATATCATCACTTTTTTTTGATCAGTTCGCCTCCTGAGAAATATTACAGACTGTAAAAGTAGATGCAAAAGATAATTTTTGTTTTTACATCAAAGATTTTTAGGGTTTGATCTCAAGCATGAGGACAATAAAGAAGTAACAGAAGACTGTGCTTGTTCAAGAAAGATGTGAGTCCTACCTAAAATATGTCTTTTAAGTAAGACATACAAAAAGCAAACAAGTATTAGACTGACGATAGTGAAAGTACAGCTAGTCCTTGACTTATGACCATAATTGGGCCCAAAATTTTGGTTGCTAAGTAAGGCATCTGTTAACTGAGTTTTGTCCCATTTTACGACCTTTCTTGCCACAGTCATTAAGTGAATCACTGCAGTTGTTAAGTCAGTAACATGGTTGTTAAGTGAATCTGGCTTCCCCATTGACTTGGCTTTCCAGAAGGTCATAAAAGTTGGTTACATGACCTGCAACTATCATAAATGTGAGTCAGCTGCCACATGAATTTTGAACATGTGACCATGGGAATGCTGCAATGGTTGTAAGTGTGAAAAACGGTCATAAGTTGAAGTTACAACATTTTTTTTTCAATGCTGTTTTAACTTTGAATGGCCACTAAATGAACTGTTGTAAGTCAAGGATTACCTGTAAATTGTCATACAGATAACAATAGCACAACAACGCGAGTAGGAAGAGAATGATTAGCTAATACCATTTAACCCAAATTCACCTCCCCTCCCATTTCTTAAATTCTTTGTCCCTTCGGCCCTGAATGCTGCAGAAATATTCATCTGAAAGACAATTTTTACACAGGGTAGTCAAATTACTACTTTGTTCCTCTTACTAGTCAAGATGGATTATCGCTAAACTATGGCCTGACTTTATAGAACTAAGTAAGAGGTCATATATGGGCAGCCATTAAATCAGGGGCGGGAAAGCAATTGATAAGAATATTGCAACTGAAAATATGACATTCACCTTAGGGGACCAGATGAGCTAATAATACATAAATATGCTCTGCTGAATTCTAAGAATTATTGATCTGACTTGTAATAACTGTAACAGATTAGGAAAGGTTCTCATTGATTTTGTTTTGTTTCCTTCTATTGTTGTTCAGAAAAAGCTTTCTTCATGTTTTGATTTGATAATATCTGCTTATGCTAAGAGATGTCAATGCCCGAGTAATGCTGGTTGCTTGTGATGATTTTGAGTTGTCATCTATACCAAGAGATACAATTGTTCCTTCTAAGTCAATATTATCTACAGCAGTGTATCTACACCTTGGCAATTTTAAGATGTGTGGACTACAACTCCCAGAATTCCACACTGTCAGCTGTGCTTCACATTGCACAATGACAGACTGTCATGAACGATGGGGAGGGGGAACTACGGGAAGGGAATGCTTGGGGGAAAGCAAAAGTAAAAACTGGGCCGCCTCGAGATGCTGCTCCAAGGTCACCCAGCTGGAATAAAGAGGGAGCCACATACCAACCCGCACTCAGACTGACTGTTACGAAAACATTTTGCATGAACTTGATTGATTGCAATGGGTTGGGCAGCGAGGGGCAGATAAGGCAGGGAAAGTAGAATTTAATGATTTTGATGCTGACTTCTCAGTTCTGGCTATGTGTTACAGCAATACATTTGATCTCTAATAAAACTATACTTTTATCAATAAATAGAGCCAAGGATCGTTTCTACTTAGAGGGTTAAATTGTGGCAGGTCTGACACACATATTCTGGCACTTAAGTCCATACATCTTAAAGTTGCAAGGAAGAGAAAACTCACCGAGAGTAATGGTGTTTCTTTCCTTTTTCTTTTAAGTAGCAATAGCACTTAGACTTATATACCGCTTCATAGTGCTTTTACAGCCTTCTCTAAGCAGTTTACAGAGTCAGCATATTGCCCCCAACAATTCGACTCCTCCTTTTACCCACCTCGAAAGGTGGGAGGCTGAGTCAACCTTGAGGGTAGAGGGTAGACTGCAGTGATCACAATGATGGTGCATAGTAACAAACTGTGCCATAGGTGTGCCATAGGAGTTTCGTGGGGGTGGGATATCAGAGTGAGTCCATCAGCCCTTTTCAAAAATTGGCTGATACTTCTGAGAAACTCAACAAGCCATAGTTGGAAATTACTATTCACATCAGAATTGAAGACATTTCTAAAAATGGGTAACCTCCGACTTTTGATGACAGATGTACCACTTTATTACTTCTTGGATTTAATGTTGTTGTCTTTGCTTTAGCTCTTTCCCAAGGTTTAATGGCAACTTGGACTGATACTTCCCATGGTCTATGCTGAATAGGGGTTGTTTGCATACATTCTTTGTATTTATGCCAGGAAGATATCTATCTTCTAATGCATCTCCCATCCAGAAGGCATTTATGACTGTTTGTAAGATGGGTTACGGTTTTGTTTTTTTTCTTCTTCTTATGCTGTAAAACAACTGTTGGCTGTTCTCTTGAGGAATAATTAACAAGGATATGATATGAGCAGACGATGCATCAGCAATACTGAGATAAATAGAAGAGAAGGCAGTGGATGAAGTGGTTGGGTAGGATCTGAGATATTTTTAGAAAATGTACAGTTGTTACTAGAAGCGGGTCAAGATGATAAGTGTTTATCCATGCAATCCAACAAAACATGATTGAGTCTTCATTATTGTTTGTTTCTTGTTTGGAAACATGGGAAATCTAAATGCAAGTGTGTGATCAAACTAGAATAGACTATAATTCTTTATTGGTCAAGTGTGATTGGACACATAAGGAATTTGTCTTCGGTGCATAAGCTCTCAGTGTACCTAAAAGATATAAGTGATAAATCATGATCATGGCCATCATAAATACATTCGTCATGAATCATAAGAAACAGCACTTAGTGATAGTCATAGGATACTAAATAAGCAATCAAAATCATACCAGGAAACTAAATAAAATAATACAAATCGTAAAGATACAAGCAACAAGGTTATGGTCATGAGTAGAAAAGGAGATAGGAAATAGGAAGGATGAGAAGAATAATAGTAATACAGTCTTAGTAAATAGTTTGACAGTGTTGTGGGAATTAATAAAAGAAGCTTTAGGGGGAAATAGGTTGTTCAGGTGATTCAGTGGCTATTCAGAATTTCATGCAAAAGGCTTTCCCATCTCTTGCTGTGCTTTCCTTTAAAATGGAAAGCTTTTCCATTTTAAATGGAAGTTCTAAAGATGGAGGCTGATGTTTTCTGTATGCAATGCAAGTATTCTTGCACTGAAGATAATTTCAAGCCTTAAATAAATATGTGGTGATTACTTGTACTCCATACTTTTTTTTATCTATTATGGGAAACCAGCCAATGGTTTTGAAATAATTTTGTGACACCTGAAAGACTAGACAGTTTTATTGTCTTATAATGCAGGGGTCTCCGACCTTGGCAACTTTATGCCTAGTGGACTTCAACTCCCCAGCTTTGCTTACTGGGGAATTCTGGGGGTTGGAGTCTGCTAGGCATAAAGTTGCCAAGGTTGTAGAACCCTGTTATAATGGATCACATCCATTTCATCACATGGGTGGAGTAAAAGCCTGAAAAATATGGGTGCTTGAAATACAATCTCCACTGGGGTTCTTTGGGTGGGTGAAAGAGGTTGTCTTCTCTTCCTCTTCTTTCTGTTGATATTTAGATCCACAAATATTTCTCCCTGAAACTATCTTTTCCAATACATATGTAATGGAACACTGCTAACAAATGATGGTACGTGTAAAGTTGGAGTATGAGTAGAGGTACACTTCTTTGGTGCTGTATGAATTGTTGCTAGATTCTGTTAGATGCTGCCAAAGAGGCATCTTAATTTATCATAGGATTTTTATTGTGAATCAATCTCACAGTCTTGTGGCTGTGTCACTTCTATTGGTTAGAAGCTGTTTTAGATTAGGTGGCTCTTAGGAAGCAGCTACAGAACTGCCATCCAAGGCCTTTGAAAGGGGCAGATCATTCATTTTCCAAAAGTGGCCAAGAAGAAAGGGAAAGTGATTCATGCCTATAGGCTCAACTGGGACATCCAAACCTCATCCCAGAAGAAAGAAATGACAAAGCCATTCTTAATGTTTTTTGCTAAGGACATGTCCATAAAATCACCAGGAGCCAATCTTGAGTCAAGGTGTAATTACTTCATGCTGTTACCTAATGAATTTGCAAAATGACCACCTGGAGCAGTTACCTCCTGAATTATTCTTGGGTAGAAAATGAAGCAGGAATTGGTCCAAAAAAACCCTGATACATTGAGTCTTGCAGGTTGGGTTCACCTGATGGCTTTACTCAACAACTTATTTCTTTCGTTTTGTTGAACAAGCTTTTGGGGATGTCGTAAAAATACCCCAATAAAAACCCAAAAGAGGAAATCACAAGCAATAAATCTTACTTTAAGATCAGAGGTTTATTCATGAGCAATTTGGAACATGAACATAGCAATGCAATTCCACAACAAAACTTACGTTATTAAACCATTGCAATGGGGTCCTATAACACATAGCAAGTCCTACAAGGACTGCTATCTGGCAAAGAACCCCATTCTCATCTCAAGCCACATTTCTTACACCTTTTTTTTTTACTGACATACGCAGTTCATAGTTTCTTTCTTACATTCTTACTGACCGTCACTGTCTGCAAACACGGGTGTACATCTCAAACCTCTTTCCATCATCTACTTTCAGTTTCCTATTTCTCACAGTTTCAATGTTCTGATTCCAAATATATCTCAAAACCACGTACTTTGCAGAAAATGCAGCACGCGCACATCAGAAATATGTCCGATACATTTTGCAATTATGTTAGTTTAAAACTTTGATTCAATGAGGCCTGTGAGCCCACTCCTAGGCCTTATTACCTGCCACTTTCCAATGGATATATTCCTTTTCTATTTCCTTAACTTCTAATGCAATCCTACTTTCACCTTTATTTGCACCCTTACTGGTATTTCTTGTTATAGTACAACTCTGTCCATCCACATTCTGCTTGCTTTTGTGATAGCTTCCTGCTGCCTTTTGTTGATAGGTATGGCATACAATGCCCCACTTGAAGAGTGTTATCATTAGGATTACAGATTACAGCTTCAAGCCAAAGCCTGCATTCATTGCCTCAAACCATTTAGCAATAGCTTGGTGGCCATTCCATCAACAATGAGGCGAAATGATAAAGTGAGTGCAGTTTGGGCAGCAGGCATTGGTTGCTGAAGGCAACAAAACAGCAATTGAACTTCTAGGTCTGGCCTAAATTATGACACATGATCATGTTCTTATGGTCCCCGGGCTGTCCAATTCACCACTGTCAGGTTTCATTCCTTATGAAAGACTGCCCACAGAGAGAAGGAGCCACCCAGCTCTAGCTAACTAATAAAGATTAAACTTAGTCCCATTTCCTACACTGAGGATAGTATATGCTGGTATGAATCATTTAAACTGTGTTATTCTCATTCCCTTTCTTTCTCTCCCTCTCTCTCTCCCTCTCCTTGCTCTCTCTCCTTTCTGTTTTCTCTGTCTGTCTCTTTCTTTGAGAGAGAGAGAGAGAGACAAAGAGAGAGAGAGAGAGAGAGAGAGAGAGAGAGATTATTTATTTATTTTATTTTATTTGATTTGATTTATATGCCGCCCTTCTCCGAAAACTCAGGGCGGCTTACAATGTGCTCAGCAATAGCCTTCATCCTTTTGTATATATTTATACAAAGTCAGCTTATTGCCCCCACAACTGGGTCCTCATTTCACCTACCTTAGAAAGGATGGAAGGCTGAGTCAACCTTGAGCCTTGGCGAGATTCGAACCCTGCAGTAATTGCAGGCAGCTGGTCTTAATAAGCTTAATAACAGGGTGCCTTAAACCCCTGTACTACCAAGACAGAGAGAGAGAGAGAGAAACAGAGAGAGATAGAGATAGAGACAGAGACAGAGACAGAGAGAGACAGAGAGACAGAGAGAGACACAGAGAGAGACACAGAGAGACACAGAGACACACACACACAGAGACAGACAGAGAGAGACAGAGAGACACAGAGAGAGACAGAGAGAGAGAGACAGACAGACAGACAGACACACACACACACAGAGAGAGGCAGAGGCAGAGACAGACAGAGAGAGAAAACTAACTAAAGTCACATTGTCGTGCTGATTTAGATACTGTGCTGTGCTCTGCCTTGGGAAGAAAAAAATCTTACATCATTTTCAAAATTGGGCTACACGTACACGACCTTGTGTCCAATTTTGGTTGCATTAATGGGATGATATTTGAGGATTTCATCACCACTGCAGAGATTTGAGCACCCTTTAGCTAATATTATAGTTGTGAACGATGCTGTGGCTTGACACTTTCCTGCTCTGATGGCATTTTGCCACCTGTTAATGGAAACGGCATCGCAGGAGGAGTCAAAAGAAAACTACGGTGTCATTTTTCTGTAGTAGAAAGCTTCTATTTACTGGGGGATGCTATTGGCATTATGCACGATGGCTTCTCGTCTGCTTGTCTGTCTAAATAATTTTGTACCGTCGTACCCTTAAAAATAAATTGTAATCTGTTGTTCAGACTGCAGGAACTCCTACGTGCATCCTTAATTTAAATTCTTGTCATCTGCTTATTAGCAGCAATCTCCACTCTGTCATCCAATTTTACAATTTTGTTTTGGTTGGTGTAGATATTTTTTTTTAAAGCATGAACAAATTAGCAATAAAATCATTTTTGGTAGATTTCCCACGTCCCCCATTCCCCACCTCCCACTGCACCCCCTGCTGCTCATCACAGATATAAACTTACATACAATCTGCCATGAGTCCCATGCAGGTGATTGGAAGAAAGGGAAAATAATATCTCTCAGATGGAAAGAGGCACCCCACTGCTAGGACGAGACTATTTTCAGAAATTTAGGGTCCTACAGTTGAGGGACATCAACATAACATGCAGTTTGATGTCCTTCTCTAAAATAACATTTTCTGTCTTCCCCAAATTACCAGACAGTCTATCCTGCCAATGCTTCCACTTTCTTCCTCTAGAAGAAAAAACTCAAATATCAGGCAGAAGCACAGATTTTTGAAAAATTAAAATTAAAAAGTAAGGTTCTACATTTAAGCAAGAAAAACAAAATGTACAGGTACAGTATATGTGGTACCTCGCTCAATAGTAGTAACTGTGAAAGGGGTCTTTGAGTCCTACTACACAACCATTTAAATATGATCCAGCAGTGTGCAGCAGCTGCCAAAAAAGCTGCATCCAGTTTTGGTTGCCACAATGTAAAAAAGATGTTGAGACTCTAGAAAGAGTGCAGAGAAGAGCAACAAAGAGTATTAGGAGACTGGAGGCTAAAACATATGAAGAACAGTTGGAGGAACTGGGTATGTCTAGTTTAATGAAAAGAAGGACTAGGGGAGACATGATAGCAATGTTTTGAACCCTACTAATGAGAGGTTTTACAGGAATCTTAAAAATATGAGTGTCATCATGAATAGTGCAAGAATATCCTAACAACTAGATGGGTGCTCCATTCTGTATCAGCTATAGCTTCTGGGTCATCCCTAAAGGCATCTCCATGGAGATGATTACACTGGTCCAGCTGAGTTGTGATCAGGACAAGAATTGCCATCAACTTGGGATATTTAAGAAATGACAACATTAAGATCCAGGACAAGGAAACTGAGCAAACAGCTCTATTTTGTAATAATGTACTCCTGTAATTTGCCAAAAATCTACTTAACAACTTACATGGGTCTATCTGCATTTTTTCAAACATGAAAATGTTCAGAAAATTTTCTAAAGAAGTGAGGAATGGGGACTCATTCAGCTACCTCTTAAGAGGTTTCCAAACAGATTGCCATAAATTCACACAATTGCTGTCGCCAGTGTGTAAGTTTTCCAAGTGTTAGCATGCTGCTTGTTAGTCATGGTCAATGAAGAGATCTCAGCAGTGGTAAAAACTAGGCAGAGCCTCCCAAGAGATTGTGCTGAACACAAATCTTGGCTTTCCCTTCACAGCTCTTCTTGCACATAACATTCAATGCACAAAAGTACACATTAACAATGACCAAGGAACAAATGTATACAAATGCATCAGTTTTTTTATTTCTGAAATAAGGCTTCGGGTAGATACTTTGTGGACTGTAAAATTAAGTCAAATTTGACATTCCATTCGAAGAATGTTTGACTGGGAATTATGGTGTCATTCCTGCAAGAATTTTTCTTTGGGAAGAGAAGAAAACTAAGGTCCTGTGCTTAGGCAAGAAAAAACAAATACACAGGTGTAGAATAGATGATATCTGGCTCAATAGCAATAGCACTTAGACTTATATACCACTTCATAGTGCTTTTACAGCCCTCTCTAAGTGGTTTATAGAGTCAGCATATTGCCCCCAACAATATGGGTCCTCATTTTACCCACCTTGGAAGGATGGAAGGCTGAGTGAACCTTGAGCTGGTGAGATTTGAATTGCTGAACTGCAGCTAGCAGTCAATAGTACCGTTTCCCCCCAAAAAATAAGCCCTCCCCAAAAATAAGCCCTCCCTTAAAATATTTAAACACATGCACAGCCGGTCCCCGCCATTTCCTCTGGTTAGGGAGACAGAGCTGGAAATCAGGTAAGACAGTAAGAGGAGCCTCTTCTTGCTCCATGTGCCCCAAAATAATAAGACTTCCCTGAAAATAAGGCCAAGCGCTTATTTCGGGGTTCAAAAAAATAGAAGACAGGATCTTATTTTCGGGGAAACACGGTAGTAAGTGTGAAGGAGATCTAGGTGTTCAGTAGATCACCACTTAAATATGAACCAGCAGTGTGCTGCAGCTTCCAAAAAAGTCAAAGCAGTCCAAGGCTGCATCAACAGAGGGACAGTACCACATGACGTGATATATTACAGGGAAGAGCATTAAAGATGATAAGGGAACTGGAGGTTAAACGGTTGAGAGAACTAGACATGTCTACTCTAATGAAGAGAAGGACCAGAGGTCTAGATACAAGTGGTTTGCTGTGATATCCTACCAATAGAATATAATATTTGTAGCTCAGGGTTGAACTCTGGGATCTTTGTTGCTCTTTGAGCTTGGTTTTGCCTTGGTAGATGCTCTTCCTTCTGTCCTTCAAGGCCATTCCCTTTACCTCTACAATATTCCAATATGTACCACTTCACAGTCCTTTATAGCCCTCTCTAAGTGGTTTATAGAGTCGGCATATTGCCCCCAACAATTTGGGTCCTCATTTTACCCAACTTGGAATGATGGAAGGATCGACCTTGTTTTCATCACCAGTTAGGATTAACCTTGTTTTCATCACCATCATCTACTACATGGATGTACCACTGATGATATTACCTAGTTTAGTAATGAAATATCTCCAAGAAAACAACCAAGCTCAGAGAGGACCCCACAGAATTGCATACTTCTGCTACGTACACCTGCTTTAAAGTTTAAATCTTCAGAAACAGGTAACAAGACAACAACAACAACAAAAAGCATCATCTCACATCAGGTGCTGCAAATGGAACAATGTTAAATTATGAACTTTCCCACAGTCGGTGGAACAAAGGCTGTTATAATTCAAAATTATGCAGAACACATTCCCTATCTAATGTAATTGATTACATAGTGCAATGAGAGAAGAGTCTAATTTGAACTAATGAATCCAGTGCATAACACAGCAAGGCATTTAATAGTATGGGGATTACAAAAAGTACATCCAGATGTCATTTTAACACAAATGCCCATTTTTCTGGATGCCTTTTAGTCTGGTTCCCCCCCCCTTTGCATTTTACAAGAAGCATTCAAACTGATACTCTGATCTGGGCTGCACTATAATAGGATATGCAGTATTATAACTTCCCCGTCTCTGTTGCAATTTGTATATTACCCAAAAAATGTTCGTCTCTCCTGACAAATTTTCATAAATGTAACATCAGATTAGAAAGAATGCGGCCATGTGTGTTAATACCACTTTATAATTCCTTGGTAAGGCCACACTTGGAATACTGCATTCAGTTTTGGTCGCCATGATGTAAAAAAGATGTGGAGACTCTAGAAAGGGTGCAGAGAAGAGCAACCAAGCTGATTAGGGGACTGGAGGATAAAACATTTGAAGAACAGTTGCAGGAACTGGGTAGGTCTAGTTTAATGAAAAGAAGGACTAGGGGTGACATGATAGCAGTGTTTCAATATCTCAGGGGCTACCACAAAGAAGAAGGAGTCAAGCTATTCTCCAAAGCACCTGAGGGTAGGACAAGAAGCAATGGGTGGAAACTAAGCAAGGAGAGAAGCAACTTAGAACTAAGAAGAAATTTCCTCACAGTTAGAACAATTCATCCATGGAACAACTTGCTTCCAGAAGTTGTGAATGCTCCAACACTGGAAGTTTTTAAGAAAATGTTGGATAACCATTTGTCTGAAGTGGTGTAGGGTTTCCTGCCTGGGCAGGGGGTTGGACTAGAAGACCTCCAAGGTCCCTTCCAATTCTGTTATTCTATATCAGGAGATGTTAATCAGAATTGAAGCAGAAAAGTCTCCCAGATGCTTCCACGAGTAGGAAATAAATCCAACATCTTATCATCATGAGTATTGGTTTTATATACATTATGCTTATGTTTCACACAAAATCATTGTTGACAATATATCCTTTCTTTCTTCAGTGATAGAATCCATACAAAGACACCATATCCAAAGTTTTCTCCTATTAGTTCCAAAATAGTTTTATCCCTAAACAATTAATTATTTAGATCAGTGTTTCTTAATCACAGCAACTTTAAGATGTGTAGACTTCAACTCCCAGAATTTACCAGCCAGCAAATTGGCTGAGGAATTTTAGGAGTTGAGATTCCCATGTCTTAAAGTTGCCAAAGTTGAGAAATTCTGTTTTAAACAAAGATAAGTAGAAAGAAGAGCGATCTGACTTTCTATATGAGATAACTTACTATTCTTCTTTTTTAAAAATGCATCAGGCACAAAAAGGATCAAGTTTATTCAAAATTGGGATGAGATTCTCTCTCTCTCTCTCTCTCTCTCTCTCTCTCTCTCTCTCTCTCTCTTCAAATTCCTTGGAACAAAAGTGGGATAAATGAAAAGGAAAAACAACAACAAAACAAATAAAAAAAAACAACAAAACATGATTTTATTTATTCAATTTCTAGAGCCACCCAACTCAACCAAGTTGCTCAGTTCTAAAATTATAACACAATTAAAAACATTAAAACAAAAAAAAATCCACAAAATAAATAGAAACAAAAGCCATGATTATTCAATTAATTATTCAATGAATGAATCAAGATATTTTAGCTGAAGGTCAGATTGTAAATCTAGATGAATAAACTCACTCAGTCCTTTCCTTTCTTAGTGAGAGTTAGCAAGCAATCTTCTTACCTGTGTGCTTGGGAGAAAGTCAGGTTGAGTCAAGTGAGATTTATTTATGGATGAGTGGGCAACTATAGAATCGCACTCTGGTAGAGAACCATTAATATATACTTTTGCCCCCATATCTCTACAATATTCTTCAGATTGCATCTCAAGAGTACTCTTCACTTGAATGAAAAAGTTTTAGAATAACTACCAGTGTTTCTACAGAGCATGCAGTGAAGTTCTGAAGAGGAGAAATGAAGGTCAACCAATGAAGTAATAGATTACAGAAGCATTGATGTGGCTTTACATTTTAGATCTCTTTAGTTATGACACCAATATCCTGCAGTAAAGACCTTGAATGGGGCACCTTAAATTAAAAGAATATGTTCTGGGTCTTCATTGTATTATTATTATTGCAATGTTTATTAAGCTGCTGTGCTCATGTTAGAAGCGCCAAGGTACTTCCAGATTGAAAGGATTATCTGATGACATTACCATTGCCCTGGGGATGCTCAATCAGGGGCTTCTTTCATCTCCCTGGCAGGAGCTGGAGTGAAGGACAAGAGCTCAACCTTGCCCAACGGCAGCTCCCAGGTCTCAAACGGAGGCTTGCTAACCTCTTGCCGAGTGTTACAACCACTCTAGCCATCAAGCTCCTTATGTTTATCAAGTTTTGAGATGTTGCCTTGATTGATTGCATATCTACCCTATTAACAACTGAAATCCCCTAGCAGAAAAAAAGGGATGAGATTTCCAGTAATAGCATGATCAAATCAAATATCAATTAATCAGTCCATCAAATAGCAGCTGCCAAAAAAGCCAACACAGTTCTAGGCTGCATAAACAGAGGGATAGAATCAAGATCACGTGAAGTGTTAATACAACTTTATAATGCCTTGGTAATTATAAATTTATACTTGGAATACTGCATTCAGTTTTGGCCGCCATGATGTAAAAAAGATGTGGAGACTCTAGAAAGAGTGCAGAGAAGAGCAACAAAGATGATTAGGGGACTGGAGGCTAAAACATATGAAGAACGGTTGCTGGAACTGGGTGTGTCTAGTTTAATGAAAAGAAGGACTAGGGGTGACATGATAGCAGTCTTCCAATATCTCAGGGGCTGCCACAAAGAAGAGGGAGTCAAGCTATTCTCCAAAGCACCTGAAGGCAGGACAAGAAGCAATGGGTGGAAACTAATCAAGGAGAGAAGTAACTTGGAACTAAGGAGAAATTTCCTGACAGTGAGAACAATTAATCAGTGGAACAACTTGCCTCCAGAAGTTGTGAATGCACCAACACCGGAAGTTTTTAAGAAGATGTTGGATAACCATTTGTCTGAAGTGGTGTAGGGTTTCCTGCTTGGGCAGGGGGTTGGACTAGAAGACCTCCAAGGTCCCTTCCAACTCTGAAAAAAAAAGAAAAGAAAAAAGAAAAGTTTGACACCAGAATTTAGGAAAAGAAAACAGATAATAAATCATATTGTATTTGAATGGGGGATGTTCTCATTACTAAAATTTCTTGCTTATATTTAGATATACTTACAGTATGAACATCTGGCAAACACCCTCTTCCATCCCCCCAAACAAAACATGTTAAAGTCTGCAAACAACTGGATGGGAACTTTCTACATACTCAAAGAAACAGGTTGTTTCTAGTTGTTCTGCAAATATGTACTCTATTTTTCCAAGCCGTACATGCCTGTTGTCATAATTTGCCATTACTTCTAGTATATCCTCTTGCACACTCCCCCCCCCATATTTTTCCCTTTCGAGGGAGATCCAAGTCACTGCGATTTGATCTTAGCGCACTCTGCATTCTTTGAAAAGCCAGCCCTTTCTTTCTCACTAGTTATCTTTCAGGAGTTTTACACCAAGGTTTACACCAAGGTCAGACAATAGAACCCTGGCTGAATTTGGGCATCGCTTTGCAATTTTCCCGTACCTAAAGTGGCTGAGGTTTCTCATTAACGTTGAAGAAGGATACTTTCCTGGCTCCAGCATTTTTCTGTATCCTGCTGCTGCCAGTTTTCAGATTCAAATCTTTTGTCTTACTTTGGGATAGATGACTGCAATTCATTTTTTTTTCTCTCGTTTACCCATGACTGTTAGCAATGGGCTTCCAATGGTGCAGATGCTTGCCAGTTGGCCCATTCTACCTATCTTTGCTAGCTTTGTTAGCTTCCAATGAAATGCTATATTGGTTGTAAGTTTTTCTTGCCGAACAAATGATTCCCCCCAGTCTGACAACAAGAATACATGGACAATCCCTTAAAGCTGAAGTCTGGCTTGATCTATTTGGGAACCTTTTTAGAAGAATAATTCTCTTCTTGGCCATCACTTCTGGCATCCTCAGCTAATTTGTTTTGGCAGTCCGTTCCTGACTCATTAAATATTTATTTAATAAAGTAAATATCAATTTCATTCCATAATGATTTAATTAAAGTAATATCTATCATATCATAAAAGGCTCATCATCTTGCCTTTCCAAGAGAGTTTGAGATGAATATCCCCTAAGACTCCAGAGGCGTGATGGTGAACCTATGGCACGTGTGCCACAGGTGGCACACAGAGCCATATCTGTGGGCATGTGAGCATTGCCCTAGGTCAGCTCCAGCACGCATGCCAGCTGACTTTTGGGCCTCCTGGGCCTACCGGAAGTCGGGAAACTGGCCGTTTCCAGCCTCTGGAGGGCCTCCGCGGGGTGGCAAAGGCTGTTTTCACTTTCCCCAGGCTCCAAGAAAGCCTCTGGAGCCTGGGGAAGGCAAAAAATAAGCCTACCGGGCCCACCAGTAACCTTTTTGCCATTGTGTGCCAAAAGTGGGGGAAGCACGGGGGGGGGAGGTCGCGTGCACATGCACAGGGGAGCGGGGCATGGGGACATTGAATTATGGGTGTGGGCACATATGCACGTAACCCCCCGCACTCCCCCCACTTTTGGCACACGACGGCAAAAAGGTTAACCATCACTGCTCTAGAGTGTTCGAATCAGTTTTGGCCAGCTTAGAATACATTTGGAAAAAAACTAAGTAATTCCCCCATTTAGTACAAGACATAGCTTTTTTTTTAAAAAAAATATTTTTTATTGAGTTTTTTAAGTTTTAAAAACAAAGGAAAGAAAAATACAACCAAAAACAAAAAATACATTAAAACACGTAACAAACATAACATTACATCATATCAGTGGTGGGTTCCTCCCGGTTCGGTCTGGTTCAGCCGAGCTGATAGCGGTGACGATATGACGTCACCGAACCGGTTCTGCACCCCCCCCGCCCACCCCTATCCCCCCTGCATTATTCTTACTTTTTATTTGGCCCCATCCCCAATCTATTGCTGCCTCCTGAGTCCCAGCTGATGACTAGAGGGAAAAAAACTGTTTAAACTCTTGCCGCGGGACTTCAAAGGGCTGCCCTACAGCTGATCAGTGTTAAAAGCAAGCAAATGAGTTGGGTCGTAAGTGCAAGGACTGGTCGTAAGTGCGAGGACCTTCCAGAAATGACTCTGACCAGCTAGCCACGCCCACCTAGTCACATGACCTCCAAGCCACACCCACAAAATAAGCCACGCCCACAGAACCATAGTAAAACAATTTAGAACCCACCCCTGCATCATATATTATTTTACAGCTTACTCTATCGACATGGATATGTGTTCTCTATTCTTATTCAATCTTTCATCTACGTACTTATATTTACATTAGTATCTATTTACAAAACCATCATTTACCAAAAAAAATCAAAATAACAATTTGGAATGTTAATTTAACCGGGTTTAAACCAGGAAGTGTAAATTGCTAAACAGTGTCATCCGGATAATGATGGTTTTAGTACAAGACATCTCTTATTGATACAGCCATTACTTTATGCCCAACTCTTAGAAGAGTCCCTGAACTTACCAAATCCAATATTTTGCCATTTTTGTTGCTAGAGAGATTTGGCAATAAAGTGGTGCAAGAATGATTAACTTCCTACCAGTGGTGAAATCCAAATTTTTTTTACTACCGGTTCTGTGGGTGTGGCTTGGTGTGGCTTGGTGTACGTGGCTTGGTGGGCATGGCAAGGGAAGGATACTGCAAAATCCCGATTCCCTCCCCATTCCTGGGGGAAGGATACTGCAAAATCTCCATTCCCACCCTGCTCCAGGGCCAGCCAGAGGTGGTATTTGCCTGTTCTCCAAACTACTCAAAATTTCCACTACCGGTTCTCCAGAACCTGTCAGAACCTAATGGATTTCACCCCTGCTTCCTACCCATTGTGAGAAAGAAAAGAGATCTCACATGTACTTCTGCATTGCTCTTTCTATTGAATTTGATGAGTTGCCACAATGAGATCTTTCTTAATTAGTAGATCATTTGAGGGAAATGTTCTTTTTCGCTTAGGTGACAAGCTACCCATAATCTCAAGAAGGAGCCTGGTGGCGCAGCAGACTAAACTGCTGCTGTTAAAGTAGCACTTAGCTGCCAGCTGCCTGCAATTATTGCGAGTTCAATTCTCACCAGGCTCAAGGTTGACTCAGCCTCCCATCCTTTCGAGGTAGGTAAAATGAGGAGCTGGTTTGTGGGGGCAATAAGCTGACTTTGTATAAAATAGAACACTGCTCGGGGTGGCCAAAAAGCCCTACTAAGCAGGTATATACAAAAGTATGAAGGCTATTGCTTAATGCATTGTAAGCCGCCCTGAGTCTCCGGAGAAGGGCGGCATATAAATCGAACCAATGAATGAATGAATGAATGAATGAATGAATGAATGAATGAATGAATAAATAAATAAACAAGAGTCCAGTTTTGTTCAGTTGCCATTGCTGTTTGACATCATGGTTACTTGGATTTTTCGGTTATTCTATCTGAGAAAATCCAAAAATAGTGTCTTGCTTTTCTTCGACTGTAAAACAAATAAGCTGAACCTAATTGAATACCAGCATTCTTAGAACAAAAAGAAGCAACATTTTGCCAGACTTTAAACATTTTAGACATGTCTAGGGACTAGTGGTATCCATAGGTAGAGACAATAACATATATTTAATATATATTAAATAACATATATTTAATATATAAGGTGCCAATAAGGTGACTTAGCACATGTATGAAATGTCCTTAAGTCATTACATAAGCATAATACATATGCAATGACACCACGATGTACATGTTTTCATTTGAATCCCACATGACTTTTTATGAATGCTAGAGGTCATTTCATGCACAGAACAGATCTGGATCCTACCCCACATATTTTAAAAGTTTTCTTGTTTTTCATGTTAGAATTTATATGTGTGTTCTTCTTCACTCTGTCAGCAAACAATGACCTTTCTCTAATTCTTTTGCCATTCTTATATAAAAATTTTATAGTCGGAGAGAAAAAGAAAAAAGAAAAAGAAGAAAAGAAAGGGTGAGATGAAGGCCAGGAGGCCAATTCCGTAAAGCTGTTCTCTTTTGTTCAGATGTCTTCAGCTTTATGAATGCATAAACACCACGCAAGTGATGTGCATAATATCATTTCTTATCTTCTTCTTGAATACAAAACACCCTTTTCTCCCTTCCCTGGATAGCATTCCAGGTTATAGAATCACCTTCCAATTATGATTTTATAGAATCATCTTCTCAAAGAGGCACTTTTTGTTTCCTAAAACCTTTAACAAGAACGAATCATGCTGCGTTTTTGTGAACCATTCAACTTTTTTTTTTTTAAACAGATGTATAACGGAAATAGGATATTTCCTATTGTTTTTTGTTTTAACCTGCCAATGTGCTATTTATGTATAGTTGTGAAAGTTGGACCATAAGAAAGGCTGAGCGTCAAAGAATTGAGGCCTTTGAACTATGGTGCTGGAGAAGACTCCTGCGAGTCCCTTGGACTACAAGGTGATCAAACCGGTCAGTCCTAGAGGAGATTAACCCTGACTGCTCTTTAGAAGCCTAGATTCTGAAGGTGAAACTAAAATACTTTGGCCACCTAATGAGAAGGAAGGACTCACTGGAGAAGAACCTAATGCTGGGAACGATTGAGGGCAAAAGAAGAAGGGGACGGCAGAGAATGAGGTGGTTGGATGGAGTCACTAAAGCAGTAGGTGTGAGCTTAAATGGACTCCAGAGGATGGTAGAGGACAGGAAGGCCTGGAGGAACATTGTCCATGGGGTCGCGATGGGTCGGTCACAGCTTCGCAACTAACAACAACAAAATGTACTATTGTTCTGATTGAGGAATTCTGGGAGTTGGCCCACACATCTTAAAAGTTGATAAGGTTGAAAAACATTGTCCTAGACTGAATATTCTCTAGGAAGAGGGTGGTAATAATGATAATAAAAATAATAATACAATGATAAATAAGTCTGACTTTGCAGTCTTTTATTGAGACCATATAAAATTTAGTGTTAACATAGGGTTTTATCAAAGACCATCTACTCTCTGGAAAATGCAAGGAGGCTCTTCTCTGTAAGCTTTAATTGATCTGGCTGTCAGATACTCAGAGCTGTGAATCAAGTGACAGAACTGTAACAGTAATTGAACATTGCCAAGACACCTTTTTCCCATCAGAGAAGTGACCTCCTCAGGAAAAAAAAAAATCCATCACGTTAAACAAGTGTTGAAATATCCCGAGAATTCTGTAACCCTTATGCCTGTGCTAAAATGAGATTGCAAACTAAAACTCTGCTAGTGAGATCAGCGATGGATAAGATTGGCATGGAATAAGAAATATGACTTCTCCTTCCCTCATCCTTCTCCTTTCCTCCGTGGCTAAAAATGGGTTTCTTCAATTTTGTTATTCCTCCATTTTCCTTTTTTTCCCCCCTGATGGCAGTGGTGGAGGTGTTATTAGGTAAAGGTTTCCCTTGCACATATGTGCTAGTCGTTCCTGACTCTAGGGGGCAGTGCTCATCTCCATTTCAAAGATGAAGAGCCAGCCCTGTCCAAAGAGGTCTCCGTGTCCATGTGGCCGCATGACTAAACACCAAAGGCGCACAGAACGCTGTTACCTTCCCACCAAAGGTGGTCCCTTTTTTCTACTTGCATTTTTTACGTGCTTTCGAACTGCTAGGTTGACAGAAGCTGGGACAAGTAACGGGAGCTCACTCCGTTATGCAGCACTAGGGATTCAAACCGCTGAACTGCCGACCTTTCAATGGATAAGCTCAGCATCTTAGCCACTGAGCCACCGCGTCCCTGAAGGAGGTGTTATTGGAACTCCCAAATTCTAGCTTCTTCCTTGCAGATGCTCTCAAAGAAGAATAGAATGAGGAAGCCCTTTGAAGAATTAGATCCAGAGAAGTATGAATGAGCAGACCCGAAATCATTGCTTTTGCACCAAAGTTGGGGCCCTAATTGATACTTCCTGCCTGGAGTTCACCTGAGCCCCTCTTGGCAATCAGCCTTAGCAATCAGTTATTTTCTATGGGGTTTGCAGGTGCATAATTCCGTGTGATTAGATGACTGCAGCATCAGGTATGGAATAAGTAACAGAGAGAGGGGAGGAAGGAGAAACCTTGTAAGAGTTCTTTCCTATCTTGTTACAAAGAAGTTACAAAGTTTGAGGATCATGATTTTTAGCGGGCCGTGTGTTACTGATTGATTCAAAAATAATCCCGAAATCCTGACTGTACGCTTGGATCATTGTGAAATGTTCTAATCGTAGGCCTAATGATTTGAACTAGGATGGAACACAAATCTACACTGGATTTGTGTAGTATGGAAACTGAGTGAATTTTTTTTAAATTAATCTTAATTTTTTCCCCAAAGAGAAGTTTTTTTTTTAAAAAAAAAAATTCAACGATTCTTCAATTGTCTCCTTCAGTGGTGACAGCCAATAGCTTTATCTCCGTTTTCAAGTAACTATGATGACTGCATAAATATTTTCTGATGTTTCAGATTTGAAACTGAACAGGAGAAGAATCCTCTCCCTCTTTTCTAGCCTTAGGAAGTTTAATAGAGGGGCAGAAATATTTCTTCTTGCTTTTAAAGTCTAGAACAGGGCTGTCAAACTCAAGGCCTAGGGGCCGGATCTGACCTGCAGGGTACTTAGATCTGGCCCGTGAGGCCACTCTGGAAACAGTGAAGGACCGGCACGCGGTGCTTCTACCAGCTAAAATGGGCTCCCGAGCTCTCTTTTTGGCTGCCACAGCCTCCTGCAACCCTCTGCCAGTGAAAACGGAGCTCGGGAGGGCCATGCAAACAACCAACTCAGAGAGCATCAAGGACTCTTAGAGAAGTTACATCACATGGTTACAATGGATGCGATGAAGTTTCTTTCCTATTAGGCTCTTCATAGCCCAGAATGACTTCATTCCACTGTTTTGGAATTGTGTCTGCCTGCCCACCTCCCCAAATGAAGTTACATTGAATGATAGAAGGGTAGGTTCAAAAGAACTTTATTAGTTGGCATTCTTCATATAAGTGTTGGATAGTTGCATAGACTATGAAAGACTTTTGAAAAATAGACTGCAAGAATAGCCATAGATAGTTTTACTGCAGAAAGTCACATAGCCACGGATCAGCAACAAATAATTAAGGTTTTCTATATTTCTTGGTTGCCATAAATAGTCCATCATGAGCTGTGGTGGTGCAGTGGTTAGAGTTCAGTACTGCAGGCTACTTCTGCTGACTGTTAGCTGCCTGCAATTTGGCAGTTCAAATCTCACCAGGCTCAAAATTGATTCAGCCTTTCATCTTTCTGAGGTTGATCAAATGAAGACCCAGATTGTTGGGGGAAATATACTGACTCTGTACACCACTTAGAGAGGGCTGTAAAGCACTGTGAAGTGGTATATAAGTCCAAGTGCTATTGCTATCAGCTATGATAAGGCAAACTTTGTAAGACTTAATGTTCTTTCTCAGGTGATCCATTCCTGTAACATTCTAATTTGTGACATCAGCAGGATCTGAAGAAGACTTCTAGATCTGAAACAAAAGGTCTGGCCAAATTATATGAAGCAAATTCAATTCCTAAATTTGTTCTTAATGAATCAAAGTGGAAGTTGGTACGATACTTGTTTGCATGCAACGTCTCTTTCAACCCCCTCTTTCAGCAATGCAATCTTTAAGGGCAATTTTGAATTTTTAGTGATGTCACCCATTTTTGGCACTGGCCACCATAAATCTGCTTGCCATACTCAATGGGTTAAATGACTAATGATGGGAGCATGTTCTTATTCATGAAAGCAGCTGCTGGGAAGTGTGTTTCCTAAGATATACCTTGCTGTCGGTAGAACTGACAGCCATAAAATGATGGAATCAGGTTCCTGTCCTTCAGTGTTGCTTACAGTTAAAGCTGTCACACACTTTTTAAAACAGGCTGTCAAAGGAAGAGCCCTTGTTCTGACTCAGTGTGGAGAACAACTACTTGGAAATATCTCAGACTGTTGGCAGTGTTAAATAGTGAGGCAGTTGAGTGCTATTTTTTAATCAGTTCAGTTTTATTTCCTTTCCTTTCAAGATTTTTTTTAAAAATGTCTTATTGGACATTTCATACCATGACCAACATAATAATCAATAGGCCAAGACATTCTAGGAATGACTTTAATATCATTTCTACCATGGAGACTACTTTAATTGTACAAAAGCTGCATCTATTGCCCTTCGCAACTTGTGCTTCATAGGACCTGCAGGCTGTGAAGGCAACAGAAAAGCTGACTAAGAATACTAAGAGTTTGAGTTATGGTCCCAACAAATCTATCAGGCAAGGGAGTCAAAAGAGGATGCTATGCAACATTTAAGCCTAACTTAATTAATTTGATTATTGGGTATTGATGATCTCCACGATGAGGATGGTTGTTGCAATGGCTGATGGTGGAAAATCAAATAATTCTTTGCAACTTGCATTGCCATTATATTGGAAACTTTGAAAATTCAATAGATGGACCGAAACATGGACTGTGACGGCAAAATCTTAAAATGAGTCCAGCATCCTGACATTTGTACATTTATAAAGGTGGCTCAGTGGCTAAGACGCTGTTTGTTGATCAAAAGGTCGGCAGTTCAGTGGTTTGAATCCCTAGTGCCGTGTAACAGGGTGAGCTCCCATTACTTGTCCCAGCTTCTGCCAACCAGCAGTTTGATGTTCCATGCGCCTTGGTGTTTAGTCATGCCGACTACATGCCCACGGAGACATCTTTGGACAGCGCTGGCTCTTCAGCTTTGAAACGGAGATGAGCACCGCCCCCTAAAGTCGGGAATGACTAGCACCTATATGTGAGAGGAACCTTTACCTTTAAAGATAGATCAGATTTGACCAATAACTAGAATCATGGCAAACAATTAAAAAGTGGCCAATAATTTGACAATTATTTCCAGCACTTTATATTGCTTGCTATAGTTGACAAGGTGTGCAACATAATGCAATGGAATGGCTTCCCAATTCCATGGACACTGCTTGGCTTCTTAACACATTTATAGCTAAACACATCAATCAACTCCACTGGAAAAACAAGGTTTAGGATTAAGACCTAACAATGGTTAGGATAAAGATTTAGGCATACTGATAATAGAGATCCAGCCAAAGCAAGTTACCTGGGATTTCTTCACGTACCATTGTTCACGATGCAAATAAGTCCACTTGATACATTTCTCTGAATGTGAGAGGGCTCAAAGCAGAGATGAAAATAGTTGTCTATCACTTTATATTTTCATGTATATGCCCATCCTGCTCCCACAATGACAGAGATTGCTCCATTGAGTGTTTTTGATCAGTTGTTAGTGAATTTCATAGAACCACGTCAAACATTACTGAGAAAAAAGAAAATCTGCTACATTTGCCTTTGCCAGAAACGACTGAGACTGGAGTAGGCAATTATCAGTATTATGTAGTTTTCCCAGGTGATTAGTTCTTATTGCGTGGACTGTTTTTCATCAGGGATGAATTCCACTCTTCTGGATTATCTTCAGAGCTCTCAAGGCTAATAGCCATCCACCCCCCAGGACTTCCATGAATTGGCTACACCATTTTTTTTGAACCCAGAAATGCATCTCATGGCAGCAAATTCCATAACAGAAGTTTGCATTTTGGTGAAAAAAAATGTTGTCATTCCTCTAAATTTCATTGTGTGCCTCTGGTTTTAGTAATTTGGGAATGAGGCAGGGATGAAATGCTTCTGGTTCAGACCGGATCGGGCGATCCGGTAGCGATGGTGGCAGGTGGTTCGGAGAACCGGTAGCGATGGTGGCGCGAGGCTCCGCCCATCCTCCCGGGTGCCGTTACTTCTTGGTTTTAAAAGGTAAAAAAAAGGCTCTGATGATCGCACACCACAGATGTGATTATCAGGGCCTTTTTTTAACCTTTTAAAATCATTTTTTAACAACCTATTCTCCCGAATAGGTTGTAAAAAAATGCTTTACAAAATTAAAAAAAAAAAGTTGGCCACGCCCACCCAGTCACATTACCACACCACCACCAAGCCACGCCCACAGAACCGGTAGTAACAAATTTTACATTTCACCACTGGAAAGGGGACATAGCTTCTTCTTGTGGATAGAAAGGGCCATAAAAACATTCCTACCTGGTGTGGGATCTCTCGTAAACGGCAAGGCCATCTTGTCTTTTGCTTCTTCTCTTAGTTCTCTTAGTAGCTCTTCTGTAAATGCTGTGAATGAGAATTTGTGAGAGAAGAAAGTATAAACTTAATTTTGTTTTATTCTCTTTCCAACTAACGTTCTCGTCTTTTAGCTTTCATCCTCTGTGCATAGAAGGGAATAGCACTCCTCTCATTTTCAACTTGAAAACCTCCTTTTTTGCTTGCAATATTTTTGCCAGCTTCCCTCCAGCGGTCCCTGGGAGGGGGAAATGACAAAATAAATACCAATAGTATTAAACTTATATACCGCTTCACAGTGCTTTACAGCCTTCTCTAAGTGTTTTACAGAGTCAGCATATTGTCCCCCAACAATCTGGGTCCTCATTTTACTGACTTCGGAAGGATGGAAGGCTGAGTCAAACTTGAGCTGGTCAGGATCGAACTGCTGGCAATTGGCAGAGTTAGACTGCAATACTGCATTCTAACCACTGTGCCACCAGGATTCTCTCAGTCCCCTCTCCCCCCCAATTATATTCTCTGCTTAAACTTATAAAAGAAGACATACTTGAAGTCAAACTACAGTGAAATCAGTGGAGGATTTAGAACATACACCTGCAAGAACTTCTGCTTCAGGCTATTGTGATGAAAATACAGATTACGGCAAATTTTAATTACAGGTTATTCGCAGGTAAAACCTGATTCAGAGGTGCTTGCCCAAATGCATATTTCTCATAAATTGCTGTAATGCATAATTGATTATTAAGTCACATTAAGTAGGCATCGGGGTATTTAAATGGCTTCATAAGCATGAGGAATTAGAGTATGCAATTAATTGCATAACAAGAAGAAGTATTGATTACCTTTCCTTTATTATTTAACATTAAAGGCATGGTACATATATATTATTGTTGCAAGCTTAATGAATTGCTTAAACATATTTTTCCAGAGATTTTTTTTAAGAGGTGCTATGATCAGAATTGCAATATTGCCGAACCGTTTTAAATTAATTGCAAGGCAGTCTTGCAGACTTCATAAACTGTGCAGGGCAGGCTCTGAACAAACAGTTTGAAAGCCATTAGATTTTTTTTAAAAAAATGATTAAACTCGCATCAGAATATCACTAGAGGCACAAAGAAAATTACCCAAAGTGCTTGCCATTCAGCCATGGTTTCATTCTTGAAGTGCATATTGATTATAGATAGCTAGCCAGGCAACTGTAAGAACTATTTGAAGGGGATAGTCTGGTAAGGATTGAAATTATTGTTCCAAACAAGCAGTGCCTTTTGTTCCGTGTTGCACTGGCAACTGATGGCTGAGTGATACTTGCTTAATTAAAGAGTGATGACCTTTTATAAATAGAGGCTTGTTCATAACCTGGAAGAAATATCCATTTGGTTCAGTTCCAAGTGGGGAGAAAGACACTGGAAACATGGAGGCTGATTGGAAAGATGGTTTAATGGAGCAGAACCATCAGGCACATGGTCCTGGTGCAGTTGAACACCTGGAGTGAAGAGTGAGGGTTATTTATACCCTCTCTTGGGCCTTGCCCTTGAGCTTCCTGTTCCTGTGCAGAAAGGTATTCTATTGGTTGTTGTAGGGGATCACTGCTAACCATGTAGGTTTTCTGAGTCAAGCTTGGTTGAAGCTTGCTGGGTGATGCAATGAAGGGGCTTTGTTGTGCAGCTCTTATTATGCTGAATGGCTTTGCCCTGAAGGATAATCCCATCATCCTGGAGCTGAAGGTCTTTCGTTTTGTAGATAGGCTGGCCCAGTCCTTCTCAATGGGCACCAAATATCTGCTGGGGGCAGACAACTGAAGCTCTGAGTTTCTGTCTTTAAAAACATATTTCTCCTTTGGGGAAAATATAATATTCTGCCTTTTTTAATACTTCCTAAAATATTTCATTCATCTAAGAGGGGTGGGTGCTAACTTTCTACACTACCTATTTGTTGTTGTTAGCTGCGAAGTCATGTCTGACCCATCACAATCCTATGAACAACGTTCCTCCAGGCCTTCCTGTCCTCTACCATCCTCTGGAGTCCATTTAAGCTCACGCCAACTGCTTCAGTGACTCCATCCAGCCACCTCATTCTCTGCCGTCCCATTCTTCTTTTGCCCTCAATCGTTCCCAGCATTAGTGTTAAGTTCAGCTTGTAGCTTACTCCTAACTTGTTGGTCAGGCAACATATCTGTTTCTTTAAGAAACAACTGAGCCACATAATCAGGGTTTGCTGAACCCTGTAATTAGGCTACAGTGCATAAATAAGCAGCACAGAGAAGCGTTCCTTCTTCCTGAGTGTTCCTGATAATTCCTGTTGCTTCCTGCGTCTTTCTGCTGATTGTTATATGGTACTGTATACCAAGAGTTACTAAAGTCTGTTTGCTTTGGTAAGGGAAGATAATTACTGGACTGATATTACTGTTTATGACCTTGGACTGTTTTACCTACACCAAGACTGCTTCTTATCTTATATATAAAGTATTTTTCTCACACGAGCTGTACGTTTATCTCCTTCCCTGTGTGTTTCTGCTCTGCTCGTTGCATAAGCAACAAATACTTTTTACACACACCCTAACAATTAGGCTCTTCTCCAGGGAGCCCTTCCTTCCCATTAAGTGGCCAAAGTATTTTAGTTTCATCTTCAGGATCTGGCCTTCTAAAGAGTAGTCAGGGTTGATCTCCTCTAGGACTGACTGGTTGGATTGCCTTGCAGTCCAATGGACTCACAGGAGTCTTCTCCAGCACCATAGTTCAAAGGCCTCAATTCCTTGCCGCTCAGCCTTCCTTATGGTCCAACTTTCACAACCATACATTGCAACTGGGAAAACCACACCCTTGACTATGCACACTTTTGTTGGTAGAATGATATCTCTGCTTTTTAGTATGCTGTCTAACTTTGCCATGGCTTTCCTCCCCATGAGCAAGCGTCTTTTAATTTCTTGGCTGTAGTCCCCATCTGCAGCGATCTTGAAGCCCAAGAAAATAAAATCTGTCACTACCTCCATTTCTTTCCCATCTATTTGCCAGGAATAGATGGTCTCTTCTGAATATGAAGGAGGAACACATTTCATTTGAATTGCTGGAAATGCATTTCAGGAATTCAAGGGGTATCCTATTTGTCTTGGGACAACTAATATCTTTCAGCATCTACCTCCACCACCTTCAAAACAAATGGGTTGATTTGCTCCGTATCGGCAATCATTAAGTAGGAAACAAGAAAGGGGAAAAATTGCTATATTTGGAAATGAATGAGATTTACATAATTATTAGTCTAAGTTAATTGATCCAGCTCAGATGGCAGGACCTAACCATCCTTGACAGCTAAGGAAAGCTAAGTGGGGTCAGATCTGGTACATACTTGAGGGGAAACTACCAGGAAATCCCAGATCTGCCAATTAGGATGGGAAGTTGAAAACAGCCTTAGAAGTTGGCACAGATCACTTCCATATAATGGCCCAGAAATTAATATGTACCTGCCACCAAGAATTGAGCATAATTTGGTATTTTCCACAAGCATTGGCCTAAAGTTTCCAGAATTTCTAGATTGAAAGGTCAATTTATATTGAAAATCTTGAGACCTATAGTCCCATAAAGATAAAGGTAAAGGTTCCCCTCGCACATATGTGCTAGTCGTTCCCAACTCTAGGGGGCGGTGCTTATCTCCATTTCAAAGCCGAAGAGCCAGTGCTGTCCGAAGACATCTCCGTGTTCATGTGGCCGGCATGACTAAATGCCAAAGGCTCACGGAACACTGTTACCTTCCCACCAAAGATGGTCCCAATTTTTCTACTTGCATTTTTTATGTGCTTTCGAACTGCTAGGTTGGCAGAAGCTGGGACAAGTAATGGGCATTACATGGGCACTAGTGATTCGAACCGCTGAACTGCTGACCTTTCGATCAACAAGCTCAGCATCTTAGCCACTGAGCCACAACGTCCCTCTTCCATACATAGTCCCATACATCTGGATTAAGTGGGTTGGGGAAGCTGCTTTTCCAGAAAAGTAACTGAAAAAGTATTGCTCCAGTAAAATTAATAACTTTAAAGAGATTTCTAAAGCAGGTATCAAGCTCTTTTTGAGACTTTCTGGAACTGGTGGGGTGTTTGCAGTAATTTCCTAAAACGTTGCTATGCAGATTGTTGCTACTGCTTGTTGTGAAAGGATGTGGAAGGTTGGGGATTTATTTTTTATTTTTATTTTTTTGGTAAAAGAAAAAAAAAAAGTTGCCCAGAATTCAAATAAAATCAAAGGGACTCATGCAAGCCTGGAAGGCTACAGGAAGATGCTATAAAGTATTAACAATGAAAACATCATAACTTATGTGAATATGATTTGAATGGGTCCCTGTAGAGATGTATTACTTTGCTCATCAAGATGAAAATGGCTATATTCTTTGCTTAGAATAATGAGAGTTGATTCTGATTGTCATTATAATAAGCAGGCGGAAAAAAATGAATAACAAAGGACAACTTGAGAATCTGGGAAACACACAAACACACATACTGTCTGGGAAACGAGATATATTGTCCCACACAGCATCTGGGAACAATGTAAGCAAAACTGCTGATATGGCAATATATATTTTATACCTATTTCCTAGAAGAGAAATCTACTCCTTGTGTCCATTTTATTTTACTGCATCTGATATGGAAGAACTATCTTATTTATTTATTTATTATTTATTAAATTTAAACGCTGCCCATCTTGCAATCATGCAAATTTTGGGCAGCTTACAATGTTAGTCTTGGAAGCATGAGTCCGTTCTACACGATGCACATGTTAGCATGAAATCCAAGTCATGTCATATTCTAGGAAGTTTAGACTATCAAAACCACAGATGTTTTATTAGCTAACTAAAGAATTCAGACATCATTCTATACGCTGTCCAAGTTTTCTTAAAGAATGCAGTCTTCACAGTATATTAGGAACTAGCATGCTGGCTTTATTTCCACCCATGCAATTTGAATCTCTCTTTGCATGTGAAAGAATGGGCACAGTGGCTCAGTGGCTAAGACACTGAGCATGTCGATTGAAAGGACAGCAGTTCAGCGGTTCAAATCCCTAGTGCCGTGTAATGGGGTGAGCTCCCGTTACTTGTCCCAGCTTCTGCCAACCTAGCAGTTTGAAAGCATGCAAAAAATGCAAGTAGAAAACTAAGGACCACCTTTGGTGGGAAAGTAACAGTGTTCCGTGCACCTTTAGCATTTAGTCATGCCGGCCACATGACCATGAAGACGTCTTCGGACAGCACTGACTCTTCGGCTTTAAACAGAGATGAGCACCTAGAGTCGGGAATGGTACCGACTCTACCTTTACCTTTTGCATGTGAAGGACACACTTGCCCAGTGAGAGATGCTGCCTACACAAATTAGAATTAGAATAACACAAGGTGCTAAATACAGAGACCTTTCTAAAATAAAGGGGGCTTTAACTCTGGGAGTTAACTCAACTGCTGCATATGGAAAGCCACCAGGAGACTTCTGCTTTAGACATTGAATATTTATGGTTGTGAAGAGAAAGCAAAAGAAGCTTATGGGCTCCTTTATTATAGGACTGGATCCAAACTGATCCATAAATAAAGCCCATCTAAAACCTCTGAATGCAACCTAGATTTTTTTGGAAGAACAGACACTGAAGCTGAAGCTCACATTCTTTGGAAAAGTCCCTGATGTTAGGAAAGACTGAAGGCAAAAGAAAAAGGGGGGTGACATAGAATGAGAAAGTTAATGGTGTCATCAACACGATGGGCTTGGTTTTGGGCAGGGCTCTGCAACTTTAAACACTCAAAGAGCCATTTGGACCAGTTTCTCACAAAAAAGAAAACACCGGGAACCACAAAACCCTTCCCATGCCTGACTATTTCTTGAGCGGCCACAAAACTAGCATATGTAGTTGAATTAAATGTTCTGTTTTCTTCTAAAACTTTCCTTTTCTTGGATTTATCCATGGTTGGCCTACTGGGGATTGAAAAGCTCAATAAATCACGTGCTGGTGCAGGTGTCACACATTGGTGGTTGTGACATATATTTTGAGTGACAGGGAGCCGCAGCAGAGGGGTGAAAGAGCCACATGTGGCTCCAGAGCCGCAGGTTGCTGACCCCAGGTTTTGGGTGAACTCTGGGAGACAGTGGAGGACAAGGGGCCCCCTGTGTGCTATGGCCCATGGGATTGCAAAGAGTTGGATACAACGTTGTGATTGAGCAATAACAACAAACCAGCAGTGAAATGCACTTACCTTCACTACCGGTTGGGGAGTGTAAGCTCGTGCGCGCCCCTTCTGCATATGCACAGAGGGTCAAAAATGGGACATAATGATGTCCCGGCAGGTGGGCAGAGCCTCCTGCTGCCGGTGCTACCGGTTTGTGTGAACTGGATAGATCCGGCCGGATTTCACCGCTGCAAAACCTCAGGTGGCAGGGTGGTAGCACAAGACTCAGAATACTAATACAGGTTATCAAACACACTGAAACGTTCAGACTGTTAAACTCTTAATAGTGCTGAGGCAAGCATTTTCACCACATTTCCCCCTTATCTTATTCAATTTGATGAAGGGGAATTTCAGAGGCATTTTCATGGACTAATGCATTTATTTCATTAAGGAGTGACCAAGTGGTGTGTCTCTGAGAATTTCAGTGCTCAACCAACCTTACATCTCTCTGCAATCTCTTTGTCTTCTTGTGAGTGTGTGTGCCTTCAAGTCAGTGTTGACTCCTGGCATCTCGCTGGGTGAGTCCCTGAGGTTTTCTTGGCAAGATTTCAGAAGTAATTTGCCATTGCATCTTTCTTGGGGCTGAGAGAGAGAGAGACTGCCCAAGGTCACCCAACTGGCTTCTTGCCCAAGGACTAGAACTTTCAGCCTCCTGGTTTGTAGCCTGATGCCTTAACCACAACACCAAAAGGGGTCTGTTTGCTTGGCTTTTCAGATGTTTGTTAAATCCATGGGTGCTATTCAGCAGGTTCTGACAGGTTCTGGAGAACCAGTAGCGGAAATTTTGAGTAGTTCAGAGAACCAGCAAATACCACCTCTGGCTGGCTCCAGAGTGGAGATTTTGCAATATCCTTCTCCAGGAGAGGGGAGGGAATGGGGATTTTGCAGTATCCTTCCCCTGACATGCCCAACAAGCCACACCATGCCCAACAAGCCACGGCCACAGAACCGGTAGTAAAAAAAATTGAATTCCACCACTGGTTAAATTCCAAGGGAAGATACAAGGAAGAAACATCTCCTATGGGATTTTACAGATTGGGAAGTGTGGACCTCCAGAGAGGGTTTAAAAGATGGGGAAAATTGTAACAGAGAAACTCACACACACACACACACACACAACCACCCAGGAAAAACAAAACAAAACAAAATTATAACCACGCCCACCATTACATTTAGTACTAAAGGCTCTTCTAAAATTCAAAACTCATTTTCAAACATCTAGGGAGGGAGGGAAAAACCTCCCTTTTGGAGAAGTAGACTGAAATTGAAAAGCAATTTCCAACACAAGATTAGTTCTTTGTTGTTGTTAGTTACGAAGTCGTGTCTGACCCATTGCGACCCCATGGACAACGTTCCTCCATGCTTTCCTGTCCTCTACCATCCTCTGGAGTCCGTTTAAGCTCACGCCGACTGCTTCAGTGACTCCATCCAGCCACCTCGTTCTCTGTTGTCCCTTTCTTCTTTTGCCCTCAATCATTCCCAGCATTAGGCTCTTCTCCAGTGAGTCCTTCCTTCTCATTAGGTGGCCAAAGTATTTGAGTTTCATCTTCAGGATCTGGCCTTCTAAAGAGCAGTCAGGGTTGATCTCCTCTAGGACTGAGCGGTTTGATCGCTTTGCAGTCCAAGGGACTTGCAGGAATCTTCTCCAGCACTTTAATTCCTTAGCCTGAGTTAAAGGGTATAATAATCCATGTGGGCAACAGCACCAGAAGACCACGGCTGCTACTTAAGAAGATGGGAGATTTACAAGAATAAGGTTTTTCTCCAGTTTTAGGGGAGGTGGAACTAATGCAGATTTGCAGAACTTAACCTGACCCACAAGTCTGACACATTAGGTACTAAATCTCATGAATTGAATCTGCAGACCATCCAAGACCAAACTGAGGTTGGGTAGATTAGTTCAGAGTGTCATGAAAACATGGCCTCTGACTTATATTACCCTGCAATCTGTTATCCAGGAAAGGTAGTTTGATGCTTTCCAGATGTTAGACTGCAACATGCAGAATAGATTGCCATGGGCTGTATTTTATGAGGCAGATGGAAAGTCAACCTGGGGCATCTAGAGAACCATTGTTTATGTTGTTCTTCAGGCTGACATTATAAAGTGGAAGAAGCCTCTGTTTGTGGCGAGCGTGGTCAGAAAAATAAGTAAGCTCCCATTAAGAACAGATTTTCTTCACTTCATTCAACCAAGCACTATTCGTTCTATGGATTACAATTGCAAGGAAAAAAAAAACATTCTGCAGAAACAGCAGCAGGATATGACCTCTTTCTCTCTCTCTGATTCTGCCAGTTCAGACTGGTTCGGCTGTACTGGTAGTTCCGATGATCAGCTGGGTCCACCTGCCTGCCTGATCCTGCGCTATACCTACCTTTATTTCCTTTGTTTGAAGCCCAGCTGATTGGCGTGGTGGCTTGGATTGCCATGCCTCAGCTGTTTTATTCACTGGAGCTGCAATAGAAAGTGCTGTTTTCAAATGTACTGAGCACGCACGGATCTCCTGTTTGGTGCTCGGGCGCCAGGGGTGAAATCCAGCAGGTTCTGACAGGTTCTGGAGAACCGGTAGCAGGAATTTTGAGCAATTCGGAGAACCGGTAGCAGAAATTTTGAGTAGCTTGGAGAACCAGCAAATACCACCTCTGGCTGGCCCCGGAGTGGGGTGGGAATGGAGATTTTGCAATATCCGTCTCCCAGGAGTGAGGTGGGAATGGAGATTTTGCAGTATCCTTCCCCTGCCACACCTACCAAGCCACACCATGCCCATCAAACCACGTTAGAAACAGAAACGATAGTAAAAAAAATGGATTTCACCACTGGCGTGTGCAAAACACACATGAAGCAAACTGGTTGTTACACCCGTTGAATCCCACCACTGGAATTGATGTATGTACACACACAGAGAGACACTCTTCAAGAACTAACCGTTAAAAAGCAATCCAACAAGAAAAAAAAAATCAAGAGGTATTCTGTCCCAGGCAAATCATAAGATGTTTTTCGTATGTAACAACATGCTTAACCTGATTACTGGATTAATCTTTTTTTTTTTTTTGGGTTGACAAAATATGCTAAACCACCAGCTTACAAAGCGTCTGGGTTTGTGCAACCTACGAATACATAAGCCTCTTGTTAACGCGGAGTCAGCTCAGCATTTTCTAGGAACGAAGGGTTTTCTCCCCCGACACACCTCCCACCTTGCAACCCGAGATGTCGAAGCAAGTCAGCCAACATAAACAAGAGATCAGAAGGAACTCCATCAGTGACCAAAAAGTAAGAAGGGAGAGACGGCACGGATGGTCGAAAAAACTCGAGGAGAGAACTGTAGGCCTTTATTATTAGTAGTAGTATTTTTTTGGTGGATACTCAACAAATGCTTTGATGAGGATCCAACCCAAATTAAACCACAATCATGCGAAAAAGCTGACTGGGATCAAGATCACCTCCTTTATTTTAGTTTTTCAACGGTGGCAATAAGATAAGGTCTTCCGTTGCTCTGAAGTCTTAGTTGTGCCGCTGTGTAGCCCAGGACATCTGGCTCCCAGCTTCTTTCCTAGTTATACTAAGAGCATCTGCTGCCTCGTCCTGCCCAGGCAGCCCTTCTCCACCCTAAAAGCTGTTTCCCCATGCAGACAGGAACACTGTCAGATTTATCAGGATGCAGGGGAACTTTTCCACATGGCGAGTGGCCTATATTTGGAAGCCCTCGGCGTACTGTTTGTGGGACATCTGGAAAGAAATATTTAAACAAGAATCAGGTGGCCCTTCTGCCTAGTGTTGGAAAACAGATCTTTGCACATTTTTTGGAAAATTGGATTCCAACGGATTTCGCGGAGCGACTTTTATGAGAAATCTCCACCATTAGTTAGAAGCCATCCATTTTGGTCTCCTTTTGGCCTTCTAACAATATTCCCAAGAGCAAAACCATACTAATTTCAATATATAGCAGGAAAACCTCCCCCTTACTCTTTCCCCCACTTCTTTTTGCTGATTCCTGCTCCTTTTTTTTTGTTTTTTTCAGTAGAAACAGCTGGCCTGTAAAATGGTTTCTTCAGCTAAAACAATGTCTGACTCGCTTTCAAATTTCAGCCGGAAGCTGCTGTTTCATCATTTAGCTATGTTACCGATGTAAATTTGCCCCTGAGTTTGAGGAAACAAACCAGCACATGAGAGAAGGAAGGAATTAATTAAATAATTGTATTTTTCAGGAAGTAGAAAATATTATTATTAATAATCCCATAGGTTCTTGGTCTCTTGGGCATCTGAAATTCTAATTTTTAAAAACTTTCACAATGTCCATCATAAGCGGGATCCATTGCAGAACAATGATTAGTCATACTGAAAGGGTGGAACAATTTGGCAGCAAGAAGTGCTTGCTAAACTGCAGTCAAATCAGGACATAATCTTATTTGCAGGGACACCACCCTTTGTTCTTTTAAACCTACCGTATTTTTCGGAGTATAAGATGCACCGGACTATAAGACGCACCTACCTTGTTTGGTGAGGAAAACAAGAAAAAGAAATCTGCCTCTGCCTCCCAGCAATTTTGCCTCGTTGCAGCAAACAGCAAACTTTACTTTCATTTTCGTTTTCAGCATAGCTGGATTAGCACAAGAAAAAAAATCTGCTCCAGCAATTTACCTCCTTGCAGCAAGCAGTAGAGGCCCGGGCAAAACAGCTGAGAGCAAAACAGCTGAGAGTCGGGAGGCCGATCCAATCAACTTGTGCTAATTAGGCTGTGCTGAAGCTGAAAGGAGATGTTTCTTTTTGCTGCTTGCTGCAAAGAGGTAAACTGCTGTGAGGCAGAGGCCAAAGGGTAGGAGCCAGTGGGCGGGCGGAGCTACATTCAGTGTATAAGATGCACCTAAATTTTCACCCCCTTTTAGGGGGTGAAAGGTGTGTCTTATACTCCAAAAAATATAGTAATTGTTGGGACTCTTTCATGCTTTTGCATTTTGACCTCAAAGAACTGCAAATTAATAATCAGCAACAAGTCAAACAGTACAGAAGGAGGAGAAGGAGCTGGAGAAATATGAATGCCACTCTAAAAGGACAAAAAAAAAAAATCAAAATATTTTATCCTGAGCAATGAGAGATTTTTTTAAAAAATATCTATTCTGTAATCTTCTTTTTAATTTACTACTTTTAATTTCTGATTAATGCTTCTTATTCATGCTCTACTAGGTGCATGATGATGTTTATCACCAAAGGAAGTAGGACAGACTGCAGGTAGTCAATGTGGGCATTGTTGTGCTACAAACTCCACCCCTCCGGAGCATTCTATGTGCAATATGTTGCACATAGAAAAGGATTTGCATGGTGAAGGGCTATCCCTGCTTCCATCATTGTGACTGAGCTGTTCTCCATATGCACTTCTCTATAGATCCGCCTGCTTTTCTGTAAACCGGAGCTTTATATGCATTAGAACCAATTGCGGCTGCATCTTAGCAGGATTAACGATGACTGCTGTAAGGGGGTGCTGGAGAAAGGGGAACCGCATCGCTGATCGGGTCTAGGACAATTCACTGTGGCTGAGTCGCCACAGCCGACTTGCCTCAGTCAACTCACCAGGGGACAACTCGATGCAGGAGAACTGCAGTGCTCCTTCTCTTACTTTAGGTTTAGAACAGTGGTGGGTTGCTCCCGGTTCGGACCGGTTCACAAAAATCGGTAGTAAAACCGGCAGGAGGCTCCGCCCACTGCCCTGGATGTCATCATAGGCGATCTGCGCATGCGCAGAAGCTTGGTGTGCGTGCGAGTGAGCCCGTTGCGAACCGGTAGTAAAAGTAAATAGAACCCACCCCTGGTTTAGAAACTTCTCAAGTTAGAAGTCCTCGAGGCTGGGGTGAACCAGAGCATGGAGTCGCAATGGCAAATTGGACAAGGTATGTGCCAAGCCATGAATCAAGTGCAGCATGCCTGGGTAATCTCTGAGTGCAACCAGGCCTCAGTTCTCCTATAGGGAGTTGTCCTGTGGCAAGTTGGCTTCAGCGAGTTGTCCCAATCCATCACTGATCTGCAACATTCTGGATTATTTTAGAAGGCCAAAGTTGTTGAAGGTTTAAAATTTCAATCCCAGACGTCTCTTAGTAAGGCCAATGTTAAAACAACAACGGCTGCCTAGGCTCTGAAGAACCTACCACTGAAAAATAATTTGAAGACATCTTATTTTTGTTGTTGTTGTTAGTTGCGAAGTTGTGTCCGACCCATCGTGACCCCATGGACAACGTTCCTCCAGGCCTTCCTGTCCTCTACCATCCTCTGGAGTCCATTTAATTTCACACCGACTGCTTTAGTGACTCCATCCAGCCACTGCGTTCTCTGCCATCTCGTTCTTCTTTTGCCCTCAATCTTTCCCAGCATTAGGCTCTTCTCCAGGGAGTCCTTCCTTCTCATTAGGTGGCCAAGTATTTGAGATTCATCTTCAGGATCTGGCCTTCTAAAGAGCAGTCAGGGTTGATCTCCTTTAGGACTGACCGGTTGGATCACCTTGCAGTCCAAGGGACTCACAGGAGTCTTCTCCAGCACCGTATTTTACGTTGTATTTTTCTTTGACATACAATGGAACGTGCATGCATATATGTAGATGCCACTGTCCTTGTAAATCCATGAATATGTACTTACTAAAAGCATGTTTTCTTTTCTTGGCTACAAAACTCCGAGCAACCACTAGATGGAAGGAAAGAGTTATAGTTTTTTCTATTTCTCTGCTGCTATCCAGGAGTTCTTAGTCCAGATGTTTCCAGCCCAAATATAGTATAGCATGCTTTGACTTTTTTTCCCTTTTCCCCTTTTGTCTAAATAGGAAAGAAATTAATATTTAAATATTTTAACGCTAGAAATGGTGATATGCCAACTACCAGTAGGTAGCTTCACAGTAGCTAACTCAATCCAACCGGGTGAGTTTGATATCTATGTTCATAATGGGGATGATGAATAAAATATACCTTTTTTTAAAGGAGCTTTAAAATATTTAATAGCAAAGTGAGGCGCTGGGATAATTTTAACAAAGCTGCTTGTAATAATATTCTCTAGTTTCAAACAAAAACAAAGCATAATTATGAAGCTATTCTTTTGTGAAAAATAAAGTAAGGGAAGATTCCCCAGGTTCTTGCTATCCCTAAAAGCTACATCTTAGAATAAATTCTTTGAATTGGTTAGTGTTCAACGAATCCTTTCATTTAGCAGCTTCGTGATTGTTCCACGATCCTCTGATGTCAGTCAATCCATCAAAAATAATTTTGAATAGAAGACATTATGCTACAGATTAATTTAACAGTCTCTGCTGTTTCATCTCTACTATCAAGGAAAGAGAGAAACCATACAAGGCCATATGTATGGCCTTCACCATTTTAACCATCTCAACTTCTTTTCTTTTTTTCAGGGGTTGCATTTTCTTGTTGGGACCACAAAGTTTCAGAGAGAAGAAGATAGAGGAAGAAATTGGTAGGGGTCAGAGCTGTGGTGTAATCCAATTTTTTTTTACTACCGGTTCTGTGGGAGTAGTTTTGTGGGCATGGCAGGGGAAGGATACTGCAAAATCTCGATTCCCTCCACACTTCTGGGGGAAGGATATTGCAAAATCTCCATTCCCACCCCACTCTGGGACCAGCCAGAGGTGGTATTTGCCGGTTCTCCAAACTACTCAAAATTTCCGCTACCGGATCTCCAGAACCTGTCAGAACCTGCTGGATTTCACTCCTGGGTCAGAGCCAAAAGTGATTAAAGATACTTTTTCTCTCACAAATGAAGGCAAAGGTCCCAGGATAATTTTTACATTGCCACAATGTGAAAAAAGATATTGAGACTCAAGAAAGAGTGCAGAGAAAAGCAACAAAGATGATTAGGGGACTTGAGACTAAAACATATGAAGAACGGTTACAGGAACTGGGTATGTCTAGCGTGATGAAAAGAAGGACCAGGGGAGACATGATAGCAGTGTTCCAATATCTCAGGGGCTGCCACAAAGAAGAGGGAGCCAAGCTATTCTCCAAAGCACCTGAGGGCAGGACAAGAAGCAATGGGTGGAAACTAATCAAGGAGAGAAGCAACTTAGAACTAATGAGAAATTTCCTGAGAGTTAGAACAATTAATTAATTAATTAATTAATTAATTAATTAATTAATAATTCTTGCATTTTACTAGAAGAGTACTCAACTTCTCTGCTCGCAATAAAATTCCTTATACCACCAGGCTTGAAATTTTAGGCCTGGATAACCTTGAGCTACACCGTCTACGTTCCGACCTAAGCTTAGTACACAAGATTATCTACCTTAACATCCTACCTGTTAATGACTTCTTTTAACTTCAACTGCAATAACACAAGGGCTATCAATAGACACAAACTCAATGTAATTCGCTCTAATCTTGATTGCTTCAGCAATAGAGTAGTAAATGTCTGGAACACTCTACCTGATCCTGTTGTTAGTTTCTCCAACTCCCATACCCTTTACCTTAAACTGTCTACCGTAGACCTTACACGTTTCTCAAGAGATCCCTAAGGGGGCGTGCATAACCGCACCAGCGTGCCTACCCTCCCTATCCTACTGTCCCCATTTATATGTACTCATTTTATGTGTTTATGACTATGTTTTGTCTATTTATATCCATTTATTTGGGCCATTTTTTTCATGTGTCCATGTCTATGTCTATACTGATACTTGTTTCCTTGTACTTGTTGACAAACAGTTAAATAAATAAATAAAATGAATAATCAGTGGAACAACTTGCCTCCAGAAGTTGTGAATGCTCCAACACTGGAAGTTTTTAAGAAGATGTTGGATAACCATTTGTCTGAAGTGGTGTAGGGTTTCCTGCCTAAGCAGGGGGTTGGACTAGAAGAGCTCCGAGGTCCCTTCCAACTATTCTATTCTATTCTATTCTATTCTATTCTATTCTATTCTATTCTATTCTATTCTATTCTATTCTATTCTATTCTATTCTATTCTATTCTATTCTATTCTATTCTATTCTATTCTATTCTATTCTATTCTATTCTATTCTATTCTATTCTACCCTACCCTACCCTACCCTACCCTACCCTACCCTACCCTACCCTACCATTCTATTCTATTCTATTCTATTCTATTCTATTCTATTCTATTCTATTCTATTCTATTCTATTCTATTCTATTCTATTCTATTCTATTCTATTCTATTCTATATAGGTAGTCCTCGAATTAGAACCACAGTGGGGGCCAGGATTTCCATTACTAAGCAAAGCAGCTGTTAAGTGATCGGTGCCCAATTTTATGACCTTTTTGGCCATAGTTGTTAAGTGAACCACTGTAGTTGTTAAGAAAATTATGTGGTTGTTAAGCAAACCTGGCTTCACCCAATGTTTTTGCTTTTTGCAAGCTGGCTTGGAAGGCGGCAATCACATGACCCCAGGAGGATGCAGCGGTGGGAAATGCATGCTGGTTGCCAAGTGCCCAAATGTTGATCATATAACCATGGGTAAGTGCCAGGACCAGTTGTGAGTAACTTTTTTCAGTGCCATTTTAACTTTGAACGGTTGCCAAATGAATGGTTGGAAGTTGAGGACTACCTATGTTTAACGGAAAGTAAAAACAATTAATCAAAGAACAGCTTGCCTCCAGAAGTTGTGTGCATTCTGTTTCTCTTTTAGCTTCTTTATATAAGCTCAGATATGCAGATGATACCACTCTGATGGTGAAAGAAAGCAAAGAGGAACTAAAGAGCCTCTTGATGCGGGTGAAGAAGGAGAATGCAAAAGATGGCTTGAAACTCAACATTAAGAAAACTAAGATCATGGGATCCGGCCCACTCAATTCCTGGCAAATAGATGGGGAAGAAATGGAGGTAGTGACAGATTTTATTTTCCTGGGCTCCAAGATCACCGCAAATGGGGACTGCAGCCAAGAAATTAAAAGACGCTTGCTCCTGGGGAAGAAAGCTATGGCAAATCTAGACAGCATTCTAAAAAGCAGAGACATCACCCTGCCAACAAAAGGGCATATAGTCAAGGGTAAGGTTTTCCCAGTTGCAATGTATGGCTGTGAAAGTTGGACCATAAGAAAGGCTGAGCACCAAAGAATTGAGGCCTTTGAACTCTGGTGCTGGAGAAGACTCCTGCAAGTCCCTTGGACTGCAAGGCAATCAAACCGGTCAGTCCTAGAGGAGATCAATCCTGACTGCTCTTTAGAAGGCCAGATCCTGAAGATGAAACTCAAATACTTTGGCCACCAAATGAGAAGGAAGGACTCGCTGGAGAAGAGCCTAATGCTGGGAAAGATTGAGGGCAAAAGAAGACGGGGACGACAGAGAATGAGGTGGCTGGATGAAGTCACTGAAGCAGTCGGTGTGAACTTAAATGAACTCCAGAGGATGGTAGAGGACAGGAAGGCCCGGAGGAACATTGTCCATGGGGTCGTGATGGGTCGCGACCCATCGCAACCCATCGCGATGTTGTTATATATTATAACAACAATATAAGCTTTCATTTTCAATCATAGTTTACCTACAGCCCAGGTTTTCCTGTGCTTTGTTCAAAAATGCTGCAAAAAAAAAAAATGCATCTTTTCATTCAGAAAAGGTTGAGTCACTGTCCGTTTATAACCGGACGCTCATAAAAATGCAAGAACCAAGCCAAGATAGATGACCTGACTTATTTTATGAACAGTGTGATTTCAAATGACGCCATGGCTGGAGGAATACAAAAAGAAATCTGTCCTTTCAGTCACAGTGACTAATAGGCAAAGTCTGGGGACTTTAATTGTTGTATAGGGAAATTCAGTGCAAAGTATTTTACTTGAATACATTTATCCGTATGATAAGATACTAGAATCAGGGAGCGCTGTTTCCTTCAGGCCACACCATGTTTTTCTGGATAATATTGGTTAGAAGGGAGAGCTGGATTCTGTATCTTTTATTCTCCTGCAGCAAGATCGTTCTGGAGTTCCCAGTTCATGATAATAAGAAACTATCAAATATAAATCAGACCATGGTTAGGTATCCTCAGCTGTAATAGAATTGGCATCCATCTCAAATCCCAATTTTTTGCAGTTTTCAACATCCCATCTGATCCTGAATACTGAAAACTGATGGCACAATTTTTAATTCAAAGTTTAAAATACATACAAAGAACAATATATCCAAATACCATTATTGTTAATATTGTTGTGGGTGGTAGTTGCACAGTCATCGGGAGGTTTAAACTGGATCTGTCACTTCCATCCACCTACCAAGTCCTTCCTAAGGATCTATAATAAACAGCTGTTGCTTTGATGCTGTTAAAAGTATCATCACCGAGTGTAAGCTGTTCTAAATAAAGCTACATTTTTGCAGTTGACTGATGGTGATGTTGTCAATGCCATTGGTGTTCAAGTGATGCTCCAGATGTTTTGGGATTGTATCTCCCATATGTGGAGATGTAATTCCCTTGAGTTCATCTTACCTAACATAAGGTAATAGGTAAAGGTTCCCCTCGCACATACTGTATGTGCTAGTCATTCCTGACTGTAGGGGGCAGTGCTCATCTCCGTTTCAAAGCTGAAGAGCCAGCGCTGTCTGAAGACGTCTCCGTGGTCATGTGGCCGGCAAGACTAAACACCAAAGGCGCACAGAATGCTGTTACCTTCCAAAGATGGTCCCTATTTTTCTACTTGCATTTTTTACCTGCTTTCAAACTGCTAGGTTGGCAGAAGTTGGGACAAGTAACGGGAGCTCACCCCGTTACGTGGCACTAGGGATTCGAACAGCTGAACTGCCAACCTTTCAATCGACAAGCTCAGTGTCTTTGCCACTGAGACATCCTATAAGTCCTTCCTAAGGATCTATAATAAACAGATGTTGCTTTGATGCTGTTAAAGGTATCATCACCGAGTGTAAGCTGTTCTAAATAAAGCTACATTTTTGCAATTGACTGATGGTGATGTTGTCAATGCCCTTGGTGTTCAAGTGATGCTCCAGATGTTTTGGGATTGTATCTCCCATATGTGGAGATGTAATTCCCTTGAGTTCATCTCAACTTCTAGTGACTACATGGACATATCTATATAGCACTTTGTGGAAACAGTGCACACATTGATTGTATTTCTTTCTTCCAGGGAGCTTTATTTATTTTATCCAGGTTAGCCTACAATTTTGGAAATTCTTGTCCTTCTCTCATGTTGATATTAATAAGCTTAGCTTTTCTTGAGGTCAGTTAAGGCCAGTGCTGCTACTTACCATGATTGTTACATTTTACTCATAATGATATTTAACAACTCATGATTGTGGTTTTTTTTCTTTCTTACACAATGGTGAAATTTGGGGTCCATCCCCAGAGACTCTTCTGTGCTTTATTCAGCCTTAGCACATTGAAAATCCCCGGTAAAACCACGCTGTAGGCAAAATTCAGGCAACAATGCTTCTCAGTGTTTGGATGTATTTTTCTCCCCCCCCCCTCTCTGATTCTAGAAACAGAGACAGGAAAGTCACACAGAGATATGTGATTATGGTAAATTGTCAGCCAAGCAATGCTTTCCCAGCGAGTATTATTTCTCTGAAAATAACACCATGTTGATGACAGAGCAAAAGGCATCTGTGGGAAATAAACAGAACCTCTCTGCTTGTAATGGAAGACAGCAAGGCTGCTCTGAATAGCAGGAACACGAAGAATTTAAAGAACAGCCCTTCTTGGATCCAAGATACTCAGTAGTCCAGAAACTCACATTGCCCACTATCAACTCAGCTGCAGGCAAGAAAGAGCTTTCTGTAATTACAGCTTTATTTTAAATCAATGGAACTGCCCGGCATTGCTTTCCAAAAATCCGAAGAGATACTAATAGCCATGGAAGGGCATCCACAGCTATTCCTAAATGGCCTTCCATCCATTCCTTAACTAAAAGGGTTGGTTTTAGCTGCCTCCCAGTGAAAAGGCAGATAATGGATACTAGGATGGATCAACCCAAGCATTAAGAGATCACAACATCGTGTCTTTCAAGGAAAGAATAATATTTTCCGATCTGGTTGTGGATGTAGTTCATAAAGAACCGAGAATGAATGTAATCTAAGCCCATCTGAACTCACTTGGCATGCATGGTATTAATTATTTTGAACTTCAGGAAAAAGGAAACATTGTTTAATTCAGCCAAGTTGATTGCGTAATTTTTTGGATCTGAGCATGTTGTTTCTGCTAATTTCTGGAGGTATGGAAATTAGTGGATAATTACCTATTCAATTTCTGCAAAAAGACATCATTTAAGGGAAGGATTTCTTCATGTGGAGGTGAATATTCCATTAGAAGTCATGGTTACAATACAAGGCCTTTCCTAACTTTCCTCTAAGGTCCCTTCCAACTCTGTTATTCTATTCTAGTTCTGATGAAGAACTGATGAAGCTTGTTGGCTGAGAAGCAAAAAGTCCTCTTCCTCCTCCTCAAAGCAAAAAAACCCCCCATAGTCTAGTTGCCTTTTGAAAAAAAAAAGCACCTTCGAGACAGACATTCCCAACACTGCAGCAGTGATGCCTGATGAGGTGTTCTAGAAAGGTTTTATCTTTTTATTTTATTTTATTTTATTTTATTTTATTTTATTTTATTTATTTATTTAAAAAAATACATCAAGAAAAAGAAATAGTCAAACAAATGATCGCAACAGGAACTTTACATGATATTTACACTTTCTACGGTATGTAGACTTCAGTCAGATTTAACAAATATTAAACATAATCCTGGTTATATTTGACTTTTGGGGCATTTGTTGTTCAACCAAACATACCATTTGTCCCAACATTGGAAATATACGGAGTCCTTTTGATCTCTCAATGCTTTAGTCAGTCTGTCGGCTTCCGCATAATCCAAAATTTTCTCCAAATCAAGTCTTCAGCCGGCAGGTCTTTCCCCTTCCAATATTGGGCGAAACATATTCTTGCTGACGTGGTGATAAAAACACACAGACACCATATATTTGTGCCTATGTTGTCTGGCCTAATGTTCAGTAGGTAGTACTCTGGTTTCAGAATTAGGTTATAACCTGTGATTTCCATGATCCATGCCTGTATGATTTTCCAGAATTCAGTCATCCTGGAACAGGTCCACCACATGTGGAAATAGGTGCCAATCTCCCCACACTTCCAACAGTTTGGGGAGAGATTTGAATACATTTTAGAAAGACGAGCAGGTGGAAGGTGCCATCTATACAGCATCTTGTACACATTTTCTTTGTATGATGTTGCCCACAGGAATTTCATATGTTTAAGCCAGATTTCTTCCCATTTTGTCATATCAATTGGATAGCCAATATTTCTCCCCCAGGCAATCATAGTCTTTAACTATTTCATCCCCTATCCAATAATCTATTAAAAGTTTATATATCCTTGATAACATTTTGTTTTCTTTTCCTAGAATGATATTGTCCAGATCATGCTGATTCAAATTAATACCATCTTGTTCCCTATCTTTTTTAAATTTCGAGCAAATTTGGGCATAAGCCCACCAATCCAGTTGTTTTCCCTGCAACTCCAACTCATTTCTTGATTTCAGACTACCATGGGGGTCCAAAAGTTCCCGGTAAGGGAGGTGATTTTCTTTGTTATATAGAGGCCTATATGTTATAGCTTCGAGTGGGACCAGCCAAGCAGGGATTGAAAAGTAAAATTTGCCCTTAATTTTCCTCCAGGACTCAATTAGAATATTCCTCACATAATGTCCTGCAAGGTGCCTTGTAGAAAGGTTTTATCAACAAGGTGTCACTATCAAGAAAATGATGCCTCCAGTTGCCATCTGGCTTCTGGGACCTATTAGGAAAAGAGTCTGAACTGAAGATTCTAGGGAGAGAAGATGGCAGGTGGTATGGAGAAAAGCAATGTCTTGGGGGGGATGACCAAGCAGCTCTGTGTCTCACTGTTGCAGCTGCTAGAATGTCCCTCAATTGTGCTGCTAAAAATCAATGCTATAATAGTTGACCACAGGTGATTTGGGTTAGGGTGCAAAATGATCTACAGATCATACCTTTCCTTGGTTTAGGGCAGTGAGGGCTAACCTTTTCCGGACTGAGTGCCCAAAGCGTCTGTTTGCCCGAACCCCCAAAATGCAATGCATGCATGTGACCCCCCCACATGCTCCCACACCGTGCATGTGCCCCCCGCATGTGCCCCACACCGTGCATGTGTTGCAGAGACCCGAAGACCAGCTGGCTGGCAGGAGGTTTGTGCACATGCACGGCAGAGCTGAACTGGGACGATGGCTCGCATGCCTTCAGAGACGGTGCTGCGTACTACCTCTGGCACGCATGCCATAGGTTTGCCCTAGCTCAGCTGCAGCGTGAATGTGTGCGCCGCCCAACTGATTTTTCACTTTCAGGCCCACCGGAAATCAGGAAACAGGCTGTTTTCAACCTCCAGAGGGCCTCCGGGGGGGTGAGGAAAGCCCGTTTTTAACCCTCCCCAGGTTCCAGTGGCTTTTTAGGAGCCTGGGGAGGGCAAAAGCGGTCTTCCCCACCCCCCGGAGGCCCTCCAGAGGCTGGAAATGGCCTGGGGCGCATTGAATGATGGGTGTGGGCCCACACGTGTGCGACCCCCACCCCACCCCCTGCTTTTGGCACACGACGGGCAAAAGGTTAGCATCACTGCTCTAGGCCTAGGTGACCAAGACTCAAGGCTCGGGGATCTAACCATTCTTGTTTAGACAGCATTGAATTAAAGTTCAGGTACCACCTGTTCTCGGGGGGGGGGGGGGACAATTCCAGGAGGCTTTGATTCAGATAACCCTGTGATTTTTTCATTATAATAAACTGATTAACCGATTGATTGCAATAATGTGGAAACCAGCTCCCTACCGCTGATTGCAAGATTCTTGTTTATAATTCATCACGAAACAGCCTTCATCGATGTCAAGGACAGAGACACATGTCAACCCTTTCCATCTCCTTTCTACCACAACTTAAGTACGCCTGCCTCTCTGATGTACAATGTCACATTTTTAAAAAAGCAGGCTCATTAAGTCCGCAGGAATCTTTCATTTTGGCATGATTAGGTTCTCCTTTTTATCCCCCCCCTCAAAAAAAGAAAAGACTTCATGATACAGAGAAATAAAAATTTAGGAGCAAACAAAGGAGTTGAGTGTCGATACAGACAATGATCATGAGTTTGCTCAGTAGGGAACATTAATTAGTGGTAATTAATCAGTATGTTTTTGGTCAATGATGCATGCCCCCACTGCTTTACTTAAATATGTGTTATTGTTGTTAGTTGCGAGGTCATGTCTGACCCATTGCAGTGTCCTGGCCTTCCTGTCTTCTACCATCCTCTGGAGTCCATTTAAGCTCACGCCAACTGCTTCAGTGACTCCATCCAGCCACCTCATTCTCTGACTTCTTCTTTTGCCCTCAATCTTTCCCAGCATTCGGCTCTTCTCCAGTGAGTCTTTCCTTCTCATTAGGTGGCCAAAGTATTTGAGTTTCATCTTCAGGATCTGGCCTTCTAAAGAGCAGTCAGGGTTGATCTCCTCTAGGACTGACCGGCTAGATCGCTTTGCATTCCAAGGGGTCTTCTCCAGCACCAGAGTTCAAAGGCCTCAATTCTTTGGTGCTCAGCCTTCCTTTTGGTCCAACTTTCACATCCATACATTGCAACTGGGAACACCATAGCCTTGACTATACACACTTTTGTTGGCAGGGTGATGTCTTTACTTTTACTAGTGTTCTACATATTTGCAACTATTTACATATTTAAGTCTGAAAACCCCATGGACTTAAATATGTAAATAGTTGCAAATATGTAGAACACTAGTAAAGGTAAAGATTTCCTCAGTCATGTCTGACTCTAATGGTGTTTATCTCTGTTTCTTAGCCAAGAGAGCCAACATTGTCTGGAGATGTTTCTGTAGTTATGTGGCCAACATGACATCACCTGGCAGTGCAGAGCATGCAGTGAAACATGATAGCAGATCACTAGTAGGTGGAAGCAAAGTGTTGGAAATTATCATTATGTTTTTGCTTCCATTAATAGCTGTCCAGATGTAGCCAGCTCGGATATGATATGACTATATTGGATTGCAAAATGTATGATACTGAGGATGGGATGCAGAGAAAATATTTTCTTCTCGTTTTCCTATACAATACCTTGATGTAACAAATTCATGAATTTACTTTGACACCTCTGGTTATTATAACTTGGAAAACATATTTGGGGACTTCTGAGTGCAATTTTAATCCATGGCCCTCCCCAGACAATATTTCATTTGCAAAACATTGTTGAATATCTATAAGCTTGCATCACAACATCACAGTTCCTTTCAGGCGCAAATGAAGAAGCTGGATTTTACACACATTATTTATCTGATGTCGTCTTCTCTGCTTAAATGCAAGGAAGGTTGGGTGGAGTTCTGTTATTTATTCTGTGCAATGACTTGTTGAGCTGGGTTGGGCTGAGACTATCCTATTTTAAATTCAGGATTACTCTAAAGGGAAGGATTTTAATGTATGTTTAGGATGCCATAACGTAATTGATGGTGCGTAGAAAGAATTTTGGCTTGTTATTTTAGGGGACAGAGTTGACAGATCCCAAAGTTGAAAAAGATGTAATTCTACAATGAAATTTGGGAGGTGCCATCTGAGAGAGATCTGGGGGCAGAATAATGGGCTCTGATTTGCGAACCCATGCTTAAGTATATTGTATGAGCCAATTGCGGTTAATTCAATTATTAAGCAAACCTTAATGGATGGCTTTACATTCAATGGCTATGTTAATCACCTAAAATCTAATTCATTTCAAACAGTTGATTCAAATCAATGAGTCCAGTTGATTCAAAGTGACAAAAAATGGGAGGGGAAAAAGTCTGTTGAATTACTGAATTGATTTGGAGGCATTCAGTTCCTTTCAACTATGGATCAACTTCAACCCCCTGTTTACAGTTTTAAACTGAAGGTTTAAAATCACTGGCAATTCAATAGGGATAAGAAAAGTTCCACTTTGCCACCAATCATTGTGGATAATACTGAGATACTGACTCTGTACAAAGCATCTGATTGGATAGAAAGCATTTCCCATGTTCCTGTTGCAATAATATGGAGAATGGCTCCACCCACTTTGAGTCTTCAGGTCAATGACTCAATTCTAGGGATTTTAATGAAGTAATATCTCAGGATCTAAGATCAGGGAAGGTTGTTTTAGAAGACAACTTAATCAATACAGCATTAAGACATGAAAGAACAAAATGTTTTCTCAAACATTGACTATAGTAAGGGGAAAAAATCTAACTTTGAATATTTTTTTTCTATCCTGCAAGGAAAAACATATGTGGAATTGTGCAATATGTCATTTTCCTGGATGTGAGTTGCCAAATATTGGCATGTACTTACTTTTAGATAAAATATAAGTAGAAGGATTTGTGTAAAACATAACCAAATATATTTAACATCAATCCTGAGGGGGAAAATACCTTAAATTATACAGCTTTAGTTATATATTATACTATATCTATACAGAGACATTGAAGAATAGATAATTAGATGTGTATGCAAATGACTATATGTTTGATTCATAAACACCAATGTGATGCATAATTGAAGGGAAATTCCCTACAATAACAAGGTTAAATGAGATACTATGAGAGTGACATCATATATAGCAGCAAAGCAAAGTATTCTTATTAATACACATCAAGTTTAACACCACACCTGTTTGGAAAAACAGACCGGATGGTGGTTGGGCTTGAAGCCAGTTTGCCAGGCGAAAAGAATCAGGACAATAATTAGATTGCAGCACAGAATATATTTTTTTCAAGCTTATAATACAAGAATCTAATCAATTAAAGTTGGCTCTAGATAAGGGTCATCAGAATTCAAGAGGAATTGGATTTGGACAACTTCTAGGAAGTTAATTTCACCTGATCTCTGCCCATCCCAATTCTGCCTGCTCTTCTCCTATACACTCCTAGCTAACTATACTTCAAATCATATTTGACGCTATAGAGCACTGCACATCAGAACAACTAGACACAAGAACAGTTTTTCCCCGAATGCCATCACTCTGCTAAACAAATAATTCCCTCAACACTGTCAAACTATTCACTAAGCCTGCATTACTATTACTATTAGTCTTCTCATCGTTGATGAGAAGATTAGTCATCATGATTAGTCTTATCACCCATCTCCTCCTACTTATGACTGTATGACTGTAACTTGTTGCTGTATTCTTACGATTTATATTGATATTGATTGGTTCCTAGTATGATTTGATTGCTTATTTGTACCCTATGACTATCATTAAGTGTTGTACCTTATGATTCTTGACGAATGTATCTTTTCTTTTTATGTACACTGAGAGCGTATGCACCAAAGACAAATTCCTTGTGTGTCCAATCACACTTGGCCAATAAAGAATTCTGTCCATCTATCTATTCTGCAAGTCCCTATGAAAGCTATAGGTCTACATGGTTGAAAGTTGGCGTGTTAGCCTAATTCCAACAGGGATGTTCATGGAGATAGCAATCCATCTTTGAGTTCAGGCTTGTCTCATTTCAGTTATAACCCATTGTTGGTTACTTTTCTGTTGATCTAATGGTTCAGCAATTAGGAAGGTAGGCAGCAGTAGCATCTGTTACCTAGAAGTAAGGAACTGGTACTCCAAGATAGCATTTGCAGAAGACATTTCACCAAGGATTGGGGGAGCCACACCATTTCTGTCACCACTACCTCCTGCCCACCCCAAGGTTAGGGGAAAAAGGAGGAACCATCTATGTAATAAGAAAACTCTTAGGCAAAAAAAAAAAGATTATTCATTGAATGACTCGACATATTGGCAATACCGAGAAGTTCAATTTGTCTTCCAGTTGCCTAACAAAATCTGAGTGAACTTTATTTCTGTGTTTGCAATTAAATGTTTTGGAGTTGGATTGTTTTGAGGATTTTTTTTTATTATTATAAAATGCTCCTTTTTGGCCTGAAGAGGTATTCATTTGAAGATCTGGTATGAACGCATCCTATTCCATTTTAATTGTTTTATATATGCCACAGGTTGAAAGTTTGTGCTTCATTTATTTATCATATTTATGCTTTGCCTTATGTGTACTGAATTTTTTAACAATTTGTGAGTCTCTCCTTGTGTGGATGAACATGTCTGTTATTTCTGAAACATGTATGATTTCCGATAAAATATATTTTCACTTTTCTGTCACACTGTATAATTTAAGTAAGTTATTTAGTGTTTTGGCACATTTTTTCCTCCTGGTTTCATCTTTTCTTGCTTTTTTTAAAACAGGGTGGTAGCAAGAGGCTGTAGAGAGGTCTCTAAAAGCCTTTAGAACCCATATCAAAGCTGTGTCTGAGTCAGGGGTGAAATTCAGCAGGTTCTGACAGGTTCTGGAGAACTGGTAGCGGACATTTTGAGTAGTTCGGAGAACCGGCAAATACCACCTCTGGCTGGCCCCAGAGTGAGGAGGGAATGGAGATTTTGCAATATCCTTCTTCCATGAGTGGGAAGGGAATGGTGATTTTGCAATATCCTTTCCCTGGAGTGGGGTGGGAGTGGAGATTTTGCAATATCCTTCTCCCAGGAGTGGGATGGGAATGGAGATTTTGCAATATCCTTCTCCCAGGAGTGGGGAGGGAATGGGGATTTTGCAGTATCCTTCCCCTGGAGTGGGGAGAGAATGGAGATTTTGCAATATCCTTCTCCCAGGAGTGGGGAGGGAATGGAGATTTTGCAATATCCTTCTCCCAGGAGTGGGGAGGGAATGGGGATTTTGCAATATCCTTCCCCTGGAGTGGGGAGAGAATGGAGATTTTGCAATATCCTTCTCCCAGGAGTGGGGAGGGAATGGGGATTTTGCAATATCCTTCCCCTGGAGTGGGGACAGAATGGGGATTTTGCAGTATCCTTCCCCTGGAATGGCAATCTATGCAATTTATTTCATTGGGAAGCAAACAAAATGCAATTGGATAAATATGGACTTCTACATATCTGAACGACCCATCTCAATTTTCTTCCCTTCCACTTCTTCCTTGTTCACTCCATATAGCCCAAAAGGTTTGAACAATGAAAGAGACCATCAGGAAAAACAGCTTGCATGTTTCGTTTTTATCCCTATCCAGACACTGAGCATCTGAGGCTTTGAATTGAAGTCCTCCATCCTCTGCCAGTAGGTGGATGTAACTAGCTATACCATGAGAAATAAGGGAAATTTATATAAGTGTGCCAGTAGGAGAAACTTGATTTGTCCAAAGCCTGGCTCTCTGTATTCTTAAGAAATAATCCTCGTGAAATACAATTGCAAGAATGTTACTGACAATAGCAGAGCATAAATAGCAGAGGAATCAATTAGATTAAGGGGATCTGAGCTTGCACATTTCTCCGTGTAAGGATGAAACTGGGTGCTTGTGTATAAGTTGGCAAGGTTTCTATTTATATGCAAATAGGGAATTGTGGCTCAGGGAACAGCTGGAGATTTGGAGAAAGTCATTATCAACAGGTATATTTTTTTCCCCTTTCTTTAAATCAAAGCTCTTCTTTAAATTATGTCTCACTAGTCTTCTACATGCATTAGGATAATGAATCTCTTTTGCATTTTAAAGATACATGTGCACATGCATGCACATGGATGAAAAACAGAGGCACACAAATGAGGAACAGAGTCAACAATATTTTAGACATTCATGGAGCTTCTGTAGAAACACATTGGTGGGATCCTATATTCTGGAAGGAAAGAGAAACCTATTCTAAGAGTTTACTTGGATCTGGTATCTTTATGGGAGCAGCTCTGTAGCGGACAAAAAAGCTCTACCGAGAATCATTAAAACTGCCCAGAATATCATCGGACTCCAGCTACCAGCCCTGGATGACATCTTCGAATCTCGCCATTTGAGGAAGTTGCATAACATTCTCAGAGACTCTTCCCATCCTGCTTACAATCTTTTTGGACTGTTGCCTTCTGGCAGAAGATACAGAACAATTCAAACTCGGACCACACGTTTTCTGAATAGTTTTTATCCCAGAGCAATAATTGCACTCAACAATGAACTAAAGGGCCACCATCAGTGAGCTGTTGGACAGCATTACTTGGTCTGTTGTGTGGATGTTTGGGTGGTTTAGGGGTGGAGAATTGTGGTGGGTGGGTGGGTGTTTGGGACTTCTTGTGTGTCTTGGACCTGGTCTTTGGGTGTTAAATGAATTTTGTTGTATGGGTATACTGTGTATACACGTTATTTATTTATTTATATACTATGGTTAATTTTATACATCTATAAGCAGATATAGGGACGCGGCTAAGACTTGTCGATCGAAAGGTCAGCAGTTCAGCGGTTCGAATCAATAGTGCCGCATAACTGCATGAGCTCCCGTTACTTGTCCCAGCTTCTGCCAACCGAGCAGTTCAAAAGCACATAAAAAATGCAAGGAGAAAAATAGGGACCGCCTTTGGTGGGAAGGTAATAGCGTTCCATTCACCTTTGGCGTTGAGTCATGCCGCCACATGTCCACAGAGACATCTTTGGAAAGTGCTGGCTCTTCAGCTTTGAAATGGAGATGAGCACCGCCACCTAGAGTCGGGAACGACCAGCACATATGTCCGAGGGGAACCTTTACCTTTACCTTTCTGTAGATATGAGTGTGTGTTTGTATTCAATTATATATGTCATGTGTGTGCATGCATGTGTGTGTGTAAATCCTACAATTATGATGTTAATTTGCAATTTTCCAGCAGTGTAAATCGAAGAATGATTGCATTAAAAAAATCAGTTCATTGGAGCAACAGGCTGAGTAAATACATATTACCATTCCAGGACTGTTTCAAAAGACCATTTTTTTCCCCCAGATGAAATGGCATTATTTCTTTACTTCAGTGTTTTTTGCAGATAGTCGCATAGATAAGCTACCGGGATGGATAGACATTTAGAGAGCTCATTGCCGGAGGCATCTGAAATGGGGTTGCTTTGTGGGAACTCCTGAGAGATCCAGAAGTGCAGCACCACTCAAAGAAAGGTTATGCTACCATGGAGAGGGGAACATGGGCTCACCACCGTTTGAGTGACCTGTTCAGGGAACAATAGCGGGTAGAGAGGAAATTGGCATTTTTATCAACAGAGTGAAGTACAATATAAATGGCCCTTGGAAATTCTCCACCGAATATGTGAAGAGAGAAATTGGTAGGGCAAAGAGAGCCTCTCCAAGGTTTTCACAAGGTTAGAATTTGAGTTAGAACTTGAATACAGCTCATCTGTCCGGAACCCACACTGCATATTGGACATTAATACAATTGAGCGCATTCAGAAATATTTCACAAGAAGAGTCCTCCACTCCTCTGCTCGCAACAGAAGGCTTGAAATTCTGGGTTTAGAAAATTTAGAACTACGCCGCCTTCGGTCTGACCTAAGCATAGCTCATAAAATCATCTGCTACAATGTCCTACCTGTCAATGATTACTTCAGCTTCAACCACAACAATACACAAGCACACAATAGATAAAAACTTAAAGTGAACCTCTCCAAACTCAATTGCAGAAAATACGACTTCAGCAACAGAGTGGTCAATGCCTGGAATGCACTACCTGACTCTGTGGTCTCATCCCAAAACCCCCAAAACTTTAATCTAGACAACTGTCTACTGTTGACCTCACCCCATTCCTAAGAGATCTGTAAGGGTCACGCATTAGAGCACCAGCGTGCCTACCGTCCCTGTCCTAATGTTTCCTTTAATTGTATTCATCTTAATGTATTCCATTCATGCTTATACTTATATATATTATCTAATATGTACTTACTTGGATAGATAGATAGATAGATAGATAGATAGATAGATAGATAGATAGATGGATGGATGGATGGATGGATGGATGGATGGATGGATGGACGGACGGATGGATGGACAGATGAATGAATGAAGAACTGTCTTTTAGCAGTGACAGAAACAACATTTTTGAGGAAACCCCAATGGGAAGAATTACCTCCCTCCAAAAAATTAAATGAAAGGCAGAGGAGTGAAAACGGGATTTTCCCACAAACTCCTTAGCCACCTTATCTTACCCCTGAAGAAATATAAGAGAACTGTCTGCCATGAGGGTCAGGTGGGAAAGCCATTGGATGCACAATTGCTGCTTTTTACATTGGCCACAATATTGACCACAACGTTGATTATAGCTAACACGAGGTTTTGATGATTCTTAGGAGACATGGCTATTGATACCATTGTCCCTGACTTCAAGTAAACATGGTTTTGTTTTGTTTTGTTTGCTCTTTGGCTGTCATGGAATTCCATGAAGTTCTTTCAAAAACCCTGCTCTACTGTATGATCTGGAGTGGACTATAAGGTCTTCTGCGGCCATTCTGAGTACTTATTAGCACAGGTCCACAATTAAACAATCTAAACTCACAAAAAAGAGGTCATCAAAGTGGTATGTGAGAATGGGTAGGGGAACCCTTGCCTCCAAATGAAATTGATTGATTGATTGATTGATTGATTGATTGATTGATGAAGTGCAATCAAGTCTCTGTCAACTCATAGATTTCTTTCCTAATGGTCTGTCTCTTAACTTGGTCCTTCAGCTCTTCCAACGGTGCCTCCATCTCCATTGAAACTGAGTCTATCTATCCTGATGGGGGTTGTCCTCCTCCTCTTCTCTTTCCTTCCTAGCATCCTTAGCCGCGTCTAAAGAGCTAGACCTTCACATAACATATCCAAAGTAGGATTATTTGAACCTGGTCATTTGTGCCTCAAAGGACAACTCTGGACTGATGTAAGGTAAGAGTAACAGAGTTGGAAGGGACCTTGGAGGTCATCTAGTCCAACCCCCTGTTCATGCAGGAGACCTGTACTAGGGATTCGAACCACTGAACTGCTGACCTTTCTGATTGACAAGCTCAGTGTCTTAACCACTGAGCCACCTGGTCAGGCTAGGTAAAGGTAAAGGTTCCCTCGCACATATGTGCTAGTCGTTCCTGACTCTAGGGGGCAGTGCTCATCTCCATTTCAAAGCCAAAGAGCCAGCGCTGTCCGAAGACGTCTCCATGGTCATGTGGCCGGCATGACTAAATGCCAAAGGCGCACGGAACGCCCACCAAAGATGGTCCCTATTTTTCTACTTGCATTTTTACGTGCTTTCAAACTGCTGGGTTGGCAGAAGCTGGGACAAGTAACGGGAGCTCACCCCGTTACGCGGCACTAGGGATTTGAACTGCTGAACTTCCGACCTGTCGATCAACAAGCTCAGCATCTTAGCCACTGAGCCACTGCGTCCTTTGATGTATTTTATGGTAAAAAAAGGAGGTGGGTGTTTTAATAGGTTCACACAGGGAAAATGTCAACCCTCCCTCACCAAGCCATGTTTTTAAGGCAATCACTCTTGCCTCATACTTGATGCCACAAATGAGACACATCTCTCAGCCCAGTAAATCAGTTAAAGTCAATTCCCCATTTCCATTTGTAAATAGGATATAGGTGGCCCTCCAAATCACTGCATAATAACTCACCCTGTTAGGCATTTCTAGAGCAAACTCAGACATCAGAAAACATTTAATTTTATATCTTTTATCTTTATTAGTCCCCCAGTTTAAAGCCAGACTGATCTAAAAGAGTCCACTTAGTCACTATGAATAATGAATGGGTAATCAAGATGGAAGGATGATGTTTGCAAATTAGCATCTATTCAGCCCATCTATCTGTGACTTTGTATAACTGGTGCAATGCAAACTGAGGTGATTTATACTGTAAGAGTGCGGGGGGGGGAGGGGCTATTTTTTTAAATAAATAAAAAAAAGAATTGAAAGAAAGTAGAGTAGGCGGATTGGAAATTAATAGTATAAAGCTGTCAGAAGCCATTTTAATCAAAATGGAAGCTAGGCAAATCTAAACACGTTCTGATGGCAACAGAATCTGCCTTGTGAATTTCAGTCACACGGGCTTCAACTTTCAAATGATACAAACAATTCCAAGGCTTTCTTGTTAGTTTTCTTTGTGAAGTTAGTCAATGTGAAATTGGTTTTGATGCCTGGAAAAGTTGCACACACACAAAAAATAATAATAATGTAAAGCTTTAAGGGACCCAGATACTCATTATACTGCAGCTGTGCATAAGAATATCTTGATAGTTCTTGCTTAGTCACAAATCAAGCAAACAAACAGAAAAAACCATTTCAGAAAATATGAGAGGCTGGGCAAATAATGCTCCACTCTTCTTTAGTTAGTTAGTTAATCTCAGATCTTCACAATTTCAACAACACAGTATCAACAATAGAGTCCTTCACGTTTCTAGGTTCTATCATAGCTCAAGACTTAAAATGGACACCTAACATCAAAAACGTCATCAAAAAAGCACAACAAAGAATGTTCTTTCTGCGCCAACTCAGAAAGCTCAAACTGCCCAAAGAGCTGTTGATTCAGTTCTACAGAGGAATTATTGAGTCTGTCATCTGCACCTCTATAACTATCTGGTTTGGTTCTGCAACCTAACAAGACAGACACAGACTTCAGAGGATAATTAGTACTGCAGAAAAAATAATTGCTACCAACCTGTCTTCCACTGAGGACCTGTATACTGCACGTGTCAAAAAGAGGGCTGTGAAAATATCTACAGACCCCTCACATCCTGGATATAAATTGTTTCAACTCCTACCCTCAAAACGACACTATAGGGCACTGCACACCAAAACAACTAGACACAAGGATAGTTTTTTCCCCAATGCCATCACTCTGCTAAACAACTAATTCCCACAACACTGTCAAATAATTTAATAAGACTGTATTACTATTATTCTTCTCTTCCTTCCTACTACCTATCTCTTTCCACTGATGGCTATATCCATGTTGTTTGTATCTTTCAATTATATTGTTTTTATTTGTTTCCTAGTACGATTTGATAGCTTATTAATAAACTTGACTATCATTACGTGTTGTATCTTTTTATTCTTGATGAATGTATTTTATTCTCCTTATGTACACTGAGAGCATATACACCTAAGACAAATTCCTTGTGTGTCCAATCACACTTGGCCAATAAAAGAATTCTATTGTATTGTATTGTATTGTATTGTATTGCATTGGATTGCATTGCATTGCATTGCATTGCATTGCATTGCATTGCATTGCATTGCATTGCATTCCATTCCATTCCATTCCATTCCATTCCATTCCATTCCTGCGTTGTTTCTCTGTCTAAGTCTTAAGAAGACAAAATAGTCTGGTTTGTTAGCTGATTATATGTTCTCAACACAGGTTGATTCCTAAAAGAATTCTAGTAACTTGCAGGGAATATTTTTCAGCAAAAACAAGAAATGGGAACAGTATAGGACAACTTTCTAAAAGCAAGTAAATTAAAGTTTTAAAGGATTTCCATTGCAAATCCTATTGGGTATTCCAATGAACTTCAGAACAATACAATGTCATAAAAAATGAAACATGTTTGCACTTGTCTTTTGTCTGTTTTGGAACAAAACAAAACAAAAAAAGATGTTCAGCGCTGAAAGTTTAGTGAAAATACCGGCAGTTGCATTTTAAAAGATGTGTAAATAGGGATAATTTTTATTTTATAAAGCTGTAGCAGAAAATCCACGTTTTGGAGAATGAAAATACAGATAGAATTAGGTTCGAATACCATCTCAGATTGAATTGAAAAACGCAACAACAAGGGAATGGAAAAGGGGAGAGGAGTAAAGAGGGGAAGGGAGGAGAGTTGGGAGGTGAGAAGAGAAGAAAAGAAAAGAAGAAAGAAGGGGGAAAGAGGAGGAGAGAGGGTAAGAAAAGGAGGAAGAAGAGAGGAGAGGGGAAAGAAGAGAGGAAGTAGAAAAGAGAAGGAGAGGAGTGTGAGAGAAAATTCCCTCACAGTTGATGTGCCTATTAATGGCCTTTGGCTTAGACAATTAAATAAGCCAATCAGAAAGCAGCTTCTGGCTTTGAATCTCCCGGGCTTTTCTATGCCCTCCCCTAACTGCCACGGTGACAGTATAAAAGGAGATGCTTGCCTGAAGACTTTTGGGCTCTTTGGGATCAGAGGCAGAGCTGAAGTCACTAAAGCCTCTTCCTTCTGAGGAAGAAAAGCCCGAACTCCAATCGCATAGAGCGATTGCACCAAAGAGCTGACAGGACACTTAAGAAAGAGAATGACATCTAATATTCTTTTTGAATAGACTTTGTTTTATTTTATGTAAATAAAAACAGTTTAGTGTAAACTGCTCGTGAGGCTCATTTGTTCTAGGAGATTGTAAAAGAGATAAGGTTACGGTCCATCGAGGCCCCCTCCATTACAAGGAGGAATGACAAAAGTAGAAAGAAACAGAAGAGGAGAGAGAAGGGAAGAAAAAGAAAATTTGTATTAAAATAAAGGAAGGAGATGGTAGAAGAGCAGACCCGAACAACTAATTAGCAAGTGGAAATTAAAGAATAAGATGAATAAAGAATAATGATTAATGATGGACAAAAGACTGTACATTTGAATATGTTGATAAAAAATAAAAATAAAAAACTTAAAAAAAAAAGAATTAGGTTTGGGAGCAACTAGAGGAGGGTTAACTCCGCCCCCCTAGCAGATTTTATAAAATTCTTTAAACCAAAAAGGTTAGAAACCATGGTGTTGTCTTTGAGGAGTCATGAGGGCCAGGAAGAAATAATGAAAAAGACAGAATTGTTGACAATTCAGAAAATATAGAAAAAGTTGGGAGGCGAGATATTTTCCCACTCATATGCACACACTAGATTTTTTAAAAAAGAGATTTTCATCCCTGTTCTTTCTTATAATCGTTTTCCCTAGTGAATAAGGACAATCTGCCAGCTCTCTATGAATCCGTAATATTTAACAAGCTTCAGTTTGAGCAGCTAACATTGCAAGTCTAAGAGTTTCATCAGTCTAAAAAGGAACAAGGAGTCCTTTCGGTGTTTCTCAGGTACAATAGAAATTGTAGAGAATGGCAGATGGGTCAGGCAAGGCAAAAGGCCGAATCAATACGGCCTTCCAATTTAGATGATTTCTTAATGAATCTGGGCATCGGCATCTGGAAGAAGCCGCAAGGACAATCCCGTGTGTCAGACACAATTACATTATGTAATTTGTGCCAGCTGGGTCATAACATACATTCCAAACAATATATAATTTATATCATTTGTGTAACAACATAATGATGCATTTGACCTCACTTGCCAACCCTCCACCCACATCGATGGATCCAGAAGACTAGGCTCATAAACAGTTGACAAAACAAAACAAACTGTATCTGTTTAAATACTTAAATGTAACAGAAATATTACCCCGGAGAAAATTACAAAAGGAATTGTGGGTGCTCCATCACTGGAGATTTTTAAGAAGAGATTGGACAACCATTTGTCTGAAACGGTATAGGGCCGTGATGGCAAACCTGTGGCACGTGTACCACAGTTGGCACATGGAACCATATCAGTGGGCACACAAGCGTTGCCCTAGCTCAGCTCCGGCGCACATGTGCGTGCCAGCCAGCTGATTTTCAGGCCTTCTGGGCCCACTGGAAACAGGCCATTTCCGGCCTCTGGAGGGCCTCTGGGTGGTGTGGGGAAGGCAGTTTTCGTCCTCCCCAGGCACCTAGAAAGTCTCTGGAGCCTGGGGAGAGCGAAAAACAGGCCTTCCAGCCCACCGTGCCATTGCATGCCAAAAGCGTGGGGAGCGTGGGGGGGGTCACGCACACATGGGTGGGGGGCAGGGGGCATTGTATTATGGGTGCGGGCACTCCGCACTCCCCCCACTTTTGGCACGTGACAGCAAAAAGGTTCGCCATCACTGGTATAGGGGCTTCTACTGGGAGTTGGACTAGAAGATCACTAAAGTCCCTTCCAACTCTATTATTCTGAGTTTTCAAACTAAGCGATGAGTACCTTGGTTCATTTAATTAGATGTCTGTAGAGATTCTCAGTTATCCAAGTTATGGTTGTCCCAAAGGTGCTTTTTCTGGAGGCAACTGGACTTTCGCTTCTCATCCTATCATCAGCTCTGATAGGATAGTGGGGAATGGAAGGATTCACAGTATATTAGCTGTCTGCAAGGAATATTATAAACCCTTCCATTCCATACTATGCTGTCAAAGCTAAAGAAGCTTCTTGGATGAGAAGCGAAACATGTTCAAAGAAAAAACAAGAAAGTCCAGTTGCCTCCAGAAAAAGCACCTTTGGGACATTTAATTAGATATTTTCCAGGAAATTACCACCTATAGTGGTACCTATTTAGATCCTTTCCTCATTCCTTTATATGATCACTCATCTAAACTATATCTCTGAATTGATTTATTTTGTTCAAAATTTACAGCATCATTGAGACTGTCAGAAAGTACAAAAACTGATGAATTTCTAAATTCTGGTTTATGCAGTACATGGGGAGTGCAGATTAAATGAATTCATATTTGGAATTTACAAAAAAAATAAAAAAAATAAATCCAGTTATCTGGATTAGATTTCTCATGCCCTTGAACATTTAATGCCAAATTAAGCTATAGGTAAACAGCTCATTTATTTTTGGAAGGTATTTTCAAACATCTTCAGGCTATATAGATAAAAGAAATAGTAGCAGGGGTTGAAATTTAAAATTTTGTGCCTCTGAATCGATTATAGCACTGGCTTTTCCCATTCTACCACCATTTTTCTAAACATCGCATCTAATGTAAATGAGGGTTTTTATGCAAGTTTATTTGATTTTAAAACCCAAACATCTTTTCCTCACTTGCAAAAGAATTTGATATATAGTCTGAATTTTTCTTTTAGGACAAATTATTTTTCTCCTATTGGCATAAACTGCAACAATCAATTAAAAACACACATGCACCTTTTCCTCTTAACTCATATATACACATTTATACAACATTCCCTTCAGCACAGACAAATTTAAGATAAAATATGTTTGCTAATTGGCACAAAGACTCTTTGTATGAGATAAGAATGGCATCATGCATTATCTGATGAAACTTACTTTCTTTTTCTTCTGATGAACTGACTTCTTTCTTTCTGTCAACAGGCATTTTACTGCATATTTGTCAGCTCTGTTAATCAGTTAATAGTCTGTTTCTGATTATGCAAAAATTAAGAGGAGACTTCCTTCCATTTGGTTTCATATGTGGAGAGTTTCAATCCCATGTTGTGCTCTTAAAACATTTCCAGATCAATCCATCAAAGTTGATAACAAAGAATAGAATAGAATAGAATAGAATAGAATAGAATAGAATAGAATAGAATAGAGTAGGGTAGGGTAGGGTAGGGTAGGGTAGGGTAGGGTAGGGTAGGGTAGGGTAGGGTAGGGTAGGATAGAATTAGAGTAAAGTAAAGTAGAGTAGAGTAGAGTAGAAGACAGAATAGAATAGAAGAATAGAATAGAATAGAATAGAATAGAATAGAATAGAATAGAATAGAATAGAATAGAATAGAATAGAATTGAATTGAATTGAATTGAATTCTTTATTGGGCAAGTGTTATTGGACACACAAGGAATTTGTCTTTGGTGCATATGCTCTCAGTGTACATAAAAGAAAAGATACATTTGTCAAGAATAATAAGGTACATAAAAATAAAAACAGTAAAAGTTGTAAAGATACAAACAACATGGATATAGCCATAAGTGGGAAGAGATAGGTAGTAGGAAGGATGAGAAGAAGAATAGTAATACAGTCTTAATAGTCAATTTGACAGTGTTGTGGGAATTATTTGTTTAGCAGAGTGATGGTGTTTGGGGAAAAAACTGTTCTTGTGTCTAGTTGTTCTGGTGTGCAGTGCTCTATAGCGTCGTTTTGAGGGTAGGAGTTGAAACAATTTATGTCCAGGATGTGAGGGGTCTGTAGATATTTTCACAGCCCTCTTTTTGACTTGTGCGTGTTAGATACGGTATGTTGCCCCAATTTTTCTCCAGGTCAGCTCAATATGTCCAGCTCATGGCTAGAAAAATCTGCCTTTTCTGGTTTCCCCAAACCATAGTTCAGAGTGCTAGTGTGAATGTAAGGTAGCAATGGGAAACTTGAGCTTGAATGGTCTATCCTTCCTTCACCCCAGCCTTGAACAAACTCTTAGGTTCTTCATTTCTTGGAACGTGTTAAGGATATTGTTGTTGTGTTACCAACCAGCAGAGTAGATTGCACAGAGAAACGTTGCTGAGAGCAATGAATAAGAGATATGCAAACTGGTTTATCAAAAGCTTACTTTATAGTAGAAAAACAGTCTCATAGTCTTTAAACAAATTCCAAGTCTTTGCCAGTAAATCAGTCCAGTAGTTACAGAATCTTCTTACCCAACAAACAGTAGTTGGTTAGAATAACAAACTCACTCTGGTTCACAAACCACGATGGTTGCAGATCCATCAAACCGATGATTAGCAGATAACAACTCTGCTGGTTGGTAACACAACAACAATATCCTTAACAGAATGCAACTGTACCTCAATATAATATTACAGATAGAAATTACATGAGTAACTGAAAACTTCTAGTCTTTTGTTCTTCTCACAGACATCCCCAATGCCAAATTTCCAGGAAATCCTAATGAATTTGACCTTTCAGCTCAATCTTTAGAATATTGATTGTTGATATTGAGCTCTTTGTCTTAATGTCTGGACTGCATTTCGGCTGTGTTTTGGCGTTCTTCCTTTACTCTTTGTTCTCTTTTGGTCCTGGATTATTTGATTATGATTCATGCTTTGGATTCCAGCCACTGAGTCTTGAGTCCAGAGCAAAAAAAGGGATAATCTCATCCTCTGAAACAATAGATCAATTACCATGTATTTGCCAGCTCCACAGCCTTATGGAAACCATCATTGATGGAATAAACTATGGAAGACTTTACAACAAGGATCCCTGAAGTTTGTGCTTCAGAGTCGCATTTGACTCTTGGACAGAATGACCATGACACAGTAGCTTGCCCATTCGCAAATTAACCGCTATAAAAAGAAAGAGTTAGCTAGAAGCACTGATTTATCAGAGTAAGATAAGACACAATTGTTTATCCCAGCTTATCTTTGCCCTTCTTCCTAGGCAGTGGGGTCATTGCCAAACATAACTCTGGACTGTAAGTTTTTATTTTCTAAGAAATCTTCTGGATTCCTTTAACATCCAGAGACAATAGTAATGCATAATGGAAACAATGACACATAAAGGTAAACAGTTAGTAGGGACAGGGATCCCGAGAAACACCAATGGGACATCAAAACTCCAGTTGGAGACCTTAGTTATAGAGAAACACCACAACACCATTTCAAAAATGGTAGATTTTGGGTCAGAAATACTACCAGACTTAAAGTGGGATCTTGGAAGGTGTTTTCCTGAGCATCACATATAGTCATACCTAGATCCTCCTTCTCTGATTGTCCTAGAAGAGAAAGGGGGAGAGGGGGGGAGGGAGGAGGGGGAGGGACAGAGGGAGGGAGGGAGGGGGAGAGAGAGAAAGAGAAAGGGGAGGGGGAGAGAGAGAGCAGGGGGGAGGGAGAGAGAGAAAGAGAAGCATAAGTAGTGAGCCAATGAGGCAGAGGATAGAAACTTATCCAAGTTTAAAAAGCAAAATATAATATTGACTGATGCTGGAGGGCAAGGCTTCCCAAAATGAGGGGGACCAGCCTACTCCTGATGATCAGAGTAACACCACCACTGATTTAAGGCCATTAATCTGCATGCTGCTGATAGAAATTTTCTCTTTTGTCTTAACTGCGACTGCCTCAGAATGCAAAGTAGAAAGAGAAAATCTTTCAGAGAGTAGTAGACAAATCACATTGCTCCCAATAGCTGCTAGCTTTTATCTGCAGAAAGGGAAAGGCTTCTATTGTGACTGCATCTGGTTCCCTTTCAAGGAGCTTGAGAACAGTTGCTGATCTTAGAAGTGGAAAGATATTGAAAATGGTACACAAACATCCTCTTGGTAAAGCATCAATTCGGACCAGCTTGGGTTAGGTAAAGTCACCGGTCAAAATTTCATTGGCATTTGCAAAAATGGATATGAGAAAGAGCTAGTTGTAGCAATAGCACTTAGACTTATATGCCGCTTTATAGTGCTTGTACAGCCCTCTCTAAGCGGTTTACAGAGTCAGTCTATTGCCCCCAGCAATCTGGGTCCTCATTTAACCCACCTTGAAAGGATGGAAGGATGAGTCAACTTGAGCCGGTGAGATTTGAACTGCCAAATTGCAGGCAGCCAGCAATCAGCAAAAGTAGCCTGCAGTACTGCACTCTAACCACTGCGCCACCTCGGCTCTATATAGATCCATTTCAAAAGGGGATTGGGGACAGAAAAGGTTTCAGATATGGAGTATTTTTTCCAAACCTTTTAAATTACTGGCAATTCATCCATCCATCCATCCACCCTCTATCTCTGCTTTCCTTCACCTTTGCCTAATGATGATTGCAACTTCAGCAGTTTGTAAGATGCTCCAATGAGAGCTCTTGACAAATCTTCCCTTTGTAATTTGAATAGGTTGTACAATAAAAACTGAGAGGCCAATGGGAAAAGGTGCACAGACTTAACAAACCTCCCTCTGATATGCTAGTTTATCATTCTGTAAACGTGACAGTAATACAATGAGATGTTCCACCACAGGTGGAAACGGAGACACCTAGAAACCTGATTCTACATATGAACCATAGCCGACCAGTAATGAAGAAGAATTCTAAAGCATTATAAGAAACTCCATTTGTAACCTATAGACCTGGGAAAGCAAAGGGAAATCATCAAAGCCATTAAAAAGTTAGAATATTTCGGACATGTGATGTGACACCCAGTCAAATACGGCATCTTTCACTTAATCCTCCAGGGAAAGATTGAAGGCAAACAAAGTCCAGGCAGAAGAAGAACATCATGGCTTCAAAACCTAAGGGACTGGCTTGGACAAAACTCAGCAGCACTTTTTCATGCGGCTGTTGACCAAAATAGGATTGTCAACATGATCGCCAACGTCTGATGATGGATATGGCACAACAACAAGAAGAAGACCCCACAATGTAATTTAATGGTATGGAAAAGAGACTCTATATATGGTTTCCACTGATAATTAAACAAGACTCAAGGCATTTCATTATAACCATTGCAAGCAGTCATTTAGGCCAATGTTCCCCAACCTTTCTGGGTTGGCAGCCCAATGCAGAGAGGGGTTGGTTTTGCGTGAGGGACAGGCGTGCATGCACACATGCACAGCTTCACTTGTGTTAGCGGCAGGCATGTGCGCCCGCTGCTCACTCAACTGGGCTGTGAGTATCAGTGCCCTCCACTCGCAGAAGTAGGGCTGCAAGTTCTAGCACTCGCCATTTGCGCAAATGGATCTGCGTGCTCACATGCACTCACCCACTGCTGATGAGGCTGGTTCCGAATGGACCCCTGATTTAGGCCTTCTCTGACCAAAAGGCACAGTTATATTAGGTAAAGGCTCCCCTCGCACATATGTGCTAGTCATTCCCGACTCTAGGGGGTGGTGCTCATCTCCATTTCAAAGCCGAAGAGCCAGCGCTGTCCAAAGACGTCTCCGTGGTCATGTGGCCAGCATGACTAAACGTCAAAGGTGCACAAGAATGCTGTTCCCTACCCACCAAAGGTGGTCCCTATTTTTCTATTTGCATTTTTTTTAACATGCTTTCGAAATGCTAGGTTGGCAGAAGCTGGGACAAGAAACGGGAGCTAACCCCGTTACGTGGCACTAGGGATTCGAACCGCTGAACTGCTGACCTTTCGATCGACAAGCTCAGCGTCTTAGCCGCTGAGCCACCACGGTTATATTAAACATATTTAAAATCTTCTTTACTTGGGTTTGCAGATGAGTCTGACAGAGGCATCATTTGGAAGGCAAAAAGATTTATCAGTAAAATAATAACACATTTGGCTTTTAATCTGATTACTCTATTTACTCTATTTAATATGTGTGCGGTTTAGACTCAATTATGATTGGAACTGCATACTAAATACAGCAAATAAGTACAAGATTTTTGAAGCACAAACTGAGAGAAGGGATAGAGCTTTGTGGGGGAAGCAAATCATCAAACTTCCTCTACCATCTCTTTCCGTGGTCCCAAAGTTCTTTAGGCTCCTCCTTGGCTACTCCTAACATGTCTTCTGTCTTACCTGGTAAAAGTACCATGCTTTTAATCGTAGAAGACCTAGAAGAATAGCCCTAGCGATAGCACTTAGACTTAAATACCATTTCTTAGTGCCTTACAGCCCTCTCTAAGCAGTTTACAGAGTCAGCCTATTGCCCCCAACAATCTGGGTTCTCAACCTTGGAAGGATGGAAGGCTGAGTCAACCTTGAGCTGGTCAGGATCGAACTCCTGGCCTGCAATACTGCATTCTAACTACTGCACCACCACAGATCTTGGTAACCTTGATTTACAGTGGGTTTTGGGAGAGAAGATAAAGTGTCCCTGCTTTCAGTGTTCCAGAAGAACCCAACTCCAATTAAAAACTCCGAGACAGGCATTTTCTCAAAGTTCCCATTTATTAGAGTAGGTATACTGGTACAGTTGGGAAAACTGGGAATCTGAGAGTTCCGGATTTTCCTTCAGTAAATCAAAACCCCAAATCCATCCCTTGCACCCATCATTCCATCACATGATCCAATCACCATCCATCCCACCTTGAGACACCACTTCAACCACTCCTTCTCCAGATGCAGGACTGCCTTGATCTTGACCCAAAAAAGAATGCTATTTTGTCTAACTACATCCCTGCTACTAACCCCCCCCGTCCTAATTTCCCACGCACAAGAAGGTGGCAGCGTGGAAGCTTCCCGACTCTAGGGAGCAGTACTCATCTCCGTTTCAAAGCCGAAGAGCCAGTGCTGTCTGAAGGCGTCTCCGTGGTCATGTGGCCGGCATGACTAAATGCCAAGGGCACATGGAACGCTGTTACCTTCCCACCAAAGGTGGTCCCTATTTTTCTACTTGCATTTTTTATGTGCTTTCAAACTGCTAAGTTGGCAGAAGCTGGGATAAGTAATGGGAGCTCACCCCGTTACCTGGCACTAGGGATTCGAACTGCTGAACTGCCGACCTTTTGATCGACAAGCTCAGCATCTTAGCCACTGAACCACCACACCCCTATTCTTATCTTAGCTATGCATAAAGTACAGCTTCCAAGTTGAGTCTGGCTCCAGGAGATTCCATGGAGATGGATAAGAATGTTATCTTGAACACTGCATCAGTTATTTGACATCACCTTATTTTATATGGCCTATAACTCTTTTATATTCTGTCCTCACAGCTGTGTCTTAAAAGAATTGCAGTCTTAAAGCAAGACAGCTTTCCATTCTTGGAAAGCAAAGGAAAGCTCCTAAATTATTTTGCTTTTGATTGTTTCAGATATCACTTTTGGCCTTGTCTGGAATGCAGAAGAGGCTTCAGGTGTGAATAGCATTTACTTAGGTGCTTCTGTGGGTTATTGATGTGCTAGATCAATGGGAGTGAGGCATCAGATTGATAGAAAAGGCCTTGAAAAGGCAAACAGCATCAGTAAAATGGCACAAAGCAACTCAGCGGGATGAATAGAATAGAATAGAATAGAATAGAATAGAATAGAATAGAATAGAATAACAGAGTTGGAAGGGACCTTGGAGGTCTTCTAGTCCAACCCTCTGGTTAGGCAGGAAACCCTACACCACTTCAGACAAATGGTTATCCAACATCTTCTTAAAAATTTCCAGTGTTGGAGCATTCACAACTTCTGGAGGCAAGTTGTTCCAGTGATTAATTGTTCTAACTGTCAGGAAATTCCTTCTTAGTTCTAAGTTGCTTCTCTACTTGATTAGTTTCCACCCATTGCTTCTTGTCCTGCCCTCAGGTGCTTTGGAGAATAATTTGACCCCCTCCTCTTTGTGGTAGCCCCTGACATATTGGAACACTGCTATTGTGTCTCTCCTAGTCCTTCTTTTCATCAAACTAGACATACCCAGTTCCTGCAGCCATTCTTCATATGTTTTAGCCTCCATTCCCCTAATCATTTTTGTTGCTCTTCTCTGCACTCTTTCTATTCTCCACATCTTTTTTACATTGTGGCAACCAAAACTGAATGCAGTATTCCAAGTGTGAACTTACCAAGGTATTGTAAAGTGGTAGTAACACTTCAGGAGATCTTGATTCTATCCCTCTGTTTATGCAGCCTAGAACTGGGTTGGCTTTTTTGGCAGCTGCTGCACACAGCTGGCTCATATTTAAATGATTGTCCACTAGGACTCCAAGATCCCTCTCATGGATGGATTGAGGCTACCTTGCCTAGGCCTAGTTAGTGGCTTCCTGAGCGACTTCCAATGGTCAAGAGAGGATCATCTTATAAGCCTTAGAAACAAAACTTTTCAAGTGGATGAACCAGACTTTTGAAAGAACAGTAGTAGTAAATTATTTTTTTCCGACTTAAACCCATTCAAACACGGATGCTGCCAATTTGCTCCAAATTCTATGAGTGGGTTTAATTCTTAATTAAGTTGGATATTTCCATTTGTTCCGGAGATTTTTTTTAATTGGGTGGGATGGGGGTGGGGGAGATAGTGTAGTGCAGATGGAAGCCCAGCCATGTGCTGTAATCTAAATCTTTATTAGAAGGTCTAATCTGAGGACATAATTTAAATAGAGTGAAAAGAGAGAAAGCGAGGGAAGAGCCCACTTTCAATCTACAACGAAGGGGCAGCTTTGATTTGATCAGCTCTATGGCTCACTTTACCATTCAGCTCAGGTTCTTCCTTTTCTTCTTTATACATACATACATACATACATACATACATACATACATACATACATACATACATACATACATATATATATATATATATATATATATATATATATATATATATATATATCAGATTAAAACTGCAGCAGCCTGAAAAATGACACAAAGAGACTGAAGCACAAGGGAGGAGAAAGTTTCAGTGTGTAGCAAAGCAATGGAAAAAATGCTCAGCTATATCTGTGACTTGGTCATTGAACTAGTTCAGTGAATAGCGCTGCAGTTTTTCTGCTTCATTGAAACCACAACAGTTTCTGACAAATCCTTTTATTTCCCGCAAAGAAAGGTGGGGGGAAAGGAAAGGGATCCATATACATGGTTTCTTTCTAAAGGAATTTTTTTGACACCGTTAAAAAAAAAAAATCAGAGTTGTGCAATATATTTAGGAAGCACTTGCATCCTTCCAAATTAAAATACTGTTGCTATATACGTAGTTTGTGTCTTCTACTCACCCCCAAATCCTGTTTGATGTTAAGAGGGCTACAAATGTTATTCTATTGTTCTACTTATTCATAAAAAAAACAGACCACCAGAAAATGGTATTTAAATGCATGCTTTTTTTCTTTAATGCCCTTGAATCAGTCTCTACTTCTGGCAACTGCCTGAATAAATCTGTGCAGCTATTTTGGCAATATTTTCAGAATAAGGCCCTTGCCTTATTCTTGGATTCAATAGAAAGTGACCGGCTCAAGGTCACCCAGCAGGCTTTGGGCTTAAAGTGGGACAAGAACTCACGGACTCCTACTTCCAACCTGGTGCCTTTAACCACCCTTACCCCAAACTGTCTCTCACTTAAAACCTTGTAAAAATACAAATGCCATCAGATACCAGGATTGTACTAGCATATGTGGTGGACATGTCCAGAAGTGAGAAATTTCATATTCGGGGGAAAATTTAATAATGATCTTTTTGACTGAAGATGGAGATGGAGAAAAATGTACATAAAAGAAAAGTAAGAATATTTCAGTGTTTTCTTTTCTGTGGGAAACGGGTCCAAATGGCTCTTTGAGTGTTTAAGGTTGCAGACCCCTGGACTAGATGACCTCAAAGGTCCTTCCAACTCTGTTAACTGTTAACATTGGAAGGCCACTACTAGCAAAAGAACTGAGAGCTGTTGTTTCAAGTTAATAATAATAACGGAGCCTGGTGGCTCACTGATTGTGATTAACACCAGCTATCTGCAATTACTGTAAGTTCGAATCTCACCAGGCTCAAGGTTGACTCAGCCTTCCATCCTTTCTAAGGTAGGTAAATTGAGGACCCAGTTTGTGGGGGCAATAAGATGACTTTGTATAAGTATACAAAAGTATGAAGGCTATTGCTTAACGCTTTGTAAGCCGCCCTGAGTCTCCGGAGAAGGGCGGCATATAAATCAAATTAAAAAAAAAATAACAACAACAACTCAATGCAATGTTATCTAAGAGAGTAAAGCTGGGTGTAAACATTTATGGCCGATGGGAAGCCTTCCTAAGATTTATGGCTTTTTAAATTTAAATTTTCTAATTAAATTCCAATGAGACATTCTGGTTTTGTTTTGTTTTGTTTTTTTAAAAAAAAGAATGCTTGTCAAATATGTGTCATATCTGTTGTCATTTTGGGTTGATCTTGGCCTAGGATCCTATCCTAGAGAATACAAAATTTTGTGCTGCATGATAGTGAGTGAATCTGGCTAAGGAAGAAAACACCAGACCTCGGTGGGCGTTACGTGCTGTAGCATCTTATCAGGGCCATCTGTCAGGAAAAGGAGCTGGAGATTCCAAATTATCTTAGTCAGCAATGAATTCTGGGAGTGTCAGAATGTCATAGTAGTAATGAAACAGATTTTGTTCTTTTGCTTTTTGGGGTGGGTGGGTGGGTGGGGGTCCATTCTCGAGCAAAATCCCGAGAAGGGTAAAAGTATGCTCCACAAAGAAATGATGAATTGTCCATCTTGTTTCCTGTATATACCAACTAACAGATGGCAAGAAGGAAGACTAAATGTTCCACTTAAAGCCCCAAGACTTGATAAAATCTGATGAAGGTCAGCTAAACATGCAAAAAGATCGAATTTCTGTCTGAGAAAAGGAACAAAAATGTAACTTCTTCCTATTTTATCTGCGTGGCCCACAATAATTTTTTTTTTAAATTTTATTTTTATTATAACACAATATGACAAATACAAAACACACAACATATATATATATATATAATATACTGTATATGCACACTCTTTTAACAGCTATTTCATGGTGATCATCTTCTAACCTTTATATTCTCCTCCGTTTCCCTTTATACTATTCCATTTTCTTCTTGCCCCTTTCTCTTTTAATTACATGGTACTTCTTAACAATCATATTGATTTTATACATTCTACACATTGTCATATTCATTCTTTCCATTTTCAAATTTCACCCCTATTTTTATTATCCATTATTTCTGGTCTCTACTACTTTTTTTTCAATAATCAGAAGTCTACTGTTTCTTTTTTTAAAACTATATTTTTATTGTTTACATATTAATGAGCCCTGGGGGCTCAGTGGTTAGAGTGCAGTACTGCAGGCTACTTCTGCTGCCTGCCAGCTGCCTGAAATTGGCATCTCAAATCTCAACAGGCTCAAGGTTGACTCAGCCTTCCATCCTTCCGAGGTCAATAAAATGAGGACCCAGATTGTTGGGGGGCAATATGTAAACCACTTAGGGCTGTAAAGCACTGTGAAGTGGTATATAAGTCTAAGTGCTATTGCTATTGCTAAATATATTGAATACAGTGTAATTGTCCTGGCATTCCACTTGTCATGAAACAAAAGTAAAAACAACATATATACTAACCTGTTTTCCCCAAAATAAGACATCCCCTGATAATAAGCCCAATCAGGCTTTTTGAGTGCATGGCAATAAAGCCAAGCACTTATTTCAGGGTTCAAAAAAATATAAGTCAGGGTCTTATTTTCGGGGAAACACAGTATTTTAAACAGTGCTAGTGTTGTACAAGTTATTTTTGACCATCATAATTAAATAGTCTACTATTTCTGAAGATGGGGGTTAGAGGAACAAGATAATCAAGTAAAGCATCTCTTTTTCCACCAGGTTCCTAGCATTTCCCAGTGTCTGCTGGATTTTCTGGGAAATAATGAATTGGAAAAATGTCTGTTCAAATGAGTGATTAACACTGAATAATTATTTATGTGCTGTCAAGGCAGGGATGACTCTTTGGAACAAGATCAAAACTTCCTGAACTGAAACAGGGAATCAAACTTAAACTTAAATTTGTAAAATCTCACACATACACCTTTAAATTATTTATAAAGTGGAATCAATTCAATTTTGGGAATTGTTTCAAATAATCACACTGATCATCTAAATCAACGATTTGCATCGAATCAAAGCTGTTCTCTGTTCATGTTACATATAGAATTAGATCAGTGGTGGGTTCCAACTGGTGTTACCGTCGGTTCTCTTCGTGCACACGCTTTGCATGGGATCACTTTGCACAAGCACGTTAGGTTTCTGGACAGCTGAGGTGCGGCAATCCACTCTGCCGCGCCTATCAGCTGGGCTAAAAAACAAGGAATAAAGGTAGGAATAAAGCAGGGGTGGGTGGGAGGACCCAGCTCCCAGTTAAAGAGAACCAGTTCGGTGACGTCACATCATCACCATTACCGGTTCGCCCGAACTGGGCTGAACCGGGAGCAACCCACCATTGAATCAGATATATTTGTCACAGATCAAAATTACAGTGGTGAGAGGTGATTTATGTCCACTTGTGCCATGTTATATGTGATTAATTTGTCCCTAATAGCTGCTTAATAGTGGAAGGGTAAGAAATAGGTCTTATTTTAATAACACATTTATTGCAAGCCAATTTATTTGATTGCATGCACATCCCCCTAAGGAATCAAAGAAAATTAACCTGAAATGGCTCCATTCTTATCAATGTTGTCTAGTTGAACTATATATGTTGGACAAACATAAGAAGAATTCCAGAATACTATAATGCCCCACAACCCATTTTTCCAACATAAATATTAAGCAATCATGAGAAGGCAATATGATCCACCTATGTTGCTCCAGACTATCATAGAACACATTAGGTGGACACCATAAAAGCTGATATCAGCCAGAGCATAGAACAACTCAAAGAAGTAGTGCAAGTTTGGAAGATGTGGAGAGACTTGGACCATCAATTTGCCAAGAGGTGGACATGACTAAATAGATATCATCATCATCATCATCATCATCATCATCATCATCATCATCATCATCATCATCAACAACAACAACAACAACAACAACAACAACAACAACACCAGGCTCCTCACTTGTCAGAGAAACATAGGCTAATCAAGAACTCCAAACATATGGCAAAACCCAGTATGTAGCATATATGAACATGAGTTAGATAGCTCCAGTAAGATTCTCGTGCATCATGGGATCCATCCATCTGCTGGAATAAGATCAAATGAATCTAAGGCATTTAGCAAAAGTACTTTGATTACTTTTTCATTTACCGAATGGATAATCGACACCAATGTGCCCATTGTTTGGAAAGAAAGCAGGGAAAAAAGAAAGAAAGAAAGGGGATTAAAACAGAGCGGATCACAGTATATTTTCATCCCTCACTATAATTCCTGTATGATCTTGTAATTGTAACTTCAAATAGTTTTTGCCCTTATTATTTAATTTTCATGTTCTCTTTCCCCAAGGTTGTTGAGGATATATTCTACATTAAGAAGTTGCAAGGAGGTCATTTATCTTGGAAAAAGAAGCAAAATAGTACCTGTATGGGGACATTTACCCTCCAAACCATCACAGAGTTAACGGCCTTTAGACATTTACCATATTTCAGGAATAGAGTTGCCTGCAGCATACCATTAACATAAGCTTGCTTTGGAATTGCATTGGAATAAAGTATTTTGAGAAAATGAAGCCATAATTTAGGATAATGAAATCATACTGTTCCTATCTCTTGGACCAAGGCATCCTCTAATAACACTCTCTATCATGAAGGCCTTAAAACCAACAGATACGAGCTTCATTTTATTATTTGTATCATTTTATTATTTGTATTCTCAGCAAATAGTTTGGGAGAACTCCAAACAGATCCAAACTTAAAATGGTGTAGAAGACTGGAATTGTGGACTGTAATGTAACACATATGCTAAATGTGCCACAAAGGGTGACCTCTTAATGAAACATCAAAGGTTGATTGACTCCCTAATCATTTATTTACATTTAGTAATACATTAATTTTGCCTAATGTACATGGAGGTACAGTCTAGTAAGAGAGCCAAAATGAGGATGATGGGATGAAATATTCATGATTGAAGGTCCACATTGTTGTTGTTTTTTAAAAAGTGAAATTCTTTAAAGAGGGCTAATAAAAGAGGAAAGTTAGACTTTGATTGAATAATATGAATGAAATGAGGTTTGTACAGACTAGAGAAGTTCTGATATTCAGCGAACCAGCTAAATTGTCTACCGGTCATGTAATTTGTTCTGCAGGAGGCATTCCTCTGATTGACCAAAAAAGAAGCTTCTCTATGCTGTATTTTCTAGATCTCTCTTTTCCACAAATTGTCCTTGTGGTTGAATATACACACCTAAACACACACAGTTGTATTCTCGTACAATGTCTTTATGGATCAGCATCTGTCCACTCTGTGTAGTACAGGTCACCAAACTTTTGGACCTCAGGGACCACTAAATTCATAATTTTAAATCCCACGGACCACTAATATGATCTGCCTAATGACTGGCTGGGTGGGCATGGCTAGGTGGTCATGTGACTGGATGGGCATGGCCAACTCGATGTCACTCATGTCGAGGGGCGCCTTGCCAGCCTCAACTCATCCCTCCCCTCCCAGTCACTCCTCCCTGCCCGCCCGGGCCCTTAGGGCCCCAACAGGAAGCAGTTGTAGGAGCTAAGCAGCCACCATGAGAAAAAGTTGACAAAACTGCTCAGTTCAAATTGGATCTGACCGAGAAGGAGGCTCAGTAGAAGCACCTCACTGAGGACTAGGAGCATAGGCTTTCCAAGCAGAGGGAAGACCTGTGGGAGTGCAAGGCCAGGTACTGTGCCTGGAGGTTCAGCAGGCTGAGATGGTCAGCTGGTTCCAGGCCATAATGCAGTCCCACTAGAACAAGGTCCTCCGGCTCTTTGCCACCAGTGGCGCTTCCCTCCAGCCTTCACCCAAAGCCCCACACCAGGAGGCCGAAGTAGACCCCAAGTTGGAATTTCTGTCCCCATCCGACCCACACAAAAAGACCCCAAAGGGGGAGACTCTCTGCAACAACACAAACATTCATTGTTCCAGGGACAATAGTTTGAGGACCCTTGATTTAGTGCAATATAAAAAATGCAAATAATTTTTCTGTGGACCACCAAAATTTTCTTGGAGACCACCAATGGTCCACAGACCACCAGTTGGCGACCGCTGTCCTAGACCACCATAGTAATTCTTTGCCACATCTAATATAATCTGGATGAGTTAGGGCAACGGTTCTCCACCTGTGGTCCACAGAATCCTAGAAGGCCATATGTCGTCAAAGGGAGTCTGTAGAGGCTTGAATTAATGTCATGATTTAAATCTTGAGTTAGGCTTTGGCGGTCCATGACCATAGTCCATGGCCACAAAAGGTATTTAAAGGAAGTCTGTGATGAAGAACAGATTGAGAGACATTGAGTTAGGGAGATACATTCCAGAGAGTATGTTAAGAGTATCTCTCTGATGTATGGGTATTTTGTGGATTGTCAACTGTTAAATAAGAACCACCTCTCAACGTGCTCCCACTATTCCAGATCAGTCTACTAGGCCCTAGAATTTTTTTTTTTTAATTTGATTTATATGCCGCCCTTCTCCGGAGACTCAGGGCGGCTTACAATGCATTAAGCAATAGCCTTCATCCTTTTGTATATTTATACAAAGTCAGCTTATTGCCCCCACAAACTGGGTCCTCAATTTACCTACCTTAGAAAGGATGGAAGGCTGAGTCAACCTTGAGCCTTGGAGAGATTCGAACCAGCAGTAAATTGCAGGCAGCTGTGTTAATAACAGGGTGCTTTAAACCACTGTAGTACCAACACTGACATGTACCTTATTTAATAAAGACTCTATATACCTGAGTTTATATCCGACCTCGGATTTTTGCCAGTGTGCATCTGCAGATACAATTGATATTCAAGGGTTCTTTTCTGCTTGCAGTAAACAGAGAGACCATGCTGGGCCTCTTCCATTCAATTCTGCACAGCATATACCTTCTTGCAAATGTGGCCTGAACAGATTGTACCTCCAGTCCTTTCCACCTGAACTATTTCTGCACAGCTGGTTCCCTGAAAGGGGCTTTTATCAAACAGCCCTATCCAAATAGATTGTCCTGGAAGGTCGAGTCAATAGCGATTGTCAAATAGCGGATTTGACAATTGGAGAGAGAAGCATGACTCCTGCCAAAATGCAATATGGGAGGGGAAAGGATAACTACTGTCGAGTTGACTTCTTAACTTCCCAAATGCACCTCCACGTTTTGTCCTGAAAGCTTGCGATTGCTTTCTCTTCTGTGGTGTCAACCCAGGTTCCCCCCAAAAGTTTTTTCTTTTGTTGGATGTTGAAACTCAAGGTTATATGGGCAGCTCAAAAAGAAGGAGGAGGGAACAAACCTAAGGAACTTTTGGAAATGGCTCTTCTGCTAATAACCACCTCTACCTGCATCAAAAGAGATGCGGTGGCTCAGCGGCTAAGATGCTGAGCTTGTTGATCGAAAGGTCGGCGTTCCGTGCGCCTTTGGCATTTAGTCATGCTGGCCACATGACCACAGAGATGTCTTTGGACAGCACTGGCTCTTCGGCTTTGAAACAGAGATGAGCACCGCCCCCTAGAGTCGGGAACGACTAGCACAGTGATGGCTAACCTTTTTGCCATCGAGTGCTAAAAGCGAGAGGAGTGCGGGGGGGTTGTGCGCACATGTGCCCACACCCATAATTCTATGTGCCCCGCCCCCTGCGCATGTGCGTGTGACCCCCCGCACTCCCCCCGCTTTTTGCACGCAATGGCATGGTGGGCTACCGGACTTCCAGTAGAACCGGAAGTCAGGAAACAGGTCATTTCTGGGCTCCGGAGGGTCTCTGGGGTGGGGGAGGCTGTTTTCACCCTCCCCAGGCTCCTAGAAAGCCTCTGGAGTCTGGGAAGAATGAAGAGTGGGCTTTCCAGAAACAGTGTTTCCTGATTTCTGGTGGACCCAGAAGGCCTGAAAATCAGAGCTCAGCTCGCGTGCCCACCAATATGGCTCCATGTGCCACCTGTGGCACGCGTGCCATAGGTTCGCCATCACAGGATTCGCACATATGTCTGAGGGGAACCTTTAACCTTTAACCTTTAACCTTTACACCTGCATCAAAGCTTTTGGACATGTTATATTCATATCCCAAAAGCCAACAGCAGCCTGCACAGTATTACTTGCTCCAAGTCACCTCTCCCCCAAAGCATCTATTTTACGAGGATGGTCTGAGAGCTAGCAACTGACTCAGAATTATCCAGAGAAGATCTGTGGTAGAGAATAAACATGCATCTGGAACAGAACCGAATAGAAAAAGAGTTGGAAGGGACAGATTTAACAGATTAACAGAGTTGGAAGGGACCTTTGCAGATCATCTAGTCCAACCCCCTATCCAAGCAGGAGACCCTACATCTGCCTCTACCTAGGTGGTCTTCTAGTTCACCCCCCTTACTTCCCTCTATGTAGATGTAATTCCATTAAGTGCGGTTTGTCAACCAGTTACAAATCCATCTGGGGATGATGCTGTCTATCCCACATTTTTCTAGTTTACTCAGAAGTGGGTTGTGGTCAGTGGTGGGATTCAAAATTTTTTACTACCAGTTCTGTGTTTGGCTTGGTGGGCATGGCTTGGTGGGCAGGGGAAGGATACTGCAAAATCTCCATTTTCTCCTGATCAGCTGGGACTCGGGAGGCAGAGAATAGACGGGAGCTGGGCCAGTCAGAGGTGGTATTTACTGGTTCTATGAACTATTCAATATTTCCGCTACCGGTTCTCCAGAACTGCTCAGAACCTGCTGAATACTACCTCTGGTTGTGGTCCACGTTGTCAAATGCCTTACTGAAATCCAAGTGTGTACCATGACCACAATATTTCACTGGTCCACTAATTTAGTCACTTTGTCAAAGAATGAAATAAGATTTATTTTGGCTTGGTTTATTTTTGACAAACCCATGTTAGCTTCTGGTTACAACTTTGTTTGCTTCTATGTGTTTGCAGATCCGAATCTTTCCAATCATAGTTTGAAAACTTAACTGCTCATTAACCTGGTCCCTTGTGTAGGATGAGCCAGATCTGAGCTCCAACAATTCAACTTTCGAGGGGGGAAAAGACATGAAAGTCTAGCTGAGGGTGTGTGCAGGTTTTTTTTTTTTTTTTGGCATCTACTGGACATTTGGATGGATGCAGTCAAGTTCTGATAGCTCTACACTAGCTTAATTGAAAGAGGAAGCAACAGCGAGCTGCAGGAATAAGCAGCATGCTGTGCAAAAAGCAAGATGAAAGAGCTGAATTCCAACATCCCAGAATGATGCCTGGAGAATTTATTGTTTAAGATATTGAACAGGGACTCAGGAGACCCAAGTTCAAATCCCTGTTCAGCCATGGATATTCATTGGATGATTTGGGCCAATAATTTTCTCTCAGCCTAATTTGTTTTGTAGACGTGTTGGAGATCATTAGCCTGATGAAGAATGCCCTAAATTACTGGGTTAAAAAGGGGGGGATATAAATCCAACAAAGGGGGTGCAATAGCTCAGCAGTTAAAGATGCTACACTTGTTAGCTGGTGAGCTGATATCCTGAGTTTGGGACCCAAGTGCCTTACAATGGGATGAACTCCCTTTCTTACCCCAGTTCCTGCCCACCTAGCAGTTCAAAGGCATACAAATGCAAGTAGATCAGGGGTGAAATGCAACGGGTTTGGGCCGGTTCGCCCAATCCGGTAGTAACAAATGTGACTGCTTCACCGAACCGGTAGTAAAAATGTTATAAAAAGTAAAAAAAAATTTCCAAAGATGGCATGGTACAGCTGATCGTCTGAACTTTTTTTTTTTACTTTTTAAAATGTTTTTTTTACTATCCATTCAAACAATGGGTAGTAAAAAAAATAAGCTTTAAAAAAGTAAAAAAAAAAAGGTTCCAACAATCAGCTGTGACAATCAGATGTGCCACGCAATCCTTGGAACTTTTTTTTTTTTACTTTTTAAAGCATTTTTTACTACCTATTGGGGGAAAACAGTTTTTGCTCTCAGGAGGCTTCCCTGAGGCCTGCTAGGCCAAAAACAGGGGGGGGAGGGTGCTGCGAAAGAAAGAAAGAAAGAAAGAAAGAAAGGAAGGAAGGAAGGAAGGAAGGAAGGAAGGAAGAAAGAAAGAAAGAAAGAAAGAAAGAAAGAAAGAAAGAAAGAAAGAAAGAAGAAGGGAGGGATGGAGGGAAAAAGGAGAGGAAGGAAGGACCGCAAACCTGGCACTAGACGGCAGCTTCAGAGGATACCTTGAAAGAGCACAGCAATCAATCCAGGGCTGGAAGGGACCTGAAGGTCATCTAGTCCAACCCCCTGCTCCAGCAGGACATTGTTAAAGTGAGTTTCTGTCTTTTGATTCCCCAGCCACATGACTACATAGCCATGCCCATCCAGTCACATGACCCCCACACACACCAAGCCACGCCCATCAAGCCACGCCCATCAAGCCACGCCCACAGAACCGGTAGGAATTTTTTTTGTAGATTTCACCACTGAAGTAGATTAATAGATATCACTTTGTTGGGAAGGTAACGGTGTTCTGTGTGCCATGTTGGCCACGGTGACTACAGAAATTATTTTCAAACAATGCTGGCTTCCTCAGCCAAGAAATGGAAATGAACATCGCGTCTTAGATTCAGACATGGAAACCTTTACCTTCTTATAAATCCAACAAATGTAATACATAGAAACAACACATGTCAGCTTGACCCGAATGGGATTAAGTCTGGAATCTTACTCTGGAATTGCAATCATTTCTTTTATCCTGCCTTGCCTTTGGTCTCAAGGATTGAGTTAAAAGGATTTTGCAATATCCCTTAGTTCTGAACCACAGCTTTATTATGCATTGCCCGGAAGCGAACACAATGTTACTTAATTTTGTAATGTTTTCTCATTTTGGTATTCTTTTGGTGGGCGGTTCAAGCCAGCGGGAATGTATGCTTCGTGATTGATACACACCCATTCTTTCATATGGCTTCTCTGTTTTTATGTATGTTCTTGGATGGCATCCGCCACATATGTTTTGTGAATCCAGAAACAGATGGAGCAGGCTGGCCCATTCAGTTGGTTCATCTAAGAGACTGACTGCCTTTTGGGTTCTGAACTGCCTCAATTTAGAGGGTGATTTTAAGAACAATATGAGGGAGGCTGTGGCTCAGTGGCTAAGATGCTGAGCTTGCCGATTGAAAGGCCGGCAGTTCGGCAGTTCGAATCCCTAGTGCCGCGTAATGGGGTGAGCTCCCGTGACTTGTCCCAGCTTCTGCCAACCTAGCAGTTCGAAAGCACGTAAAAAATGCAAGTAGAAAAATAGAGACCACCTTCGGTGGGAAGGTAACAGCGTTCCGTGTGCCTTTTGCATTTAGTCATGCCGGCCACATGACCACGGAGACGTCTTTGGACAGCGCTGGCTCTTTGGCTTTGCAACAGACATGAGCACCGCCCCCTAGGGTCAGGAACGACTAGCACATATATGTGAGGGGCACCTTTACCTTTTTGTAAGAACAATCCTGAATTTTAAGAATGGCTGATCCCACATCTTTGTACAGTCTGTATTGAATCAGTGACACTTGCCCTAGCAAGCACAATCAGGGAGTGTGCATCCTTCAAAAGACATTGAGGGAGGGCAAACATGGAATCTGGCTGTGATTTAAAACGGATTAAAATGTAATTAATTCAAGACAATTATGCTTCCTCTCCATCCATGTCATAGGGTTGTACACAAGGCTTCCTAAAGTAGCTTTTGAAGGGCTGCTTGGCTTGATGCATCATGAAAGCGAAGCACATTTTTTGAAATTGCTTTAGGAAGCAAATTGCACTCCTTATAAAAGCCAGTTTACCAGATGTGCGAAAGGAGGCTGTCTGCAAAGTTCCTTGCTGAGGCAAATTGCAGCTGCTTTGCACAAGAAATTTAATAATTTCCCACTTCTGTCACATTAAAAATTCCAATTCGCTGATAACTTTTTTATTTTTTTAATTTTTTTTTTGAGATACTGTAGGGATCACACCAATATTTGGATCGCTTCACACATTCTTGCAAACATTGGCTGTGCACACATCGACATTATGTAAATTCCTAATAACAATGACAACAGAAGTTTATCACAGTGGTGAAATCTAAAATTTGTGACTACAGGTTCTGTGGGCGTGCCTTGGTGGGGGAGGGTAATGTGACTGGGTTAGCGTGGCCAATTTTTTTTTTTTACTTTTAAAACCATTTTTTCTACAACCTCTTCAGTGAAGAGGTTGTAAATAAATGCTTTCAAAAGGCTCTGACGATCCCAGTTGAGTTGCTTGATCGGCAGAGGGTTTTTAAAAAACCCTCTGACGATCAGGTAACTCAGCTGGGATCGTCAGCGCTTGGATCGTCAGAGGCATTTAAAAGAAAAAAAGCCTCTGATGATCTCACAGCTCAGCTGGGCATGCGGGGGGAGGCAGGGATTTTTGCTACCGGTTCTCCGAACCACCCACCTCCATCGCTACCGGATCGGGCAATCCGGTCCGAACCGGGAGCATTTCACCTCTGGTTTATCAACAGCAATATTATCAACAGTTGATCTAAAAAAAAAAAAAAATCACTGCATTGATCAAGGCTGAATCCAAAGGTGTTTTTGTCAAAAGGACTTTCTTTGTTTTTGCTTGAAGACGTTTTTCCTTCTGACTTGGAGGAAGAATCAATAGAACAACAGAATAACTGAATAAGAGGGTTGGGAGGGACCTTGAAGGTTGCAAAAAAACTTCTTCAGTTCTGACTGAATGGTGGAGAATGGAAGGATTTATATTCTTTTCTGTTTTTAATAGTTTTTATTGAACATTTTCCAAGTTTAAAAACCACAAGTAAAAAAAGAAAAAAGGAAGAGAAAAAAAAATACAAATACAAACAAATAAAAAACACAAGCAACGCAACAATGTAATATAATTTTACAGCTTTCCGTATCAGCATGTATAGTCTGCTTTTGTAATTCACTCTTCAATATTTGTCTCCTCATAGTTCAACAATTCTAGTAACAGTATAATAATTATGTTGTAATACTATATTATGTTCTGATTATACATATATAGATTTATTTCCATATTATAGTCAGTGGTTTTTAAAGTTTTATTTCTTGTTTTGGTTTCTAGTCTCTAGCCACTTGTACAGTTTACTCCAAATTTTATAATAGTCCAACTTTTCTCTTTCTTTTAACTCCATGGTCATCCTGTCCATTTCAGCACATTCAAGTATCTTTCTAATTTCCATTTCATCTGGGTGTGTGTATAGTTTCTCCCCCAGTTTTGTGCAAAAGCATTCCTCGCAGCGGTTAGTATGTGTAATATTATGTATTGATAATTCTTGTCTATTTTTGGATCTAGTATGCCTAATAAACATAATTCTGGTTTCAAGTCTATCTTATGTTCCGTGATTCCTTCCAGCTATTTCTTAATTTTGAGCCAATATTTCCTGGCGTTGAGACATGTCCACCAGAGGTGGGTTTCAGCAGGTTCTGACCAGGTAGCGGAAATTTTGATTAGTTCGGAGAACTGGTAGATACCACCTCTTACTGACCCCGCCCCCATCTATTATCTTGTCTCCCAAGTCCCCATTTGGGAGGAAATGGGGATTTTGCAGCAACCTTCCCCTGGGGTGGGGTGGGAATGGCGATTTTACAGTATCCTTCCCCTGCCATGCCCACAAGCCACACCCACAGAACTGGTAGTAAAAATTTTTGAAACCCACCACTGATGTCCACCACATATGATAGAACAGATTTATATCTACATCTCCAGCACTTAGGGGAAAAATTTGGGAACATTTTGGCCACTCTCGCTGGGGGTATATGCCATTGGTAGAACATTTTATATAGATTCTCCTTATAGGGGAAGGATTTATATTCTTTGCAGTCATCTGGTCATTAGCACTCTTTCTGAGAGTCATTGAGGTCACTTGGAGATTCATCTGTGCCCTAAGGGTCACCTGAACAGTGGAAACGGGTGTGGGACTTACTTTTGCACTGCTGAAAGGGTTGTGTTGTAAACAAGAGGTAGGTGTCTCCATAGACAGGTCAAGGCTAAAAGTCACCTCCTTAATTAACAGCCAACAGTCCACTTCCAAACTCTATTTACCTGGGAGTTTTACTTAAACAGGTTCACGATTTGAAATTAGCAAGGGCGGAATGAACAGTATGACTTTTGAAATATTTTCTCACTTCTTGCACTTGGAAAAGTTCAGATTGTATCTCTACAATCATGAGCCCAACTTGCCGCATGAGGCAAGAACACATTTCACTTAACAACCCCCTGAATTACAGATGGCTTCATTAGTCAATTAGGCAGAAATTCTGAAAACTCCAAGGAACCTGTCACCATGCAGGTGTCATACAGCACCACTGGTGAGAAAATGAAATCATCTTGTCAAACAGCAGGAGTAATAGCAAAAGAAAAAGTAAGAAAGACATTCACGTTGCCATTAGACCCAACAAGGATTCTTTCTAAATTCTAGTGATCCAACTGTGTATTTATTTCCCACTGGTTTCACATCAGAATATTAAGCACTTACATGGATGTTGAAACCATGTGAGAGCCGTATTAAGGATTATTCTTCCCTTAACTGTTTTTAAACTAACAGTTAACTAAACTTTTACCCCTAAGGGATTGCAAGATGGAAAACCAAGAACCACTACAGCTATAGGTTGAGGATTACTTGTATGAGGTTAATGTGTATTATGTCAGTCTAGCAAAATCATGAAACTGTGTCTCACTTCCTTTGGCCATGTCACGAGGGGGAATTCACTAGAGAATGCAGTTCTATTTGGAAGAGTTGGTGGTAAAAGGAAATCATCAAAGGCCCATCAAAAAATACAGTGGCTAAATGCCAGCCAGAGCATAAAACATCTCAAAGACTTAGTGCAAGATTGAAAGATGTGGAGAGACCTGGCTGATAGAATCGCCAAGAGTCAGACACAATTGAATGGATAACATCATCATGTCAGACTCGGTATTTTGGGGAGATGTTCAGTTCATTTCTTCATCTAGAACAGTGGTGTCCAACCTAGGCAACTTTAGGACTTGTGGATTTGAATTCCCAGAATTCTCCCAGCCAGGAATTCTGGGAGTTGAAATCCACAGATCTTAAAATTGCCAAGGTTGGATACTCCTGATAAATATAGATAAGAAGGGCAAATATTTGATCATCCAATGTACTTAGTTCATTAAGTGGGTGTGGGTGTGGAAACGACTCAACTGCAAGTCCTATTAGCATGCTACCTTCTGACATGCAGCATATGTATTGTATGATCTTCATGGTGGCGCAAACTAAATGGGCATCTCATTAATACAGCTCAAGTGAAGGTGACAGTTTGTGGGTTGAGAATTTTCCAAAGAGAAAGGAAGATGGAAAGTCCATGACCCCACTCTTGTTTTATGGAAGATGGTAGTAAGAGATGGGGCTGTCCTCATCCTATGTTCTTGGTTAATTAACTTGTCAGGAGCCTCATCCTACTTTTTTCTCCCCGGTTCTAAATCAGTTTTGAAAAGCACTTTTCTAACACATGAATTGCAAATTTGTCATTGCACATCTATTGGCCTGGCTGATGCTGTTGTTATTTCATTCTTCTGAGACTAGGGATGCATTTGCATTATGTTCTGTACACTGGCAAGCAATTCATTTTCCAAGTGTCTATCTTTCGGCAGCTCAAAGAGAAAGAATAGATAAGATTTGCAGCACCCATGAGTCAGAAAGAGGTTTGCAGCTTCAGCATACCTTTTCCTCTTCCAATCGATGGACTCAAACTCCAGAAAGCTTCAGCCTTTGTTGAGAATTTCTGGGATTTCAAAACCTGATACCCCAAAGATATGCAGAAATTTTAAAAAAGCTGAACTAGGGAAGTTATGAATGAGATGAGCAGGGAGGATTGATGCTCAGGTGAACATGAAATGGTAACTGATTCTGGGTAAAGTAGAAGTATGGGTTCCCCTCGCACATATGTGCTAGTCGTTCCTGACTCTAGGGGGCAGTGCTCATCTCTGTTTCTAAGCTGAAGAGCCAGCGCTGTCCAAAGACATCTCTATGGTCATGTGGCCAGAATGACTCAATGCCAAAGGCACACGGAACGCAGTTCCCTACCCAACAAAGGTGGTCCCTATTTTTCTACTTGCATTTTTTACGTGCTATAAAACTGCTAGGTTGGCAGAAGCTGGGACAAGTAACGGGAGCTCACTAGTGTTATGCAGCACTAGGGATTCAAACCAGGGGTGAAATGTAAAATTTGTTACTACCGGTTCTGTGGGCGTGGCTTGGTGGGGGAAGTAATGTGACTGGGTGGGCATGGGCGATTTTTTTTTTTTACTTTTAAAACCATTTTTTCTACAACCTCTTCAGCCAAAGAGGTTGTAAAAAAAGATGCTTTTAAAAGCCCCTGTCGATCCCAGATGAGCCGCGCGATCATCAGAGGCTTTTTTCTTTTTACTTTTAAAAGCATTTTTTCGGTTGTAGAAAAAATGCTTTAAAAATTTAAAAATAGCCTCTGACGATTGTGCGGCTCAGCTGGGCATGGGGGGAGGGGCAGGGATTTTTGCTACCGGTTCTCTGAACCACCCGCCTCCATCGCTACCGGATCGGGCGATCCGGTCCAAACCGGGAGCATTTCACCTCGATTTGAATCGCTGAGCTGTCGAACTTCAATCGACAAGCTCAGTGTCTTAGCCACTGAGCCACCACATCCCTGATTCTGGGTAGAGACAGATAACTGGGGGAACAGAATAGTGCAAACTGGACAACAACATGACTGAGGAGCAGGTAGCAACAATTTGGAACACTACGGCTAGTCCTTGTTGTAAGTCTTATCATGGAGCCTGCCCATTAGTCATAAGTCGTAACAGTTGTAAAAATGAGTCAGTCATGTGAGCAGCCTTATTTTACGACCACAAAATGGTCATATAATGAACGCCACGGTCATTAAGCAAACCCATTGTTTGCTACAGCGTGGTTTTGCTGAAAGCCAAGTAAGTGCTGTTTTTTTTGGTCAAACTCTTGTAAAATGTGGTCACATGACTATGGATGCATATGTGGTTGTGTGGTTGGCCAAAGGGCATCACATGATCATGGGGGAAGAGTGTCTGACCACTGGAACTTCAGATTCTGGTTATAAGTCCCCCCCCCGTTTTTTTTTGTCTGTCACAACTTGGAGTAGTTGCTAAGCAACTGACTATAAGTCAAGGGCTACCTATATTTTTCAATGGCTAATTCTACATCTCAGCAGTTGTGCTAAATGTGTTGGAGAATTCTTTGCTTCCCCATCTTACCCATGCATATATGATCACAATTTGTTTTCAAATTTTGAATCAAGTTTAAGCCAGGCGATGCAGTTTGCTGAGGAAAATACACAGCTTTAAAAGGCATTGAACAGTTCTTTCATTTTGTTTAAAAAGAAAGCTACTCAAGACATCACTTGTTCACTAAACAGTTGGCTAAACAGCTATTATAATACATCTTAGCTATTGACACCCTACCTGAAGTGATGTTTATTGTTTCCATGATGTTTCTTTTGGAGGAAGTATATAAAATATGCTAAATTGCTTCTTATATATAAACACCTAGTGTATGACTGAAGATAATAAAAAGGAAAGTTTGTGTTTGGGGAGGTTGAAGAACTTTGACCGGGAGACTATAATTTGTTTTGAAATATGAACAAGAAAATAATCACATTGAATGCCCTTGGTTCATGAAGCACCGTGCTCTGGGTGTTTACAGAACAATTGTATGAATGTTTAAGATTGCAATCCTACATCAATAACACAGCTGAACTGCATGGGATTTACATATTGGTAGATGGGTGCATGATTGTAATACTTGGGTTGGATTCAGAGTTGAAGTAGACACAGTAAATCAGTGCTGATTAAACTATTCATGACCATGTGCTCTCTTGAGTACAATGACCCTCGTTGAAATATGACTCAGCTCATTTCCAACCCAGTGCATGCACAACAGGAGTAGAAGTGCCGCAGTGGGATTCATCTCAACAAGATGCTTTGCACCCTGGAGACAACACACACTACCTCATTCAAGCATATGGCGACATACTTGTCCTCAGTATGCCTCACATTATCTGAAGCATCTCTTCTACCACTTCCCTTCTCCATAGATGGTGCACCAGTGTGCACCCTGTACAGAAGATCCTGGAGGAAGTGGATTGTCCAGACCTGTTTTGATCAGATTGCAGGTTGAGGTTCACTAGGAAGACACCCTTGGTCTCACTTTTTAATGACCCGTGGTGGAATCAAAATAGGGGTAGGCATCCATCCTTGTGCTCCTTGACTTTCCAGCAGCTTTTGATACCACTGACCATGGCACTCTTTTGAATTAGTTTTAGGGGTCGGGAATTGGAGATATGGTATGGAATACATGCCTAAATGGGTAACATCATCATTTTCATCATAAGATTAAATGCTATTGCCCTATTGCTCTATTCTCTTTCTTCAGGTTCTTTTCAACGTTGGCCGTGGGGGTGGGTGAGAGAAGAAATCAATCCCTAAGCTGCTTCTTTTTGGATTGTAACATTCTCTCCCCTCTTAGAATGTAGAATTGGAAAATCAAAAAGAAGAAGAAGACAATAAGAAGACATTAGTAAAGTGGAGGGTGAAAAAGGGATTAGAGCAGAAGGATAAAATCTTAGAAGATGTGAAAAGGAAATGGAAGAAACAGGAAGATAGCAGGGGAGAAGAAAAAGGTGTTAGAATAAGTAGTTATAGGAAAAAACAACAACAGGGGAAAAGAAGATGAGGGGAGAGAAAGCTTGGAGGTTATAGTCAAAACAGTAGACAGAATAAATGATCTAAAAGAAGTTGTATGGTATTTTATGAAAGTACCTCAACAAAGTGTATGAAAATTATATAATTTGGATAATTGTTTATATGTGGTGTAAGAGATAAAAATTATTTTTGAATATATGTTAGGAAGGTAGCAATGTAATGAATATAAGAAATGAAGGATTGGAGACAATATTATATACATCAAAAATGTGATCATTAACAAAGTTAGGGAAAGATTTTGATTGACAAATTGGAATATTGAATAATGGAAAAAGGAAAGATCACATCTTTGATTATTAGAATACAGGGGAAGGGGGGAAAGAGGGCTAAAATGGAAGTAGAAATATGAGGGGAGAAATAGTAAAAATAGATATTAAGAGGATATGAAGTATGATAGAATTATGAGAAGATTTAGAGTTGAAAGATGACAGCAGAAACTATATGTTAGTAAATTCAAAACTGAAAATGGACTGCAATTATTAAGAATAATATTGTTATGATTATTTATGTTGGAATGCATGAAACCCGGTAATCAAACTATTCACAAAATGAGATGTATAAGAATTGCCTAGCAATGTTTCGGAGTTGGGCAGAGCTGAAATAGAATTAAACAAATAAATAATGCAGAATCCATTTCCTTCAGGGAAATGACAGAGTCACTGTGTTGTTTGGAAGCGGGAGGGGAACCTTAAGCTACTATTATCAAAGTGGAACACATCTTTGAAAAGAAGCTGGAAAGCAAAATAACCTCTCCCTTCTGAAAGCAGGAGAACTGCATCGTTCTTCTGAAGCTTCAGAAGTTCCCGTTCCTGAAAGCTGCTTTGGGCTATTGGAAATGCCAATGAAGGACTGGAGATAACACCAAGAAACTTTGCAAGACAAATCTTTGCAAGACTCGAAATTTTGGGCTTAGACAACTTAGAACTTCGCCGTCTTTGGTCTGACCTAAGCATAGTTCATAAAATCATCTGCTACAATGTCCTACCAGCAAATGAATACTTCAGCTTCAACCAAAACAAGACAAGAGCACACAATAGATATAAACTCAAGGTAAACCTAGAGTTTGTATGACTGCAGAAAATACGACTTCAGTAACAGAGTTGTCAATGCCTGGAATGCACTACCTGACTCTGTGGTTTCTTCCCCAGACTCCCCAAACTTTAACCTTAGACTGTCTACTGTAGACCTCACCCCATTCCTAAGTGGTCTGTAAGGGGCATGCAGAAGCGCACCAGTGTGCCTACCATCCCTGCCCTAATATTTTCTTTTATTCGTATCCTTTTCATGTATTTATAACTATGTTTACACTTGTATCTGTCATAAAATACATGCTTGACTAAATAAATAAATGAATAAATACATGAATGAATAAATAAATAAATAAATAAATAAATACATACGTACATACATACATACATACACACACACACACACACACACACATACATACATACATACATTAATTAATTAACAAGGCAAATCATATCTGCCTTGTGTACCTCAATGCTTTGGATCAATGTTTGTCAACCTTGGCATCCTGAAGATATGCGGACATCAAGAATCCCAGGATTCTTCAACCAGCATGTTGGCTGGGGAATTCTGGGAGTTGAAGTCCACACATCTTCAGGCTGCAGAGGTTGACAAACACTGCTTTGGAAGGTAACTGCAGAATGAACTCAGAAGGACTTCTAGGCAGTGGTGGGATCCTTCTGGCTGAACAACCGGTTCGGTGATCTCGCACTTTGCGTGCACCCGCGCCAGATGTGCGCTGCGTGCACTTGCACAGTTCAACAAAAAATCACCTTCCGCACTAGTGCTACGGAATTAAAACAGCTGAGCTGTGGCAATCTGCTCTGGAACTGGCTGACCATCTCAGCCCACTGAGCCTCTAGGCGCCGGTACCTGGCCTTGCACTCCCACAGGTCTTCATTCTGCTTGGAAAGCCTATGCTCATAGTCCTCAGTGAGGTGCTTTGGCTGAGCCTCCTTCTCGGTCAGATCCAATTTGAACTTAGCCAGCTGTTTTGCCAACCCTTTCTCATGGTGGCTGCTTAGCTCCAACAACTGCTTCCTGTTGGGGCCCTAAGGAGCCCGGGCGGGCAGCGGAGGAGTGGCTGGGAGGGGAGGGGCAAGTAGAGGCTGGTGAGGCACCCTTCAATGCGAGTGACATCGAGTTGGCCATGCTCACCCAGTCACATGACCATCTAGCCACGCCCACCCAGCCGGTCATTAGGCAGATCATAATAGTGGTCCATGGGATTTTAAATTATGAATTTAGTGGTCCCTAAGGTCTGAAAGGTTGGTTATTCCTGCTTTAGGGTACCTTAAAACTGAGAAAGAGATGCACTATCCCATATTTGGCACTATCCCATGTCATTTTGGGGTACAGAAATCGGCATACCATATGGGAGACTATTATGTCATCAAGTTATAATAATTTATAATTATAATTATAATTATAATTATAATTAACTTAGAGCTACTGCTGTTCAAAGACAACAGTATAACCCCAAATTAGACGAGTTCATGTAGCTGGAGTTGAAATCAAATTCATGAAAAATCATGCCCCTCTGAAATTGTTTTCAAGAGTATAAGATCTCGCAGAATAACAGAGTTGGAAGGCATCTTGGAATCTTCCAGTTTAACAAACTACCCAGGATAGAAAACCTCAATAATTTCAGGCAAATGGTTGCCATTTTTTAAAATAAACCTCCAGTGTTGGAGCATCCATAACTTCTGAAGGCAAGTCGTTTCACTGATTAATTATTCTGTCAAGAAATTTCTCCTTAATTCTATGTTGGTTCTCTTCTTGATTAATTTCCATCCATTGCTTCTGGTTGTCTCTCTTTAGTTTATTTTACTGATTCTTGTAGAAACAAAGCAATGAGACAACCAGCCTTGTGGATGAGTTGTGGATGCTCCATTCCTGGAGGTTTTAAAAAAAAAAAATTGGCAGCCATTTGCCTGAAATTATTTGAGGTTTTCTGTCCTGGGCTGTTTGTTAAACTAGAAGACTCCAAGATTCCTTCTAACTCTATGATTCTTTGGGAATTCCTCTGCTAGTACTAACACTTCTACTAATGATGTTATTTTTAGCTCTTTGGAGGGTTTTTTTTTTTTTTTACATCTTTCATAGGCAACCATATAATTAATTAATTTATAATTATTCCATAGTTTCAATTATTAGGTTTTCAGGGAAAAGAGTTGAGAGGCAGATGGAGGACCTTTGTACAGGAAAACACTTGAACTCATGCACAGTAACAAACAGGCAGGGAAATGCACAGGCACCCGAATAAAATTTGAAAGGTTAATTACTATTAATCATTGTGAAATGAAGGCTTATTAGCCATTCATAAATGCAAAACAAATCCCTTTTGCTGACAAGCAAACTTTTGAAATTGACCTCTTACTGTTGATTAGGTTCTGCAAAACTGAATAATGGAGAAACAAAGAACCATTTTAAGAATTGTGTGTTTGTCACACAAACCCACATACAACACCTTCCTTTTTTTTAAAAAAAATAAAAATTAGATTGACGGACTAAATTGATGCAAATTAATACATGTTATTGCCAAATTATCACCATGTACTTGCTCAAAATAACTCCTGAAGTAAGTTTGAATAGTATTATAAAGATAGTGAGAGTTTTACCTTTAAAAACTGGACACAACACCTGTTTCACTTTTCTTGTGGCACAAATTAATCAAGGTCAATTCATTCTTCCTAAATTAAACCCAACACCAGAATACATTGATACTCCAAAATCACACCTATTGCAACATAAAGAGAGAATGTGGAGAAATAAGTAAATCAATAAATGTTTGCTCCAAACCACATCCTTTGGAAGACTAACAGAAAAAATGAACAAATTTGTCTGCGTTTTTCTGTAGCCTTTGGATGATGTAGAATTGCAAATCAATGTGAAATGAAACCAAATATGAAATTTGGAGGAAGGAGAGAACTTTAGATAAAATGAAACTGACAGCTTTCACCTGAAAAGTTTATTATAAGGATTCTGTCCAAGCAAATTTATTAGCAAAGAAAGATCCGAGTAGTCATGGGTATGTAGATATATGTATGTATGCATACACACACAGAGAAAGATGCATACACACAAACATATATAGTATATGCAAAGAAATACCTGAGTGTGAGATACACATACATACACATGCATATATGTGTGTGAATGCATGTGTTTGTATCTCACACTCAGATGTGTGTATATGTGTGTATTATATACATTTCTCTGCCCAATATTTTGTTCAGCCAATATCTTCTCTACTTCTTGTCTTTGGTTATTAGCCTGAGGATAAGCTTCTCTTATTGTTGAAGTATGAGCTGCTAAACTCTATTGATAGGCAATAGTTGTCTGAAAAATATCATAAAAGTCAGGGAAACCATGCTCCAAAAATAAGTCACAGAAAATCTGTGCACCTTTGCATTACAGAGAATTGCATTCTGCATTTTGATTTGTTTCCTGTGGTACCAAATCATCTACCGAACATCAAAGTCAGTGATATGATGTGAATCCGTGGAAAGAAGTCCTCCTCCTCCTCTTCCTCCTCCTCCTCCTCCTCCTCAACAACAACAACATCCAAGAAGCTTCTTCAGTTCTGACTGAATGGTGGAGAATGGAAGGATTTATAATCCTTGCAGTCATCTAGTTCTGAGAGTTATTGAGGTCACTTGGAAATTTATCTGTGCCCTCAAGGTCACCTGAATAGTGTAAATGGGTGTGAAACCTTCTTGGAACTGTTGAAAGGACTGTGTTGTAAACAGGAGAAAGGTGTGTCGTATCGTGTCATACCATTCAGCCAGAACTGAAGAAGCTTCTTGGATGAAAAGTAAAATGTCTTCAAGGGAAAAATGAAGTCCAGTTGCCTTTTGAAAAAGCACCTTTGGGACAAGCATGATCTGGATGACTGAGAATTGTCATAGGCTTAATTATGATCTATTCAATGGTATATATATTTTCCCACATAATGTCATTTTCCTGGCTGTCCACAACCTTCCTTGCTTCCCAAATTTCAATTGCACCTCAGAGGAAATCATCAAAAGGTTCTTCTTTTGAGGGACCTTTTCAGGGAGGCTGCAAAGGGATAAAACAATGGTGGAGAGGAAAAAAAATTGCCTTCCACATTCACAACAATAATGCAACCTCATAATCATTATCTCTTGAAGCTAAAATTAAAGCTAAAGCTATATAAAGAATGGTTGCAGGAACTGGGTATGTCTAGTTTAATGAAAAGAAGGACTAGGGGAGACACGATAGCAGTGTTCCAATATCTGAGGGGCTGCCACAAAGAAGAGGGAGTCAACCCATTCTCCAAAGCACCTGAGGGCAGGACAAGAAGCAATGGATGGAAACTAATCAAGGAGAGAAGCAACCTAGAACTAAGGAGAAATTTCCTGACAGTGAGAACAATTAATCAGTGGAACAATTTGCCTCCAGAAGTTGTGAATGCTCCAACACTGAACGTTTTTAAGAAGATGTTGGATAATCATTTGTCTGAAATGGTTATTAGTAACCTTAACTATCACTAAGTGTTCTATATTTTGATTCTTGATGAATGTATTTTATTCTCCTTATGTACACTGAGAGCATATATACCTAAGACAAATTCATTGTGTGTCCAATCACACCTGGCCAATAAAGAATTCTAATTCTAATTCTAAATGGTATAGGGTTTCTTGCCTGAGCACGGGGTTGGACTACAAGACCTCCAATGTCCCTTCCAACTCTCTACTCTACTCTACTCTACTCTACTCTACTCTACTCTACTCTACTCTACTCTACTCTACTCTACTCTACTCTACTCTACTCTACTCTACTCTACTCTACTCCACTCCACTCCACTCCACTCCACTCCACTCCACTCCACTCCACTCCATTCTTTATTTAACAATCTGAAAGGCATTGTAACAAACTATGACTTTGAAAAAAAAAAGAATAAGTCAAAAATGAGTAGCACCCAAATACGAATCAGTCTACAACAAACAGAATGCTTGGGAATCAGAAGATAGTTTTCAATACAATCTTAGGAACAGAAGAAGGCGGAAGTAGTATGACAGAAATTGTTTTCTACATTATGGCTTTTACTACAAGCCACTTCACCTGCTCGGGCAGGAAGAAGAGGTGAGAAAAATGAAGTGGAGCTATAAAGGATGCAGATGAGATGTCATGGTGATTGAGATCTGCAAAGCAGTGTTGTTTTCTTTCCATAGAAAAGTCTTTCCTTGCTGCCGTATATAGTAAACAATTCATCGTTTTTCGCCTGGTCTGCTAAATTCTCAGCTGTAAGATTGTCCAAAAAAGAAATTACTGTACAGTATATTCTCATTATAATGTTATGTCTGTGGCTCAACTATGAATCTGCCTTTATGTTCATGTTATTCAGGTTGTAAGTCTAATACCTACAGTATATTTATTTTCCAGTCTCATTATCTTACGTTTTACAGCCTGACCTCTGCAATCTCATTATCTCTTAATGGTTAAGTCTCTTCAACTCATTCTGAATATATTTGCTGATTGCTCCTTATTTTCTATGTATAATTCTATCAAAGCATTGTAAATCCTACAAAGGCCCAACTTTTCTCCCTTTTTTATGGTTTGTTTTTATATCTTGACTTGGGAATGGCACTAAATTCTTCTTCATCATCATTTTTCCTCTGCCTTTTAAATGCACTTGCATTCTATGGATGCTGAGTTTTGCTATGGCTGGCAGATTGCTTCTCTCGTGCTCTCTCTCTTCCATCTCTGTCCTTTTTTAAATGATAAAAATTTGTAGACTGGCACTGGGTCTTTTGGGAAATCTGGTTCTTTTGATAAATTTCTGGGCCATTCTCAATAGCTCTATTAAACTATGCAACAGAAGCAGCAGAAAGATGCTGCCTCCAAATTAGAATGAATGAGAGACAAACAAATAAAGAGACCCTTAATTGGGATTGAGCCACCAAAGGGAATGAGTTTTCTAACACCAAAAAGAATTTCTGGTCTCAGATCCTTCCCCCCCTCCACCCCTTCAGCCTAAGTCACTGCTGGACACTTTCATCCAGGTAGACAAACCTGAGGTTGGAGTAATGGTTAAGGTCCCAATCTAGAAACTAGAAGACCATGAGATTCAGTCCTACCTCCAATTGGTTGACTTTGGCCAATCATTCCTTCTCAACCTAAGAAGAGGGCAATGGCAAACCACTTCTGAAGAATGTTCTTGAGAAAATTGCATGGACACCTTCCACTGGGAATCCACCAGAAATCAAGGCTAATTTGAAGGTATGTGCACAGGTATAAATACAGAGAGAGGGGAGGAGAAGGAGAAGGAGAAGGAGGAGGAGGAGGAGGAGGAGGAGGAGGAGGAGGAGGAGGAGGAGGAGGAGGAACAATTTAATTATCAAGTTAGATATGGCATCTCTCTCTCTCTCTCTCTCTCTCTCTCTCACACACACACACACACACACACACACACACACACACACACACACACACTCACACACACACAAACACACACACATCAAATCTTTATTACGATTATAGACCAGCATAAACTCTTTCTCTGTTCCATAATTGGTATCTTGGCTCTTTCCAGTGTATACTGTGGGTTCTTCTTTTCAATTGTCAAACTCACAAAATGATAACAATGACAATGACATGCAGCCAAAAACTGAAAACTTGACAACTCCAGAAATAAACACAGATTACTCATCTCGATAATTATATTTGCCCATATTTTTGGGGGGGGGAGGGGGATACCTTTATATTCATGAATCTAATTCCACAAGCAGACCCTCTTGTTACATCTGACATGATATTATTGTCACTCTTCCAATAACTAATTCACTATTTAGTCAAAGTTGCCAAGTTTCCGGAACTCGTGCGTGGAAAGGATACAGGTGTTCACCAATGGCTTATAGACATCACCCCACACCATGACAAATACTGACAATGTGGTGTTAATAAAGGAGTGTGATTTATAGAATATGGAACTAAGAAACAACATATTGACTCATGCTTCTTTGACTTTTTCTTATGCACGATTTATACTTGCACCTCAAACAATGCAAATGAAATGCACAATAGAATCAGGAACAGAAATCAACAGAGCATTGATCATTAAATAGATTAAAATGCATGAAAATTACCTAAATGGAAGCTCTTAGAAGATATGCAGTTGTTACAGTATAATATCCCTGAGATTCTCTGTTAGTGGATTAAAAATACCCAATATTGTCAAAATGACATGATTACAGGAGAACATTACAAATTCCCCTCCTTCCTTCCCCTCCCCCTTTGAAAAAGAAAGACATCCCAATTTAAATTCTACTAAGGCTTAATAAACTGAAACCGCTCTTATGCATTCCATAACAGTCTGCATTTAAATGTGGTGTCTTATCATTCATTGATGTATTTGCTGAAATAATACTTGAAATTTAGCATAAATATCTTTTGTGAATAGTTGAACACCCCTAAGGCTTCTGTTCACATTTATTTTCTTTCGTTTTTTTTTGTGTGTGGGGGGAATATATTTGTGTTTATTCTTATTCCCCAACATTAGATCACTTTTCTGAGTTTTTGCTTTCATCCTTAATTTTCCTTTAATATCTTCTCTATTGCTTGTATTTTTAGCTTTCATTTCTTTAACATGTTGTAGTGTCTTTCCTAAAATGTGTTGCCATGATATGTTGTCCTGCTTAGTGACTTGCTTATTAGAATGAACGCTAATTGGATTATTTTTAGCCAGGGTAAAGATTTCATGATGTTGGTCCCTGGATTGATTTGATATTCATTTCTATTTTTGTTCCAAAGCCCAAAAATAGAGGCACTATGAAAGAATGGTGGGAATGGTGTGTTCTTATAGGGCCGTAATGGCGAACAGGTGGCACACGGAGCCATATCTGTAGGCACGCGAGCGTTGCCCTAGGTCAGTTCCAGCACGCATGCATGCGCTGGCCAGGTGATTTTCAGGGCTTCTGGGCCTACTGGAAGTTGGGAAACGGACCGTTTCTGGCCTCCAGAGGGCCACGGGGTGGGGGGGAGGCCATTTTCACTCTCCCCAGGCTCCAAGAAAGCCTCTAGAGCCTGGGGAGAGCAAAAAACGGGCCTTCCGGGCCCACCGGTAACCGTGGGGGGGGGCACAGGGGGGCATTGAATTATGGGCGTGGGCAGACATGCCTGCGACCCCCCTGCGCTCCCCCCACTTTTGGCACATGACGGCAAAAAGGTTAGCCATCACTCCCCCGTGCATGTGTGCACGATGCCCCTGTGCCCTGTTTTGAGCCTACCAGGAAGTCCGGAAACAGTCTGAAAACGGCCTGTTTCCAGACTTCCAGTAGGCGTGGTTTTCGTCCTACCAGAGCCTCTGACTGAGCCCTGTACTTTCCTGGCATCCAAAACGGGCTGGGTGGAAACTCCTGGGAGAGGAGGGGCAGCATGGGCATGGGTGCACGTCTCCCGAATGCGTGGCAGAGACCCAAAAATCACCTGGCTGGTGGGAGGCGCGCGCACGTACGTGGTGGAGCTGATCTTGGGCGATGGCTTGCATGCCTTCAGAAATGGCTCCACGTGCCACCTGTGGCACGCGTGCCATAGGTTTGCCATCATGGTCCTAGAAACTGAGTGTTTCTCTCCATTCTAGAAAGCAGACAATGGCCAAGTATTTTTGAAAATGTGCTAAGAAAATTTCATGTACCTGTCCAAGCAGTCACCAGAAGTCAACCAACACTGATTTGAAGGCACCTAAAAATATTAAGATTAACTAGGTGGTGCCATCTAGCTGGGCCCTAGAAGTGAGCTGACAGTTATTCTTTACCTACCCATGAATATTCTCTTTTCTATATTTGGAGAATCAATTTCGAATCCTTCATTTTAAGCTTCAGTGAGTAGCTAATGGTGTTTATATATACATATATCTACACCTAGCCCAATCTCTTTTCAATCAGTACAGCATGAAATTCGTCCCCTCCACCCACCCACACATGGCTTTGCATCTCTTTTATATCACAACTCATTTAGAAAGAATTAATTTCTCATCTGTGGGGCAATCATGCCTAATAATTTCTATATTTGTTTACATCGTGGAGTCATATCCATCAGCACCATGTCAATAAAACAATTACAGTCTAACCTTATTAGAAGCTTATTTATAGTATCATCCTTCCAGCCAATCTACAGCGCCAACACATTCATCACAGAAGGACCATAATCATTTGCTGAACATTCTGCAAATATGATCTTGCATATGAAGAGATGAGAGTACACAAAAAGCAACACCCAACAGCAGATGGAATGACCTTGGAGTAAGACTAATAGGGGATTACTGTTCAGTAGTAGATTAAATGGTTGACTTGCTTTCTCTCTGTCTCTTGCATATAATCCTTGGTGCATTTCCTGGGATCTCTTATGATACACTTTTTTGGGGTATAATATGCTCTACCTAAAGACAGCAGTGTAATGCTGAGAATTTCTTCTCAATGCTTTTTTTAAAAAAATTGTTCTAACTCAATCATAGATGGAAAATGTTAGGATATGGTTTGAGCCTAACAAGTTGTCCAGGCAATATATGTGTTCTGTGACTTTAATATGAATATGTATTGTGTGACTTTAAAGTTTTACTGCTGATTCATTGTAATGCTGAGTCATGCTGTAATTAGTTGTGAACGTATTTAAGAAAGGTACTGTAACGTATTCAGTTGATGATAAGCTACCATAGTGTGTGGAGTTGCGATCATTGTGCTATCATCGTTGGATGGATCTGCTACCATCGTGGTTTGTGAACCAGAGTGAGTTTGTTATTCTAACCAACTACTGTTTGTGTGGTAAGAAGATTTTTGTATCACTGGACTGATTTATCTGGCAAAGACTTGGATTGATTTAAAGTCTATGAGATTGTTTTTTCACTATAAAGTAAACTTTTGATAAACCAGTTTGCACATCTCTTATCCATTGCTCTCAGCAACGTTTCTCTGTGCTCTACACTCTGCTGGTTGATAACACAACGACAATATCCTTAACAGAAAACATTCCATTCAGATTTATTGGAATATCTTATATTTTATCCCCAATATTGGGGACTCAGAGGTTAGGATGCTGGGCTGGTTGGTGGGAAACAGTGGTGGGTTGCCCCCGGCTCGGACCGGTTTGCAAGAATCAGTAGTAAAACCGTTGGGAGGCCCCACCCACCACCCCGGATGTTGTCATCAGTGATCTGAGCATGCGCAGAAGCTTCGCTCATGTGCGCGTGTGATCCCGTTGCGAACCGGTAGTAAAGGTAAGTAGAACCCATCCCTGGTGGTAAAGCCAGCAGCCCAGATTCTAGACCTGAGTGCTATGTGACGGGGTGAGTTCCCGTCCTCGCCCCTAAGTCCTGCCAACTTAGCAGTTCAAAAGCATGCAAATTCAAGTAGATAAATAGGTAACACTTTGGTGAGAAGGTAACAGCACTCCATGACAACATGTTGACCACATGACCATGGAAATGTATTTGGACAGTGCTGGCTCAATGGCCTTGAGATGGAGATGAGCACCACCCTCTACAATTGGCAGCAACTAGCGCAGTGGTGGGTTTCAAATTTTTTTACTATCAGTTCTGTGGGTGTGGCTTGGTGGGCATGGCAGGGGAAGGATACTGTAAAAATTCCATTCCCACCCCACTCCAGGGGAAGGATACTGCAAAATCCCCATTTTCTCCCAATCAGCTGGGACTTGGGAGGCAGAGAATAGATGGGGGCGGGGCCAGTCAGAATTTTTACTACCGGTTCTCCAAACTACTCAAAATTTCCACTACCGGTTCTCCAGAACTAGCAGAGTAAAATGCACAGGGACTCCTTTACCTTATTTATTTTAATTTTTTTTTTACAACCCAGAGGTTACAATTTTCCTGACTCCCAATACTTAAATCCAAGGAAAGACAATAAATGAGAAAGCCTCCATCCATATATTCATTTCAGATCAAAGCCAGGAAGCTTTTAACATTTCTGCCATACGCTAAATCAATCAATCGATCTACAAATCCGACTAGACATCCAAACATGTTAGATAGGCCTAAATTTTAAAGGACACCAGTGTGCTTCAATGCCACCTGTTGGGTAGATTTTTTTTTAAAAAAATCCCAGATTAATTTAAAAAATGGAACTGTTGGAGAATAGGCGGGAGCAGATACTGAACTGACTCGGGTCAGGAATCAAGTGTTGCGCCAATCCTCGGATAGCACAGTGAGGCCGCTGAAGCAAAACCGCAAGGCTCTTGAAAGTCTAAAAATGTGTCTATTATATTACCTTGTGTGTTTTTGCCACTTGAAGCCAGAGAGACACTTAAGGCAGAGCATTGAATATACAGTCAGTGGTTTTGCTCTCTGCTAAGAGAGGGCTGCTGATTTATTTATCACTTCACCAAGTGTGAAAGGAAGCTCCAGGCAGCTTTGGTCCTGCTCCATAGAATGAGTTATTTTCTCAGGTTGGCAGCCAAAAGTGACATGCCACCCTGCTTCTCAGATGTTTCTCTGTTGCAAAAAAAAAAAAAAAGCAAAAAAAATAAAACCAAACCAAAACTCTAAAATAAATAAATAAATGAATAAGCTCCCTAAGGTTCAGCAGAAGACGTAACAGCTGTTCAGAGGTGGTTTACATGGATTTCCAGTGCCATTTCACTTTATGTAGAGAGGAAAACTATTCAAGCTACGATGTCTTGTGCGTACAACCTGATCAACAGCCGTGGTTAATATTCCCGTTCTGCCTTCCTTAGGACAAAAATGCTGGTGTGCTATTCAGGGTGCTACTTTACAAGAACCAAAACGAAGAGTTTTAATGAGTGGTTCTAAAATTGGGAAGATCTGCTTGGAAATCTGTTGTGGAGGCCATCGAGAACTGCTCTTTCATCTAGGACAGAGGCAGGGGGTTCGCAGGGATTCGGGAGAACCTCTAGCTAAGATTCTCTGCAGTTCAGAGTAGCCCCAAATCCTACTCCTGGCTGGCCCCGCCCACCCCAACCTGCCCCTCCCAGGAGTCCCCACGCAGCCCATTTTGGGTACAGGTAAGTGCAGGGCGCACGTGGAGGCTCGGGGAAGGTGAAAAACAGGCCTACCAGAAGTTCAGGAAGGCCAGAAATGGGGATTCCGGAGCCTGGGGAGGCCATTTTCATCCTCCCGGAGGCTCGAGGAAAGCCACCAGAGCCCAGGGAGGGTGAAAACGAACCCCGCCCCATGATGCAGGGGGTCGACTAGGTCATGCCCACAATGGCCACACCCACCCAGCAACTGGGCAGAGAACCCCTTGCTAAAATTTTTGAAACCCACCCCTGGACAGAGGGGCCCAATCTTGGCAACGTTAAGACCTGTGGACTTCCACTTCCAGAATTTTTTCCTCCAAAACTCCACAAAAATGTGGTGGGCAGACTACTATATGTAACTTTTAAAGAGTGCTCTTTTTTTTTTTGTCTTATACATTGTCCAGAGTTGGGATGCCCATACATTTGAATTATTAATAAAAATATAATAATGGTGTTAGAAGTCTGGTCATGTTTCAGTTATTCACTGATTCATTTCAGTCCTTCGATTCGTTCATTATGCTCCTGCATGCCTGAACAGAAATGTTTACAAGCAGGGTAACGGCAGATATATTCTAGGAAGTGCGATACAGCTTATGGATCCACACAGTAATTCTTAAACAGCATATTCCTCTTCCATCTTGGTGTAGTAATGAGATTCTGAAGGACTGCCCCATTCTTATAGGCACCTAACCCTATTGCTGTTGCCTTCAGTACGCTGTTGAAAAGTATCTACAATACAAATAAGCCTCAGTTTACGGTCACTTGTTACGGCTGTTCGAAGGTACTAAAATTATGACTTATGATCAGTGGTGGGATTCAAATAATTTAACAACCAGTTCTCTGCCCTAATGACCGGCTGCATGGGTGTGGTCATGGTGGGCGTGGCCAGGGGGTATGACAGGCACCCCCCCGGGAGCAAAAATGAGCTACTGGGGGGGGGCGCTGCACCCCCATGCCCTGTTTTGGGCTCAGTAGGCTTCCCTGCAGCCTCCTGGGAGCAAAAACGGGCTGAGGAGGGGGCTGTGCTGCACCCCTCCGTGCCGCATTTTGGCCTAGTAGGCCTCCCTGCATTTACCTCGGAACCAAAATGGGGTGCATAGGGATGCCTGAAAGGGGCAGGGTGGGGCCAGCTAGCAATTTAACAACTGGTTCACCCAAACCAGCTCACACCGGCTGAATCCCACCACTGCTTAAAATCAATCCTCACACTTATGACCATCACAACATCTCCACGATCGCATGATCAAACTTCAAATTCTTGGTAACTGGCATGGTTGCAGCATCGTGGGATCATGTGATCACTATTGGTGAACTTCCCAGCTGGCTTCCGACAAGCAAAATCAATGGGGGGAAACCAGATTTGCTTAACAGCTGTATGATTCACTTAAGAACTGCAGTAATTTTCTTAACAACTGTGGAAAAATGTCATAAAATCAGGTGACTCACTTAAAAATTGCCTTGCTTAGCAATGGAAATTCTGATCCCAATTATGATTGCAAGTTGAGAGTCCTCAACTTGCAATCATAATTGGGATCAGAATTTCCCAATTCTGTACAGATGTTTGAAGCACATACTCCTGGTGAATCCTGATAGGAACTGATTAGCTAGGTATTATAGGATGTATTATAGGAACTCATTAGCTAGGTATTATAGGATGTATAAGTATTATAGGACATCCAGATATATTTGGTACTGGTACTGAGATACACTGAGTTGTGTTGACGCAGTGGTTAGAATGAAGTATTGCAGGTTAATTCTGCTAACTGCTAACAGTTCCATTCTGACCACCTCCATGTTGACTCAGCCTTCCATCCTTCCAAGGTCAGTAAAATGAGGACTCAGGTGGTTGGGGTCAATATGCTGACTGTAAACTGCTTAGAAAGGGCTGCAAAGCACTGTGAAGCAGTATATAAGTAAGTGCTACTGCTATTTGGTGGGTGCAGATTAGGAAACATTGGTCTCTGCTTTTTCAGACAGCCCATACACTGAAATGCCATTGATTGAAAACTATAGTTGGACATCCAAAGGAATGTCAGCTCAATTCATCCCTGGTTTGAACTCAATGGGATTCTGCTCCTCTCAATTCTTATTCTTATTTATTAGGTTGATAAGCCCTATGTTTTCCAAAAAACCAAGACAATATACGTAGCATACTTCTGTCCAGTTTTTTTTCCACTCAGTGCAACCCTATGAACTGGGTTAGGCTGAGACATCATGTAAACAAATCATTTAATTGATCTAGTGTGTAGAATTAATTTGGGCTCTTTGAAGTCAATGGGTTTTTAACAACACACACACACAAACATAATTTTCTTTGTTAAATTGAACTTTTGAATCAATACATTCTGTTTAGGGAGTTCAAGCAAACAGCTCTTTGAATCAAAACTGCAAATCTGGGTGAATCGGCGTTTCAAATTTAAGGATGACTTTGAATTGATTGAGAGTTCTTTTCCATACCTGTAAAATCTTGTTTTGTGATCGGAGGCCAAACAAGCTTTGCTCTACTAAAACTACTGTTTATACCAGGGGTCAGCAACCTGCGGCTCTGGAGCCGCATGTGGCTCTTTCACCCCTCTGCTGTGGCTCCCTGTCACTCAAAATATGTATCACAACCACCAATGTGTGAAACCTTTATTGAGCTTTTCAACCCCCGGTAGGCCAACCATGGATAAATCCAAGAAAAGAAAAGTTTCAGAGGAAAACTGAACGTTTAATTCAACTACATATGCTAGTTTTGTAGCCGCTCAAGAAATAGTCAGGCACGGGAGGGGTTTTGTGACTCCCGGTGTTTTCTTTTCTGTAGGAAATGGGTCCAAATGGCTCTTTGAGTGTTTAAGGTTGCAGACCCCTGGTTTATACTGCCACTCTCTCTCTCTCAATGCTATGCATCCTTCCTTATAAAAACTACCCATTAGTTTTATAAAGGATTAAAGTTTCCAATGTGAAAATAATGGGGGAAGCATTCTAATCTCCTTCCTGCTAAAACAGAAACCTGAGCATATTATTCTTCTCAACATAATGCAATGCTCATAAGGCCATTCAAATCAGGGTAAATGAGAAATAGTAGGAGAGAGAAATAAAGATTTTTTTTTCCCCCTGACAAGCTTTGATATATTCACCTCAACCTTCCTTTGGGCTTGCTTTATTTATTGCCTGCTGATAAAAATGAAAGTGTTGGAGAAATACAGCAAAGAAAATGTAAGCTAATACTCAATTAGTTTTGGCACCGAAAAACAGAAATTTGGAGTCAATTTATTCTTCCTATGCTCCAAAATACTTGGCAACCCTAGAAATGACAGCATTTGTAAATTATACTATATACTTGGTATCCAGGGCTTCCTGCTGGAAGGATATAAGGAATTTCAGGGCTGGTTCACACCATACATCTTTTTTTTTTTTTGCTTTGTCAGCAATCACAGACTTGCTCAGATGATGCTCTTGCCTAAAGGAATGCTAACGTTGGACTAGCAAGTTTATTGTTACCATCAGTAAGAATTTATCCGAACACACTGAAGCGTTTGCCAAGCATAGTTGTTGTTGCAATGATCTCTAATTGTTCTTGTGAAACTAATGAGCCAGCCACCTTCTTTGCGGTCAATAAAATTCACCCATTCGGTGTTGTTTCATATCCTCTGTGGTTTCTGTCTGTCCCATCAGATCTGGCATGTTTCAGGTCTCCTTAGCAAAACAGTGGTATCAGTGTTATCTGTACCTTTTCTGTCCTGGTACCTGTCTTGTCGAATAGCCTCCTTTCTGAGATAGCTATCTATCTACTGTATCTCTATCTATTTGTCCATCAAGCCAAATAACACCTGTCTGTTTTGGCAATGACATTTGCCAAATGTCATTGCTAAATCTCACCTAAACAGGTCTTTCCTCATCACCTGATTACCTTAACTACAGATTCCAGGGATCAAAACAGATTCTTTTAGGAACTAAACTATATGTTTTATTAACTAAGCAATGATGTCTTCCTAGTTTGATCTGCTACAGGGAACCTTTAATGAACATTCAGTTGATCAGACTGACACATTAGCCAATATAAATAATATTTAGTAAAATGATGCTTTTTTAAAAAAAAAAATCATGCACATATTTCTTTTAGTTGCTGGACTTATCATACCAAGCCCAGAGAAAGTTAAATGTGTTTTATGGAGCAATCTAACTCGACACCAAGTCTTTGCAGATAAATTGATAATTCTGGGACACAAGAAACGTTTTAACAGTATTTTTTGAACAAGCCGAAGGAATCTTGTATATGCACGCAGAAGTACAAATTGCATGAAGCAAAAACCAGACAAATTACACAATGAGTTCAGGGTTGTGGCTATTGAGTTCAATGGGATTTGCTTCCAAATAAACATGCCTGCTTTTGATGACTCAATCATGGTTTACTAAATTTCACTGACTTCAAGAAGATATAAGTTCAACTTTCTTGGGATTCCGATTGAATGGGCTTCTCTATTTTTTTTTTAATAAAATCTTTATTACGTTTTAGTGGGGAGGGAGTGATAGAATCTAAGGAAACAGTAAAATAGGAAAATAGAAAAGAAGACACCAGGAAAGAAACAAAGGAGTGCAAAGAAAGAAAAAGAAGGAAAATAATAGGAGTAACTTCTGACTTTCTTTGGTACAGCTATAAATATCAAATATTTGTCTCTAAGATTAACAGTAGTACACAGTATTTCTATAAGCATAAACAGTTATAATAATCAAATCCCAACGTTTCATTTCTTTCCGTTTGAAGCCCAAAATCCAAAAAATGGTTTCCAGGTAGAAACCGTAGGAAGTTAGCATCCACCCCTTTCCTAGAAAAATGAAATATTCTAGGAAATATTAAAAAGGCAGAATATTATCCTAGATGAGAAATGGAGAAACATGGTTTTTAGGCAGGAAGCAGACTCACTCTTAATAGCCCCTACCCTCCTCAACAGCAGATGTCAGCACTTAAGAGATAAAGAGATAGCTAGGTCTATTCATAAGCAAATGCCCTCACCCAAGATCCAACAAAAGTAGGATTAGCCCTCAGCCATAATAGGAATTGCCCAAAACCCTCTTCATTACATCATCACCCAGCAAGATTCAACCAGGCCTGGGACTCAAAAGACAACCTACAAAGTTGCCCCTGCATGGTCCTATGGGAGTCTGACAACCAATCAGAATACAAACTCAAATTCAAAGCCCAACAGAGGGTATAAATCTATCTCGCTCTCTCTCACCCATGTGCTTTTTTGCCCAGGACCTCAAAACCATGTGGTCCTATCCACCATTAAACAATTTTTTCAAGCAGTCTCCATGTTTCCAGTGTCTTTCTCTCCACTTGGAACTGAACCCAGATAGATATTTCTTCCAACAAAACAAAGCTAGTTCTCTAAACAGCATCCCTTTGTTCATTGGCCTGTCTCCATGCTTCTTCACCTCAAATTCATTTTGCCTCCAAAATAAAATTTCAAATTCCTTGAAGCTGTACCACTTCAGCTACATAACATCAAGCTATGGGCTACACAATTTCATTTTGCAGTGGATAAAAGGGAGAATTTGAGTTGGGGGGGGGGGAAGAAAGCAGGAACTGAAGACAAATGAGAAAGGGGGATTCTTAGCTTGGATTATTTTACTTTGGCTGCAATGGCTACAAAGATGTAGCTATTAAGCCACTAAGACAGGGGTGATAGATGTAGCTATCAGGGTCCCAAGATTCTAAATTTTTGTTCCAAATATTGAACAGTGGTGAAGAAGGTTTTGTCAAATGAGGAAAATCTACCATGAAAATGCATATAAGTTAATAAATTGCTTCACCCTGCAGTCCTTTAAATTATAAATCACTCTGATAGTGAAAGAAAAATTGACATTTACACAAAGTCCTTGTTCAAAGCATTTCTGTACTTAATTCAGGAATGTTGCAATGTGTCCCATCTATATATACATACATATACAGATCTGCATGCAGAGGGAGGAATAATTGAATTGATGGAATCCATTATTCTTATGCCCCTGAATATGCAGATGCTCGCCAGGAATTATTATTTCCACTCTTTACTAAATATCATGGTCATTCCAATTTGTTTTATTTCAAGATGCTATTATCAGATCAACTTGATTTTATTTCCTTCACCATGGCCCAGTACTATTATATAGCCTGCACTATATGCCCTAGTATTAACACTACCCTATTTACATATTTCAGAATAGCTGTACCACCTTGGTACTCAACTGCTTTGAAACTCATCGAATTTGGTACTCAACACATTTTGATATGAAAATGTTGTCCCGGTACTCATTGTTTGTTTGGTACTCAAGTTAGAACTTGTCGGTGTCAGCTGCCTTGTGACTCACTACATTTATTCTTTGTGGGAAAAATTTGCTTCCTGGAACCAATTGACGATGAGTGCCAAGGTATCACTGTATGTTTCCTTTTATCTCAATTAATTGTGACTATTGTATTTTGTTTGCTAGCCTATGAACAAATAAAGATTGATGTGATATACATACTATATATACCCATACGTGGTTGATTAAAAATAATGGGACTTACTTCTAAGAAAATATGCATAGGAGAAACTTTCAGCCAACTTGTACAATAGCTTTATCAGTTAAACTCTTTTGATTGCCTAACTTCAAAAACACCTCCTCCCTATTAATTTGGTTGCATCTTTCTGTCTTAATTCATTCACAAAAGGAGAATCAAAAGATGTGGATGGCAGATGCCATCTTTGAAGATACATTCCACTTTCTCTTCCTAATGCATGAGGGAAATTCTCTTCTAAGATTAGGCCAACTGAGGCGTATTCCAGTATATTTCGAAAAAGAATGAGGCCATATGTGTTTCTTAAGTATTCTTGTCGTTGAAAGATTTCTACTGGCAGATTAAAGGGAAGGAAAAGAACAACAAGGGATCAAAAAAAATGGGAGAGTCTCTAAACTCCCTGCCCAGCTGTCATTTCTTTAAATTCATTTTGGGGAAAAAAGGGGTCAAATCCAGTATTTGTAAAGTATCATGTATTTTGGCTGGTGCGCCACATTTTATTTGGCTTAGGAACCCATTGGAACAACATTGGCATAGTTTTATTCTACTGTTGGTGTTTCCCAGTCATGGCAACTTCCAGATGTGTAGCTTTCAACTCCCTGAATGTTCATCAATAGCCATGTTGTTTCTGGAAATTTGGGGTTTGAAGTCCTCACACCAGAAAATTGAAAAGGTTGGGAAGCTCTGTTTTAGACTAAGAGAATAATAGTTATCAGCTGAGGACTCAGTTTTTATTGGAAGTCTCTAAAATACTTTGCTTTTTGGAGGCCTTTGGATTCATTCAGACACTCCTTTCTGGCACTCCTGACACTTCAACATAGAGCCACAAGTGAGATAGAAATTTCCATGGCTAAGCGAGACAGTTGTTAAGAGAGTTTTGCCCCATTTTACAACCTTTCTTGGCCCAGTTGTTAATTGATTCACTGCAGTTTTAAATTAATAAAACAGTTAAGTGAATCTGTCTTCTCTATTTGCTTTGCTTCTCAGCAGGTAGCAAAAGGTGATCACATGATCCCAGGATTCTGCAACCATCATAAATACATGCCAGTTGCCAAACATCTGAATTTTGACCATGTCACCACAGGGATGCTGCAATGTCATAAGTCATTTTTTTTCCAATGCTGTTATAACTTTGAATGGCCGCTAACCAGTGGTGGGTTGCCCCCGGTTCGGACCGGTTCGCAAGAACTGGTAGTAAAACCGGCGAGAGGCTCTGCTCACTGACCTGGATGTCATCAAACCTGATCAGCACATGCGCAGAAGAGCGCTCACATGCGCACGAGCACAATGCAAGCCGGTAGTAAAGGTAAGTAGAACCTACCCCTGCTGCTAACAAATGGTTGAAAGTCAAGGATTACCCTCTCCATGCTCATATCTGTCTTTTCCATGAAATGAGCTCGCAATTGTATTAAAGGATCAATAATAGGACTCTTTGTGCTATCCTATATAACCAGGGCAGGCAACGAATGATCCATGGGTCATATGAAGCCCTTGAAATCCTGTTGCACTCACCTCTTCTAGGCTATGCTCAAACAGGAAATTCTATACCATTTCAGACAAATGGCTGCCCAGTCTCTTCTTAAAACCTCCAGTGTTGCAGCTTCTGGCTGCACAACTTCGGGAGGCAAATTGTTCCACTGATAAATTGTTCTAACTGTCAAGAAATATCTTCTTAGTTTAAGGTTGATTCTCTCCTTGATTAGGTCTGGTCTTGTATTATTGTTATTTAGAATCTAAAGAGGATAGATACTGTCTAATCTTTGCACACAAAGAATGGGGAAAAAATCATGCGAAACCCAAATGACAAAACTGAGCTCTGTGATGACAACTTGGGGGCAAAAAAAATTACACACAAATAGTTCAAGTGATTGATTCTTAACATCACCCTAATTAAATATATTACAAATAACAAAAGCGGTTAAGCAGGTGGGGCTTGTGAAGGAGAGAATAGAAAGGGGTCTAAATTCTTTCAAGTGCCACACAGCAAAAGTGGAAAATACTGTTTCACATTTAATACTGACAAATGTGAAATAATCAATGTGTAGGCAATGAAGCAAACTAAAGAGCATATATAAATGGAGCAGAGCTGCCACAGAATGACAAAACAAGAAGAGAAAGGCTATTATGGATAAATCTATGAAGCTATTAGCTTGATGTGTATGGGCATGTGGAATGTGAATAAACCACTCAGAAAATGTGTGTGTGTATACAGTATATCTACTGTATATATAGTGTATATATATATACAGTGTGTGTGTGTGTGTGTGTGTGTGTATGTCTTCTTAAGTTTTAGAAGATTTTAAGCTAGGATTTTAATCAGAATTTTAAACATTTTAACGAACTTATTTAATATGACGCGGGAAAACACCCGAGATTTTAATTTTTTGCACATATATATATACATACATATGTAGGTCTTTGGTTATTCGGGTCTTCTCCCACGTAAAATTGGAAGTGTCTTGGCGACGTTTTGACGAAGTCTCATTCGTCATCTTCAGGCTGGTGTTCTCGGCTTCGTGCTTCCAGGAGCAATGTGAGATCGCAGCTGTCTCATTGCTCCTGGAAGCACGAAGCCGAGAACACCAGCCTGAAGATGACGAATGAGACTTCGTTGAAACGTCGCCAAGACACTTCCAATTTTACATGGGAGAAGACCCGAATAACCAAAGACCTACATACAAACACCCGCGAAAACCTGAGAAAACATACATATATATATATACACTATATACTATATATACTATATAGTATATAAACTATATACATATACAATATAGGTGTGTATGTATGTGTAAAATATAGATATAGATAGATATAGATATAGATATAGATATAGATATCACACAATATCTTTCAATGCAATATCTTCCCCCAGGAGTGGGGAGGGAATGGGGATTTTGCAGTATCCTTCCCCTGGGGTGGGGTGGGAATGGAGATTTTGCAGTGTCCTTTCCCCAGGAGTGGGGTGGGAATGGGGATTTTGCAGTATCCTTCCCTTGCCACGCCCACCAAGCCACACCCACAGAACCGGTAGTAAAAAAAAATTGGATTTTACCACTGACACACACGTGTGTGTGTGTGTGTGTGTGTGTGTGTGTGTGTGTGTGTGTGCATACACACAGAGTAAGCTCGGTGTAGGATGAGCGAGGAGGTTCATTTTTTGAGCCTGTGGATTAGTTGAATGAACCGCCACCTGTATATGTAAACATACATATAACATGAGAAGAAATACAGTCGAAAGTACTTGATTTTTTTTTTTTTTTTACTAAATTCAATCACCAACTGAAACTGGGCATGTAGCTTCTCTGGGATCCTCTTTGAAAAGAGATTCCAAATGGCTTTAAAGGGCTGAGATATGTGCCTCAATTAATTAATTAAACATATGTATATAACTGCCTAGCTATCAAACAGAATTCTGTTGCCTTCTCATGGGTTTGGTTTCGAATTCTCTTATTTCCATGATTTTGGGGCCACAGCTGAAATCATTTTCTTGGAATCGTAATCTTGATTGGGGTTGAAGCAAGTTGATCAAGCCTATTATTTCAAGTTCCAGGGATATTCAATTTCTATCCATTTCCAAAGCTTAAGCTGCAATTTTTGGTACAATTGCAAAAAATGGCTAACTTGTCACTTTTAACAAAAGAATAGTTTCTAAACGCATGGCAGTGTTTTTGCAATAGCATTTAATTTAACAGCGAATAGCATTTAATTTAATTTACGTAATTTTGCTTTAGTAAGCTTGGCCTACCAGCTTCTTAGCCACAGTTTCGTTTCAATGGTGAAGTACAATTTTTCAGCGTGGCACTCAAAGTTCAAGAGTAAACCTTCAGTTCAAAACAAAAAACATTGTGCACTCTTGGTTTCTTTCTTTCAGTCTGGAAACAATTCTCCAATATCTCTGGCCAAGGTTCTTTCCAAGGACTCAAGACATTTTCCCAGCACTTGATCCTTTCACTAAAGCTGCCAAGGAATGAACTCTCATTTTATGAATGCAAAATATGTAAAATTCCAACCATTCTAATACAATTTGACTGAATCTCATAATTCTTCTTTAGCAGAAAACTGACCTCACAATTCTAAGGTGACATATGGTTCATGTTATCAGTGATACAAACGAAGCCCCTGTTTTAGGCTCAGTTGGATAAATTTGTTCAGTTTATTCATTAAATGCCTTCCTAGAATTGTGCAGAGATGGACAGATTATCTATGGAAATGAAGGAGAGGGAGGACACCGGGTACTATTTAATATGGAATAAATGGTATTCCTGGCTGGAGAGTAAACATAAAATTTAAGGGATGTTTTTGTTATGAGATCAAATTGTAAATAGAATTCAAGATAATTTAAATAAAGATGTAAGTTTAAGATTTTGTGTAAGTAGAATTTGTGTAAAGAGGTTAAATAAGCTAGAGATACCAATACAGAAAAGTTGTTATTAGTATTGAAATTTTGATATGTCTGATTTTGGTTGTTTATATCTTTCGTTTTGTGTTTGTGTGGGTGGATGTGTTTTTTCTTGCTTTTTTTTGTGTATTATTATTATTATTATTTTCTTGTACTGTGTATTTTAATCTTTGGAAATTTAATAAATATTTTTTTTTTTTTAAAAAAAAGCCTAGAATTAAACAGTTTGCTAAAGTTAAACTCAAAGAATGAGACCGAAACATGAGATTACTTCAATATGAAGGCTACTGTACCATAATAGTTTAAAACTAGTTTTTATTTTATTTATTTTATTTTATTTTTAATTTAGTTTAGTCAATTTAGTCAAACATGTACGAGAAAACAGGTATAAGTATAAACATGGACATGAACACAGGAAATTAATATGAGTAAATGGGGACAGTAGGACTGGGATGGTAGGCACGCTGGTGCGTTTATGCACGCCCCCTTACAGATCTCTTAGGAATGAGTGAGGTCCACAGTAGACAGTCTAAGGTTAAAGTTATGGAGATTTGGGGAAGTAACCACAGAGTCAGGTAGAGCATTCCAGGCGTTAATCACTCTGTTGCTGAAATCATATTTTCTGCAATTGAGTTTGGAGCAGTTTACCTTGAGTTAGTATCTATTGTTTGCCCGTGTATTATTGCAGTTGAAGCTGAAGTAGTCATTGGCAGGTAGGATGTTGTAGCAGACAATTTTGTGTACTACGCTTAGGTTAGACCATAGGCGGCGTAGTTCTAGGTTGTCCAAACCCAAAATTTCAAGCCTGGTGGCATAAGGGATTCTATTGTGAGCAGAGGATGGAGGACTCTTCTCATGAAATTTGTGTGTGTGTGTGTGTGTGTGTGTGTGTGTGTGTGTGTGTGTTTGTGCCTGTGTGTTCTGAATCTTCAAGTTGGTGTCAAAGCCTGGCAATTGCCTGGACTAGTCCCTGCAGTTTTCTTGGCAATACAAGGGAGCAATTTATATGCCTACAAAAATTCATCACCAGATTTCTGGAAACAACAGATTTTTGTCTCCCTGTTTATAGTCCGCATTAGCATATTCTTTACCTTGCAGGATGAAGCCATTGTGACACTTCCTCTAACTACATGAGCCACAAAAGTTAATTGAGGAAGGCAGATCTCATTTGAAATCCACATTCCATTGTATTTTATCACTTGCTGAGAACACAAGATGCATTTACCATTGTGGAACAGCAGATATAAATGGATGCATCCACAGGAATAGCACTGTTGAAAGACCTAAAAAGACCTTGTTAGGAGCAGATTGTCATGGGGAAAAAATCTAACTATGTGGTTGCTAGAGAAGTTGAAAACAACTTAAGGCACATAATTAATCAATCGGATGATTGCTTTTGGAATCTCTAGCAGAAAAGTGTCCCCAGTTAGAAATCAGCATTGTACCATGGTCCTCGGATGTTCCCATGTAGAGCGTCCATTCCTTAAAGTAAAGGTAAAGGTTCCCCTCGCACATATGTGCTAGTCGTTCCTGATTCTAGGGGACGGTGGTCATCTCCATTTCAAAGCCGAAGAGCCAGCGCTGTCCGAAGACGTCTCCGTGGTCATGTGGCCGGCATGACTCAACGCCAAAGGCGCACGGAACTCTGTTATCTTCCCACCAAAGGTTGTCCCTATTTTTCTACTTGCATTTTTGCATGCTTTTGAACTGCTAGGTTGGCAGGAGCTGGGACAAGTAATGGGAGCTCACCCAGTTACGTGGCACTAGGGATTCAAACCTATATATACCCAAACTATATATACCCAAACTATATATACCCAAACTATATATACCCAAACTAGGTAACATCAAAAGTGCTAGTCCTGAAGTGAATTACATTTCTTTCTTTATATATATATAAAATAGTTTTTATTAAGCATTTTTCACCTTTATGGTAGATTGGATGGATGGGTGGATGAATTGGCTGGCTGGCTGGCTGGATTAGATGGATGGATATATGGGGATGGATGGATGGATGGATGGATTGGATGGGTGGATGAACAGTGTATTCCATGTAAAAGAGAAGTATCAGCATGTATGCGAAAACCACAGAGTTTGAAAAAAATATTCCATGGAAAAATATATTAAATGGCAAGGGAATCTAAGAGCCCTTTAATAAGATTGCAACATGCTAAGCAGGTTACCAAATTCCAGATTGGCTGCTCTGGAAGGGGCCTGAAACAAAGAATGGAATCAAGCATCTTGTGAAAAGCATATAGTTTTGCAGCTCACATTTTGCACTATATCATTTTTAAATGAAACAAGAAAAAAACTATCAAATCCAGGTCTGGGAATAAAATTCATTAAAAAAAGAATATACGTGCCCTGGAAAAATGTGTGTTTATAGCTGTTCAATTAGAGAGGCCCCATCAATCCTCCGCGGATAATAATCAAGATGTTTGTTTCACATTCTTAACGTGGGATACTATCACTTTCTTTAGTAAATCGGCAAATAGTTAGGTTTGGTCTAATCTTTGCATACTTTAGCCGTGTCTGTATCTGGCAGGATAAGAAGTTATGTCCCGTTCCCCCCACCCCATGACTTCCTTTTAGGCACCTTTGGATGCTTTGAAGCTTTACTTGTTTATGGTACCTTATCTACTGTGGTTTGAAGACATTTGTCCAGAAAACCTTCATCTACATCAAAGGAATGACACTTTGACGTGTGATTAAAAAGTTGACTAGGAAACTCCAGACTAAGCACAGATGGCTGCTTACTTCTCTTGCCTTTTAGATAATTAGAATTGTTTACAGGAAGGGAAAGGGTCAGCATCTCCTGAGTTTTTCCAGGACTGTTCTGGTGACTGTCTTCTCCTTGACAAGAAAAGATTGCAATAGTAAAGTTTCAACCGTGATGTCTTTCTCAACACTACCCCCCACCCCAACAGACACACGTTCTTTCACTGGCGACTTTGATTTGTGTGTGTGTGTGTGTTTATGAGTGAAAAATAGGGACAGGAAATGAATATGGAGATATGCCTTCGCTCAATTTTAGTTTATGTGAGAGCAGAAAAACCTTTTGAATGACAAAGAACAATTTTCTGGAGATTATCTGCAGATAAGTGCTACATAGGAAAGTTACGGTCGCTTCTTAAAGATGATATGTTTTACTTGCTGCATGTTGTCAGAATTCACAACAGTTGTATCTATTTACTCAGGCTCAACATAAAGACTGTATATTTAAATAATTATTTTTTAAAATGGTTTTTTAATTATTTTTCCTGCAGAAATACGATCTCTGGATACTGCAGGAGAGATTAGAATGCGTAAGGGACTAGTGAAGAGTTCTATATTATCAGAAGTATGGAACACAATTTCTACTTTTTCAGACCGTAATAGAAATTATTCTAATCATTAAAATGGAAAATGGAATAATAACACCCCTTTCTTTTTAGCTTCATCTGAAGCTAAATTCATCAATAGGCCCAGTTCTTAATAAAATAAGGAGGATTGTTAACTGTAGACACACATATGTTAATGGTATACGTTAGAATGGCTTTTTACATACAACGGCTGTTATCAGAGAGACTTTGACTGCACGCTGATAATCTACCACTAATTGTAATGTATTATCTTATTTTCCCCCATTTTAAAAATTACTCTTATTTGCAATGCTAGTCAGTGACCGTAATATAAACTATTCTAATAATTAAAATGGAATTTGGGCAGCAATCTAAACATGTTTCTCTTTGAATTTGTCATCATCCATAGCACTCAGATCTGTCAGTCTGCAGCTAAAGAAACTGATTCAATAATCAATCAATCAATCAATCAATCAATCATCAATCATCAATCAATCAGAATAGACCTGGAAGGGACCTTGGAGGTCTTGCTCAAGCAAGAAATCCTATACCAGTGATGGCTAACCTTTTTGCCATTGCGTGCTGGGGGGGGGGGCAGGGGAGGTTCCAATGTGCATGTGCCCACATCCATAATTCTATGTGCCCTGCCCTGCGCATGTGCCACAACCCCCCCCTAGCCCCCGCTCCTGGCACGTGATGGCCCGGTAGGCCCATTTTTCTTTCTCATCTGGCTCCAGATCCTCTCTATGCATCCAGGGAGGGCGAAAACAGCCTTCCCCACTCCCTCAGAGGTCTTCCGGAGGCCTGAAATGGCTCATTTCCCAACTCCCGGTGGGACAGGAAGTGATGTTTTTGCTGTCCCCAGCCTCCAGAGCCTCTCTCTCTCTCAGAGCTGAGGTGGCGTGCCCACTGATATGGCTACACGTAACACCTGTGGCACGTGTGCCATAGGTTCGCCATCACAGTCCTATACCATTTCAGACAAGTGGCTGTCCAGTCTTTTCTTAAAAGCCTCCAATGATGATTCCCTAAATTCTTAGGCAGTTAAATCCATGTTTTGGCTCTACCGAAACCACAGTTAAAATCAGTAGAACCATGATCTCCTCAATCTGGAAGGAGAAACGGGACAGGATTCTTGAGGAGGCCTCCAGACAAGGGTGGAACTGGCTGCCTTTTGAATCATGGCAGCTCTCTGAGGCTTCAACTTGGCTTCTCATTTTGCTGAGATGACATCTAATATGGAGTTCTTAAAAGCATCAGTTTCTCTGCCTCCTCCCCCACTTCCCCACCCATTTTTAGAAAAAAAGATTTCTGCCTGGAAGCTACAAACTGACCAACTTTGGCACCCTAAACTTAACTGAATGACTTTGTGAAGTCTAAGCATTACCGACTTCCCACACAGGCTTCAGCAATCTGTAGAATAAGTTATGGTTCGGATATTTATGAGACTGATCATGTGGATATGTGTTAATATAAATTGGGTTACTCTGAGAAAGAGTATTCTATTACAAAAGCAACCTAAGATCAAAGTGCAAGAAAATAAGAAAGCCAATTTTATATAAATTACCATGTCACTTTTGACAATTTATGAATCTAGTGCTGGTCTCTGCTACAACTTTGATATTGTCAAAAGTCCAGATGGAAGTTATAGTTTGAAGCTGAGAGTGATTATTTAAAAAAAAAAAAAGACTTAAGAAAAATATCCCAACTATGCACATTAATCTATATTTCATTTCCTGCACTGGTTAATGTGAAATTGACTCTCTTTTTTCCCCCCTTTTTTCTTTTTTAAATGCAGTTTTATTTAAGAAGGGCAGAGATTCAGCAGAAACACCAAATGCTGACCCAAATGTATCTGGGCAAGAGATAAATAAAAAGCTGCAGGAAAGAGTAGGTGACAATAATTAGTTTGTTGTTTTTAAATTAAGAAGGTCTCCTGGGCCAGATGCTGTCTGTCAGGGTGTGATGCCCCCCTCCTGGGAAATGTAATGAAACCAAGATAGCTACAGGCCATCATGAAGCTGGCAGAAACACATTCTGTATTTGGGGATTTTTTTTTTTTTAACTGCAATGCTTTTTCCTTATTCAAAATATCTTGGATCTTGCCCTGGTGAGGAGGAGAAGTGTGCTTGAAGTGACAGCAGGAATGTTATTGCAACATTTGTATTAAATCATAAATGTGGTCATCAAAGGATGCTTTTAATCAGTGAAATGGAGAGGAACTAGTTTCTATCACCATAGGAATCTAAACAGGAAAAGATGAGGGTTGGGTGCCAAATCTAAGATATATAGAATTTATATCACAGGGTTTCTGAGTGTACTTATAACACGCCTTTCATTTTTACAACTGTGTAAAGACATGGTGCTAAGGGACCCGGTGGCTCAGTGGCTAAGATGCTGAGCTTGTCGATCAAAAGGTCGGCAGTTCATCGGTTCGAATCCCTAGTGAGCTCCCATTACTTGTCCCAGCTTCTGCCAACCTAGCAGTTCGAAAGCACGTAAAAAATGCAAGGAGAAAAATAGGGACCATCTTTGGTGGGAAGGTAACAGCATTCCGTGTGCCTTTGGCGTTTAGTCATGCCGGCCACATGACCACGGAGATGTCTTCAGACAGTGCTGGCTCTTCGGCTTTGAAATGGAGATAAGCACCGCCCCCTAGAATCGGGAATGACTAGCACCTATGTGCGAGGGGAACCTTTACCTTTAAAGATATGGTGACCTGATCCAAATCACAGATATGGGGAAAAGGAAGACCAAAGAGTCTTCCTTTTCCCAGCTTGATCTATTTATAATATTTTATTTAAAATTTTATCCCAGCTTTTTTGATTAGAAAAATTGGCAAGTTCCACAACATGACTTAAAAAGAATATCTTAAATCCTCACATCTGTCCTTTCTATGTGAAAATAGGATGCCCCACCAGAAACAGTGCAGGCATATTCAATGCTCATCACTTCAATTAGGTACACATTCTATGGAGAAGTACTTTTATCTTCTTGGAATTTTGGAGAGATTTATTCATTTCCCTTGGAAAAGATTTTTTTTCCCCCTCTGCTCTTTTGTAAACAGAAATTCTTACGTCATGGTGAAGGAGACTGTAGCTCAATAACTGTTGGGATAGTTATTGTAAAAATAATGGTGGTAAGCTTGATGTTCAGCTGTCTGGTGGATCAGCCGTGCCCATCAATTGTCTGCAGAAATTATATTAATTTGGGATAATATATATAATCATCGCTCTAAAATGGCAATGCAGCCTTCTCAGCTTCTAAGCAGGGGTGCTATTCAGCAGGTTCTGACAGGTTCTGGAGAACCGGTAGCAGAAATTTTCGGAGAACCGGCAAATACCACCTCTGGCTGGCCCCAGAGTGGGGTGGGAATAGAGATTTTGCAGTATCCTTCCCCTGGAGTCAAGTGGGAATGGAGATTTTGCAGTATCCTTCCCCTGCCATGCCCACCAAGCCATGCCCACCAGGCCACATCACACCCACCAAGCCACACCCACAGAACTGGTAGTAAAAAAAAAATGAATTCCATCACTGCTTCTAAGATGCATTCTAGCAATATCAGAAAGGGAGAAAGAATATTTCTTTCAGACATCTGATCCCATGTCCTAGGTTTGACATCTTACCCATCCCTGTGCTCTCACCATTATATCACACTTTTTTTTTCATGCCATCCGTTCCCTGTACATTCTTTAGATGTTTTAAAAATACATGTATCAGACTAACCCTCACTCTAGCCCTTTATTTGAAGTGATCATAAAATATACAGTATATTTTTACAACCAAAGATATACAGTATGTGCCAGCAAGCATAGTGTCCTATTAATATCATCTAATGTCTTCTAAATAAAAAATCAGCTCCATTTATGGAGCAATGCAGCATGAACATTATAGTGCTAGACTGAACAGCTCCTTCATTTCCATCAAGGGGCAGTTTCAGTGCAGCTCTCAAAATTTATAGCAAGGAGATGAATCCAAAGGACTGAGGAACAGAAGATATATCTCCCAGGACCTGGTTAGCATTTGATGGGAGACCAGTAGGAAATCTAGAGCTCTAGCATCAAGTAGGAAGTTGAAGAAAGGCACAAGACACTTCCAAATTGTTGCCTAGAAAATGACATGGCTGTATCCAACACTGGAAGTTTTTAAGAAGATGTTGGGTAACCATTTGTCTGAAGCGGTGTAGGCTTTCCTGCCCAAGCAGGGGGTTGGACTAGAAGACCTCCAAGGTCCCTTCCAACTCTGTTATTCTATTCTAAGTATCCATAAAGCCATCAGGAATTGAGTTCAGCTCTATCCTTTTTATATTGCTTGTAATTATTGTGAAATTGTGGCTCTGAATGGCTCTGGGTATTTTTTTTCTTCTGGAAGGATGGTAGAATCCACACACACACACACACACACAATTGTGCACAAATGCACAATTGTTTAGAAAGAGTTCTAAACATTGCTTATATTCCTAACACTGAAATGTTTAAGAATATAAGCAATGTTTAGAACTCTTTCTAAACAATTATAAAGAAAGGTGCTAGTGAATCTTGGCTGAACTTGAAAAGCTAACCAATATGGATGCAGCCAGACCTACTGGTAGTTTACATTTAGAACTGCTGTAACCTGGACAGAGAAGTCAAGAAAATATCCCAGAACGAGGGAGTAAGAAACCATTTTTGTACTGTTGTCAAGTAAACTACATGAATCTGTCCCTGAAGCTACCAAGATACAAGCTTCATTCAAGAGAAATTTTTATTTCTTAACAAATAAAAAAAAGCTCTCCAGTTGTTCGCTGTTGTTAAATCTACATTGGCATGATCATGGACAGGATCACAGGCTTAGAATGTGAGCCCAGTTCTGAGAAATGAATATGCCATGCATTGTGGCTCAGTGGCTAAGACACTGAGCTTGTCGATCGAAAGGTCGGCAGTTCAGCGGTTCGAATCCCTACTGCCGCCTAATGGGGTGAGTTCCCATTCCTAGGTTGTGGCAACCTAGTAGTTCGAAAGCACGTAAAAAATGCAAGTAGAAAAATAGGGACCACCTTTGGTGGGAAGGTAACAGCGTTCCGTGCACCTTTGGCGTTTAGTCATGCTGGCCACATGACCACAGAAACATCTTCGGACAGTGCTGGTTCTTCAGCCTTGTAACGGAGATGAGCACCGCCCCCTATAGTTGGGAACGACTAGCACATATGTGCAAGGGGAACCTTTATCTTTACCTTAGTGTACATGTATTGGGATAAAGTGTAAATCCAAATAGCCGTAGCCAGAGAATTAACTCTGCAAAATTTATTAATCTTTTTCTCTTAAAATTAACACAGGGATGGACACAGATCTGTCTGCTATCTTAGTTCCCCAAAATGCTAAAAGTTTAGCATGGGAAAGAAAGAGGGGGGAGGAAGGAAGAAAAGAAGGAAGGAAGGAAGGAAGGAAGGAAGGAAGGAAGGAAGGAAGGAAGGAAGGAAGGAAGGAAGGGTCACTTTTGATGCTAACTGCATACTTTGTAACAAAGGATAAAAAAGGCTTAGAAAGAAACAATGATGCAGTAGATGAACAGATTATAATGAGGTCCCTTTTAATTTCTTTTAAAGTCTGGGGTATAATCAGGCTAAACAATGAAGAAGAAAGCAACGATGCCAGATCTTCCGTCTCTGAGACCTTCTGTACTGTGGATTCCTGCAGCTTCATCTTATTTATAATATCAGATCCTGATTATGCCTCCCAAGGGCTTGCCTAGAAATGTTTTAGGAGTTTAATCTTTGTGAACACAAGTTGATTTGATCCATATCTCCTGGAAAAAAAAAAAGTAATTATCCCTTGGTTTTTGCAGGTCTTGGCTTACACCTATGAAAATATATTCAGATGTGCATGCTTCAATTGCCTTTGTACAGTTATTTTTCTTTTAATTCACGGATGTAACCCAGATATAAAACAATAGGAAGTTATTAACATAACTATGTGGAAGCAGTGTGATTAGAAATAAATTGATTCCTCTGTCTAAAGCTTTGCCCAATTTGTAAGTGGCAGGTTTTTGGTGGCAGGAAGCCCTCATTAGCTTAGAGGAAAGGCGGCTTGGTAATTCCAAAATAGACTGTGATTGATTAGAAAATCTGCGGTATTGATATTGTTATTTAGCCATGGTCATATTCAATTAGTGCAAATAGCACTATTTCTAATCAACCAGCCAATGGTGCAGAATAAGTGCTGTTTGAAAAGGCTAACTGTTTAAGCCTCCCGGACAGGCACGTGCATAGCTGGAGAAACTTATCTAAGATACCCAGTCAATGAGCCTAACTTACTGGCATTTAATATACAAAGTGCTCTATTTTATTAATTAAGATAGTCCGTTCTCCACATTTTAATTAAAGTTGTAAGTTTATCAGTCGGCTATGCAAACTGAAGGGTTATGCAAAGTAAGCCCACTCATCAGAGGAAGCTTCAAGCGTTTGGGCAACTCGAAGAATATGGTTTGGTGGCATTCAAATGGAGGATTGGATGCCTCCAATGCAGAGGTGGGTTTCAGCAGGTTCTGACCAGTTCTGGAGAACCAGTAGCGGAAATTTTGAGTACTTCAGAGAACCGGTAGTAAAAAGTCTGACTGGCCCCACCCCCATCTATTTTCTGCCTCCCAAGTCCCAGCTGATCAGGAGGAAATGGAGATTTTGTAATAATCTTCCTCTGGAGTGGGGTGGAAATGGAGATTTTACATATCCTTCCCCTGCCTCCCAATTCCCAGCTGATCTGGAGGAAATGGGGATTTCCCCTGCCACGCCCACCAAGCCACACCCACCAAGCCACACCCATAGAACCTGTAGTAAAAAATTTTTGAAACCCACCACTGCTCCAATGGCCAATACTGTGATGGATTGGTCTGATTATTTGATCTGAGAAACTTTACTTGGGCATAGAAATGATCCTCTGGCATTGATACTGTAGCCAAGGAGTATTTGACAAATACATGGAGGGGTCATATGGATCTTCTGGAATCTAAATCTAAAACTAGGGAGAAATTTCCTGGCAACTAGAATAATTAATCAGTGGAACGACTTGTCTCCAGAAGTAGTGGGTGATCCAACACTGGAATTTTTAAGAAGAGATTGGACAACTATTTGTCTGAAATGGTATACCAGGAGGTTGACTTCCAAGTCCCTTCCAACTCTGTTATTCTGGAATGTTTACAAAAGGTACAAAATACCAGGAGAGAAATGCTACCGGTTCGCTCCAGTTCAGACAAACCAGTAGTAAAAAAATGCTTTAAAAAGTAAAAAAAGGTTTCAACGATCACAGCTGTGCCGCACGATCGTCGAAACCTTTTTTTAAAAAACTTTTTAAAGTATTTTTTACTACTTATTCGCCCAAACTGGTAGTAAAAAAATGCTTTAAAAGAGTTTTAAAAAGGTGCCAACGATCACGCAGCACAGCTGTGATCATCCAAACCTTTTTTTTTTTTACTTTTTAAAAGCATTTTTTACTACCGGTTCGGGTGAATAGGTAGTAAAAAATGCCGTTAAAAGTTTTTTTTAAAAGTTGGCCACACCCACCCAGTCACATGACCCCCACCAAGCCATGCCCACAGAACCAGTAGGAAAATATTTTGCATCTCAGCACTGCAAAATACCCTTTCTTTGTATCCTGCTGAAATCAGATGGGAAAGATCCTCATCAAGATTGGGGCAAATTGCTAGCACTCAGACTAAGTTTAGGGGTGAAAAATTAATAATTTTTCAAAGTTCCTTTCTCTGGGAAAGAGGTTGTTGTTTTGGTACATTCTCCGAGAGATACTTGAGAATTTATTTCTGACTTTCCTCATTTATGTTTCTGAATTTACATGAGTACTAGAGCTGATGGAAGGAGATAGGCTTGGGAATATTTTTATCATAATAACCTGCAGCCTTCCTGACTGCCTTGATTTCTCAATCTAAAAAAGTCTTACAGAACGAATTTTTTCGTAACATTTTCCTTTGGGATTTAACTGAAGAGAGGCTGAAAACTGCTGGGATGAGAGTCAAGATCCTCCTATATCCTTCAGCTACTTTGGGGAAAAAATGGCTTTTAAATAATAATAGTATTGATTACTAATAAACCATGCAAGAACCTTACATTCCACCCTTGAGGAATTTACTAAACTCTCTTTCTCTTAGGAAGAATTCCAAAAGGAAAATTTCCATCCCCAAATTGAATGGGGAGAGATTGATATATATATATATATATATATATATATATATATATATATATATATATATATATATATATATATATATATATATATATATATATATATATATCTTGAAATATATATTATTTCATTTTCTAAAAATACACCAACTGTAAAAACAAAACAAAACAAAACAAAACAAACAAAACAACAACAAAAACAAACCCAGGGAAAGCAGAGTTGTGTACATAAAAAGGACTACATTTTAATGGATCCTGTTGAGAAAGAGAAGAAAGCTGAATCTGAGAAATAAATTTTCTCAGTGAGACTAATAGTGAATGTCTATGGAGATTCTCAGTCCTCCAGGTCATGGTTTTTCAAAAGGCAAACTGGACTTCCTTTGTTTTTTGCTTGAAGACAATTCACGGCTCATCTAAGAAGCTTCTTCCAAGAAGTGTCAGAACCGAAGAAGCTTCTTGGATGAGAAGCAAAACATCTTTAAGCAAAAAAACAAAGAAAATCCAGTCGCCTTTTGAAAAAGCACCTTTGGAACGAATAGCGGAGTTATTTTTTCAACCTATTATCAACTCAGCTATGATCTAAGAATGAATCTTCAGAGCCAAATCTTCAGGAAAGATTGCATGCATGTGTTTGCCTGCAAGGATATCAAAGGGATTTACAAGTGTTTTAAGAGAGGCTCTGCCCAATTGTTATCAGTCTTGATAGAAGATTTAAAGACCAGACAAATGCCAGGCACATAGGTTTCCCGCTTTTTCTTCTCGTTTTATTGTGATGTTTTAGGAAAATGACAAAATGAATATAGTGACTATGTAAATACAAAAATAAGGAATGACAAGGCAGTGAAATAGTAAAGACGACGAGTAAATAACAAGGGAGGGGGGAACCTAAACAGACCCAAGAAACAGAAGAAAAAGAAAGAAAGTTCCCCCAAACTTGAACAATCCAAACACATAAATAAATCAAATCAACAAAAGCTAAGCATTACACAGAGAGAAAGAGAGAAGGGAGGGGAGACAGAGAGAGAGGGAGGGAGGGAGGGAGAGAGAGTACTGAAATTACTTATCAGCTTAATTTCTAGATTACTCAACTCTGAGGTCTCCAGGTGATGTACAAATAATTTCATTTGAGCTGTACCACGTCTCCTTTGTCTTTGAGAGGACATCTGCCCTTCTCCAACTCTTTGGACATTTGATCCAAGCATTCAGATCAGCCCTTATTTTTAATCTGGTGTGCTGTTTTTTTTTTCATCCACTGCACTATACAACCTTGGAACATTTTTTTTTTTTTTTGGAATTGAGGCTGAACACTGTGTATTTGCAGAATTCTTTGTATTATTTTTCAGAAATCTTCTTATATTTCTTTAAAGGAGGTTTAAAGACCTCCTTGGCTACCCTACTTCTAACAACTAAAATACTTTCCTTGTAGGCTGTTGTCTGCTTCCATTCTTTTTAAAATGTTCACTTTTATTTCAACTTCTCTTTTATTGTATCTTTTAAAAATCTGCTTGACAGAATAATGAACAAAAAGACTGGAAGATATATTCTTTCCATGTGTAAAAGAGGGGGAAAAAAAACATAAAACAAGAGAATCCTTTTTATGTTTTTGTTTCTTCCTGAGTTATTTAAAGTGATTTTGTCTTTTAGTTCTTCCCTTCCTATAACAACCTAACTCCTACATTAGTCTTGGAATAAACCATCTTCGGTTCTAATTTATGAAGCTAGTGGATTTTTAAGTTTACCAGCCTAACTACAGTATCAGTTCCTTGGCTAAAGGAAGCTTCAAGATAAAAAGTTCTTATTTCTTCTTTTCTCCATTTTCAGGGAGGGAGGGAGGGAGGGAGGGAGGGAAGGAAGGAAGGAAGGAAGGAAGGAAGGAAGGAAGGAAGGAAGGAAGGTTGGTTCTCATCCAAGGAAATATTTTGAAGATCAGAAGTTATTACTATAGTGGAAATCTCTCAATAACTGCTAGATGAGCATACTGCCACCTTCCAAACTCCACCTGGGAGTGGGTTCTAAACAGAAGGCCTGGTTAATGTATCTTATTTATACATGCATCGGCTTCCCGCAATACCCCCAAACAGCTGTTCCCAGAGGTGAATTTTAGCAACAGGTTCGTTGGTTGTGAGCTCTGCACCTTGCTTTTTTTTTTTTTGCTTTTTTTTTCTGCCTCTGAAACTTCTGAAACTCTGTTTCAGAAAAAAACTTTTTTTCCTGCCTCTGAAAGCCTCCGAAACAGAGCTTCAGAAAAAAAGCTTCTGAAGCTCTGTCTGGGGGCTTCTTTTCTGAAGCTTCGTTTCTGATGCTTTTTTCAGCCTCTGAAACCTCCATTTGAGAAGCTGGGTGGGGCTACATTCAGAGTATAAGATGCACCCAGATTTTTACCCTTTTTTTGGGGGGGGGAAGGTGCGACTTATACTCCAAAGAATACGGGGTGTGTTTGTGTAGTATTGTATGGTATTGTATTGTATTGTGTTGTGTTGTGTTGTGTTGTGTTGTGTTGTATTGTTGTGTTGTGTTGTATTGTATTATTGTGTTGTGTTGTATTGTATTGTATTATTGTATTGTATTGTATTGTATTATTGTGTTGTGTTGTATTGTATTGTATTGTATTGTATTGTATTGTATTGTATTGTATTGTTGTGTTGTGTTGTGTTGTGTTGTGTTGTGTTGTGTTGTATTGTATTGTATTGTATTGTATTGTATTGTATTGTATTGTATTGTATTGTATTGCCATCTTGAAGGGCTATCTCAATCTCAAAGATTGTGCTTTAGCACAAGGTCTCAGTTCAAGGCTCAGCTAAAAGGGGAAAAGGCATCTAAAGCTGAAGATGCAGACAAAAGAAGCCAAACCAAAGAAACCATAGATGTGCTGATCGAATCTGAGATTGGCCTTAACTCAGAAAATTGAATTACTATCCTTTTATGTCTTGCTTTGAATGGAGACATTCAAATGAACCAAATAAACTCCAGGCAAACTTCTTATGCATCCTTGATGTCCCTTTTACTGTCCACCTTGAACTGGTTTGACAGCTGTAATCTAGAAGTTTGAAGGAGAGTAACATTTTAATCTGGCATTGGGCTCCAAGGGGATATGTCAGCTGTAGCATCATTGCTACATCTCTTTTCAGATCAGGAAATGTGAGCAGTTAAGGAGATTGCAAAGCCCCTCATGAAATCTTTCTTACCGAAGCCCAGAAAAATCAAGAAAGCTACAGAGCACTGGAGAAATGATTGCACAGTTGCATACAAGACTCATCTTTCTGACCAACTTTTATGAAATCTGTATTTCACCCATAAGAATTGTATTACTGTTCTTTTATGGAAAGGAAACACATTCTATTCCATCCCATTGAAAGAGAAGAAGAAGAAAAAGTTCAGCCTGGCATGAAGAATGGCATTCGCTGGCCTCAACCTGAGATCCTCAACCACCTGGAAAAAATGAGATTGGAACTCAGCTCCCTTGGGATCAAATTCTGCATAGCTGACTGACCACCTTGGACAATGGATTGTTAGAATCCTCAGCACACCTAAGATTTCTTTGGCTTGGTGTCTTTTGTCTTCCTCTTCAGCTTCAAATGCCTTTCCCCCCCTCTTTTTAGCTGAGCCTTGAACTGTGACCTTGTGCTAAAACTGGAACTAGCTGCTAACTTTAATCTCAGACTCCAGCACTGCTGACTTGATGACACGAGAAGAATAGGAATGCTATAATAAAGTGGGACAGGGATCATGGGTTGAGGAGGGGGGGTGGTATATTTCCAAGGCTGAAAAAAGCCACATCGGTTCTGATTTTGGCTTGACTTGCAAAGTAAGACCACATCCTACAAGGACTGTTCATAATAAAATGGAATCAACCTCTCTCTTGCTCCCTATCTTGATGTCCTTTACTAAATTGTGCTCTCTGACCCAAACTGTCAATCACTTATATAGGCAGAAGGAAGATTTTTTCCCCCATGTAATACTAATCAGAGAACTGCAGTTCCCTGTCCACTTTCATACCAAACAGTACAACTTCCCTTTACATCAAGGAGGACATATGCAAACCTGTATTTCAAGGCTGTATGAGATATGTATGTTCCTTCATTTTTTTTTTCTTTCAAATTTTGCAAAGCAATTGCCACAGCCGTAAAAAGCACAGAAAATACAGGCGCTTTGCAATCTCTGGTGTTATTCCATATAAAATGCCCTTATCTGTACCTCCCTATCTTGGTTTTATCATCCCAGCAAAATGAGTTGGCGCCAGTGAATGGCCCAAGGCCACCTAGGAAAACTAATGAATGAAAAAGGTTTTCAATCTAAATCTTTCTGAAAAACATCAGCCCAGATCAATCCATGGCTTGTTTAAAGGCCACTTCATTGAAGGTCTTGGATGGCAGTCTATCATGCTAGTCCAGGGTGGGTTGTAGACAGTGGTGAAATCCAATTTTTTTTGCTACCGGTTCTGTGGGCATGGCTTGGTGGGTGTGGTGTGGCTTGGTGGGAGTGGCAGGGGAAAGATACTACAAAATCTTGATAGTACAGTGGTTTAATACACCCTGTTATTAACACAGCTGCCTGCAATTTCTACTGGTTCGAATCTCTCCAAGGCTCAAGGTTGACTCAGCCTTCCATCCTTTCTAAGGTAGGTAAAATGAGGACCCAGTTTGTGGGGGCAATAAGCTGACTTTGTATAAAATATACAAAAGAATGAAGGCTATTGCTTAACGCATTGTAAGCTGCCCTGAGTCTCCGGAGAAGGGCGGCATATAAATCAAATTTTAAATTTAAAAAAAAAAAATCTCCATTCCCACCCCACTCCAGGGGCCAGCCAGAGGTGGTATTGGCCGGTTCTCTGAACTACTCAAAATTTCCACTACCAGTTCTCTAGAACCTGTCAGAACCTGCTGGATTTTACCCCTGGTTGTAGATGTGTTTTTCAACTTCCTAGGCTAGGCCTGAGAGGGAGCCTGTTTGGCCTGTTTGGGAGCCTGTGATGGTGAACTTATGGCATGTGTGCCATAGGTGGCCTGCAGAGCCCTCTCTATGGGCACATGCACCATCGCCAGATGCTCTTCTGGTTTCTGGGTCTTCACAGGCACCGGAGCACCGGAAAAAGGCTGGAAAATAACCCAGAAAATGCCCCCAAAACAACCTGAAAATGGCCTGAAAAACGGCCTGAAAAATGGCCTGAAAAACGACCAAAAATGGCCAAAAACAGACATGTGTGTGCCGGCCAGCTAGTCTTCAGGTTTCTGGCGCTCTGGCACACTCATGTACACACATGCACACATGTTCCGGTTTGTGCACTCAGTGCAGAAAAGGTTGACCATTACTGGTCTAAGCTGTTAAGGCACCAGGCTAGAAATCAGGAGCCTGTGAGCTCTAGTCCCACATTAGGCATGAAAGATGACTGGGTGACTTTGGGCCAGTCCCCCCCCCTCTCTCTCTGCCCATGATGTTCGGTTTGGGCAAAAAGCTGGGCAGTCAATTCCTGTCACAACAAAATAGATGTCAACACTCAATTGATTAAAAAAAAAAAAGTAGAACTTGGAGTTGTAGGAAAATGCTAGCAAGGAAAATCAAGTCAAGGCATGAGAGACAGTGACTAACCCAAAATTATTGAGCCATCCTCTTTAATCTCAGATCTCCCCTCTTCTAGTCCACCATCGGTATCATGTGGATCAAAGGAAGCAAGACAGTAGTTCTAGCTCAGTGGTGAAATGTAAAATTTGTTACTACCGGTTCTGTGGACATGGCTTGGTGGTGGTGGTGGTGGTGGGGTAATATGACTAAGTGGGCATGGCCAACTTTTTTTTTTTTAACTTTTAAAACCATTTTTTCTACAACCTCTTCAGCTGAAGAGGTTGTTAAAAAATGCTTTTTAAAGCCTCTGATGATCCCAGCTGAGTTGCCTAATCGGCAGAGGCTTTTTTTCTTTTAAAAACATTTTTCTACAATCCCTTTGGCCGAAGAGGTTGTAGAAAAAATGCTTTTAAAAGCCTCTGACGATCCCAGCTGAGCTGTGTGATCATCAGAGGCTTTTTTTTAACTTTTAAAAGCATTTTTTCATTTATTTTTTTTGTTGGGAATAGTCACGGATTGTACTGTAATAGAGACTAAGTTGGTTTTGAATTTAATAACAGCTGCCAGGTTACTGGTGGCACAGTACTGGAAGAAGGAAGATCCACCTACCATTGAGGAATAGACATTAAAAGTTGTGCATCTGGCTGAGATGGCAAAAATTTCATCATATCTTAAAGATCATTCAAAGATATATATCAGAATGGAGAAGATGGATTGATTATATGCAAAAAAAGTACCCGAACAAGAAGATTCATATAGCTTATGAATGAAATATTTTTAAGTAGTTTATGTTTATAGTTTTTGAGCTATAAGGAGTTAAAGATCTAGGGAGAATATGAATGCAATAATTTGTTAGCATATTTTAGCTTTATGTTTGTGAATGCTATACCTGTGCCTGTTCTGGGAAGTCTAGGGAGGTGGGTGGGGGGGAAGGGGGAGGGGGAAAGGGTGTGGGGGGGAAATATTTGTATTTCTTATAAAACTTTTCAATTAAAAAAAAAGCATTTTTTCGGCCGAAGAGGTTGTAGAAAAAATGCTTTTAATTTTTTTTAAAAAAGCCTCTGATGATTGTGCGGTTCAGCTGGGCATGGGGGGGAGGGGCAGGGATTTTTGCTACCGATTCTCTGAACCACCCATTGCCATCATTACCGGATTGGGTGATCTGGTCCGAACTGGGAGCATTTCACCCCTGGGTTATAGCAGCATAAGAAAACCTTGCGTTTTTTGTCCATGTACCAATGTCATACTCATGTAGAATAGCACAGGGCATTGAATGTATTACAGCCAGTCACATTTATGAGATGGGCAGTTCTATACATTATATAACAAACCACCATCATCTTGCCTATTTTGATCCTTCCCCTACCTCATAGATTCTGCTGTTGGTGGGATAGGGTGGCTTAAGAAATAATGACTTATTACAAATCACCCAAGTTTCCAAAGCCGAGTATGACAAAGCAGATAAAGATGGATTATAATTCAGGGCAGGGTCCAGCATTCATGGCTCAGCAAGGTTAACCTTTGCAAAATCTTTTATTGAATCAGATCTTGGGAGATGCAAAATTTAGCATTGGAAGCTAGAAGTCACATGAAAACATTTCAAGCTCCACAGAGAGAAGTATTTGTTTCCCCAAAAGAATAAAAATCCTGTGATAAGCAATAGCAATAGCACTTAGACTTATATACCGCTTCACAGTGCCTTTACAGCCCACTCTAAGCAGTTTACAGAGTCAGCATATTGCCCCCAACAATCTGGCTCCTCATTTTACTGACCTTGGAAGAATGGAAGGCTGAGTCAACCTTCAGCCAGTCACGATCAAACTACTGGCAACTTTACAGTGAGTTAGCCTGCCATACTGAATTCCAACCACTGTAGAGCTTGGAAAGAAGGAAGGGAGGGAGGGAGGGAGGGAGGGAGGGAGGGAGGGAGGAAGGAAGGAAGGAAGGAAGGAAGGAAGGAAGGAAGGAAGGAAGGGCAATAACACTTAGACTTATATACTGCTTCACAGTGCCTTTACAGCCCGCTCTAAGCAGTTTACAGAGTCAGCATATTGCCCCCAACAATCTGGCTCCTCATTTTACTGACCTTGGAAGAATGGAAGGCTGAGTCAACCTTGAGCCAGTCAGGATCAAACTACTGGCAACTTTACAGTGAGTTAGCCTGCCATACTGAATTCTAACCACTGTAGAGCTTGGAAAGAAGGGAGGGAGGGAGGGAGGGAGGGAGGGAGGGAGGGAGGGAGGAAGGAAGAAAGGAAGGAAGGAAGGAAGGAAGGAAGGAAGGGCGGGCAATAGCACTTAGACTTATATACCGCTTCACAGTGCTTTATAGCCTTCTCTAAGCAGTTTACAGAGTCAGCCTATTGCCCCAACAACCTGGGTCCTCCTTTTACCCACCTCGGAAGGATGGAAGGCTGAGTCAACCTTGAGCCTGGTGAGATTCAAACTGCCAAATTGCAGTCAGCCGGTGATCAACAGAAGTAGCATGCAGTACTTCATTCTAACCACTGCGCCACCATGGCTCAGAATGGAAGAAACCTTGTTTCTCATGTTCTTTTTCTATATCTCTACAATTCAGATTCAGACCAGAAAGCATTGGGGTGGGTAGGATAGGAGGAAAGAGATGAGAGTGTCAATAATTCTCAATTCAGCAAATTATTACAAGCAACCTTCTGACAATTAAGGCCCAGAAGTTTTTTGGAAAGGAGAAAGAACTTGGTTGTTTTTATTTGTTTGTTTGTTTGTTTTTTGGCATGGCAACGTATTCTTAGTTTTACAAGTAAAACCATTTTGCCTTTTAGGTAGAGCTCCATTTCGTGTGACGTCAACATGTTTCTCACACACAGAGACATTCTCAAACTATCAGGAAAAAAATCCCTGCGTTCCTTGGCTAGCCAGCCTGACCAGTAATTCATACTTCATTGCAAATCCTAATTAAGTAGAGGAATCAAATGGGCAGGAAAAACCGAAGGGTTTGGAGAGAGGTAAGCAAGTAAACCAATATATGAGCTGTTTTCAGCTTGATCAGAGCTTGATGGAAATAATGTAATGCAAATAAAAGGCAATGCATCTCATTCCAGCGGGGAAGGCTGGGGTCAGATCATCTGTGAACCTCTTCTGTTTGCTGCTTGTACAGATGGGCAATTTAGAAGTTCCTGCCTGACTTTCTTTTTGGTCTGTACATTCAACCAACAGCTGGGCAAACTTTCAGATGAGAGAAATGGATGGTCTATTTTAGGCCAAGTCGAATAGTAAATTGGCCAGGATAAAAGTCTAAATTTGGTCAAGGTAAAGTAAAATTAACTTTATTGAAATTTAAGCAATCCGTTTGATTCGTGGAGTTATTTCTCTTCAGGGGGCAGTGGTTGAATTGTTGGGGTAGAATCAGTAGTGAAATCCAATATTTTTTACTACTGGTTCTGTGGGCATGGCTTGGTGGGCATGGTGTGGCTTGGTGGGCATGGCAGGAGAAGGATACTGCAAAATCTCCAACTCCACCCCACTCCAGGGGAAGGATATTGCAAATTCCCCATTCCCTCCCCACTCCTGGGGGAAGGATACTGCAAAATCCAGCCAGCCAGAGGTAGTATTTGCCGGTTCCTTGAACTGCTCAAAATTTCTGCTACCGGTTCTCCAGAACCTGTCAGAACTTGCTGGATTTTACCCCTGAGTAGAATAAAGGAGACTTCGGTTTCAGACCATACCCAGCCCTGCAGACTGAATAGAACTAACTAATTATATGATTCAGCCCAGGGGTAAAATTCACTTACTTTCGCTACCAGTTCACAAATGTGAGCTCATGCGCCTCCTCCACGCATGCACAGAGCCTTCTGTGCATGTGCAGAGGGTCAAAAATGGGACATGATGACATCCGGATGGATGGGCGGCGCCTCCCGCCACCAGCGCTACCATTTCTCCCGAGCCGAATAGAACCAGCTGAATTTAAACACTGATTCAGCCTGACTTAATGCACTGGATGATTGCTGTTGGAATAATATGAATGAAAGAGTATAATATATACCACATTGTGCTCCTGGAGGAAAAGTGGAAGAAGAAGGAGAAGGAATGGATTTCCCCTACAGTTCTAATTTAAGTTACACTTCAACAGCAAATGTTTACAGTGATCTGATTGCTTCTCTTTTTTTCTATTCCACAGAAAAGAGGATGCTTTCAAAGAGAGAGTACTGTCCTCTGATAACCCACCAATAAAAAGCTATCATCATTAACAAGGGATACACATTAATTACGGTTATATATCATGCTAGGTTGTAGCTTTCTTGGTCCTAATTGTGAACAAGCTTTGCTGCTTCAAATGCTAATTCATAAATCATGGCTTGCAAATGCAGTACAGCAAGTCAGAACTTAGGGTGATAGGTGAAGCAGGCCTGTCTCTGAAGATCTGAAGCCTGATGACTGAAGTACAAGTCCAAACATCTAACTACTCTGCCACACCGATTCTCATCCTTTTCAGTGTTAAGAATAGAATTTAGAATAGAATTTTTTATTGGCCAAGTGTGATTGGACACACAAGGAATTTGTCTTTGGTGTATATGCTCTCAGTGTACATAAAAGAAAAGATACATTCGGCAAGAATCATAAGGTACAACACTTAATGATAGTCATAGGGAACAAATAAGCAATCAAATCATACTAGGAAACAATCAATATAAATCGTAAGGATACAAGCAACAAGGTTACAGTCTTATAGTCATAAGCGGGAGGAGATGGGTCATAGGAATGATGAGAAGAATAATAGTAATATAGTCTTAGTAAATTATTTGACAATGTTGAGGGAATTAGTTGTTAAGCAGAGTGATGGCGTTCAGGGAAAAACTGTTCCTCTGTCTAGTTGTTTTGGTGTGCAGTGCTCTATAGCGTCATTTTGAGGGTAGGAGTTGAAACAGGTTATGTCCAGGATGAGAGGGGTCTGTCAATATTTTCACAGCCCTCTTTTTGACTCGTGCAGTATACAGGTCCTCAATGGAAGGGAGGTTGGTATCAATTGTTTTTTCTGCAGTTCTAATTATCCTCTGAAGTCTGTGTCTGTCTTGTTGGGTTGCAGAACCAAATCAGACAGTTATAGAGGTGCAGATGACAGACTCAGTAATTCCTCTGTAGAACTGAATCAGCAGCTCCTTGGGCAGTTTGAGCTTCCTGAGTTGGCGCAGAAAGAGCATTCTTTGTTGTGCTTTTTTATTTATTTATTTATTTATTGGTTCAATTTATATGCCGCCCTTTTCCGGAGACTCAGGATGGCTTACAATGCATTAAGCAATAGCCTTCATACTTTTTGAAGACGTTTTTGATATTAGGAGTCCATTTTAGATCTTGCAATATGGTAGAACCTAGAAATTTGAAGGTCTCTAAGGCCAGAAGGATATCATGAAGCAATATTTTTCATTAGACTCATGAATCCAGCTTTTCTCAGAACTAGAAGCAATCGTCAGAGGGTTAAGAAAGAGAGGGAAAAAAATCCCCTCACTTCTAAACTGCAGGGATAGATTTGATGCCCTGAATTAGGATGCTGAATAAATGCTAGAAGGGTATCAGTAGCAACTGGGAAGATATGGAATGCAGAAGCTTCAGCAGGAGCTTCTCACCCAGAAAAATTCTGTTGCACATTTCCCTCGCATACTGTAATGCCAAAATAAATGAGCAGACTATCATCTGAAATTCAAGGGGGGAAAGACCAATATCCTGGGGCAATGATAAATGGGGCAGTTTTGCGAAGCCTTGCAGACTTGTCTGATGTAACATGGTACTTCAAATTCAGCTCTGTGGTGGGCTGGCATTTGTTTCCTACAGCTAATCTAAACCCTTAGGACTGGGTAGCCCCATTGCGCCTATTAGTAAAACAAACAAGAGATTGACGAGTACCATTTACAACCTAGATGCCGAGCCTCTCAGTTATCATAATTCTCTTGCCAAAATAATTAGCCCCTTCCAGTGAGACGGGCTTATTTTTTTTTCCTCCCTAATATATTCCACCAATTCAACAATTATTCCTTATAACATCTGGTCAAAATAAAATAAAATACAATCTCGAAACACAATCCATTGTCACTGGTGGGAACTTGCTGGGAGAGGTTCAAAAGAGAGGTTTATTGTTAGCACTTAGAATTAGTGGTCTTGAAAGTAAAGATTCTGCAGTTTGAGAGGTAATGATCAGTTCTGCAAATTCCCCCCAAAACTATTGATACAAAACATTGGTATACAATTCCTGCCAGCCTATAGTTATTTGGGATGCACATGTAAAAAAATAAATAATTGTAATGGCTGTGATTATGTTATCAAACATTGACTCCTTGATATATGACTGTGATTTCAAAAGAGACATGGCCAAAAAAATCACAGGGTTGTAACCACTATTTTGACTTCTTGACACATGTATCCATATGGATTCTACTTATTACTGAATACTGCAGTGGCAAAAATTCAGTGCTGAACTTTTTTTTCTACCATGTTTCCCCAAAAATAAGACCCTGTCTTATATTTTTTTGAACCCTGAAATAAGTGCTTGGCCTTATTGCCATGCACTCAAAAGCCCGATTGGGCTTATTATCAGGGGATGTCTTATTTTGGGGAAAAAAGGGTACCAGTTTTTATTAAAACCGATGAAGAATTTACAATTTATTTCAAAGAGAAAAGAATTCCGCCTGAATCTGAGCGGGATCTTGGAGTCCTAGTGGACAACCATTTAAATATGAGCCAACAGTGTGCAGCAGCTGCCAAAAAAGGCCAACCCAGTTCTAGGCTGCATAAACAGAGGGATAGACCTGAAGTGTTAATGCCACTTTATAATGCCTTGGTAAGGCCATACTTGGAATACTGCATTCAGTTTTGGTGGCCACGATGTAGAAAAGATGTGGAGACCCTAGAAAGAGTGCAGAGAACAGCAACCAAGATGATTAGGGGACTGGAGGCTAAAACAAATTTGAAGAACTGTTGCAGGAACTGGGTATGTCTAGTTTAATGAAAAGAAGGACTAGGGGAGACATGATAGCAGTGTTCCAATATCTCAGGGGCTGCCCCAAAGAAGAGGGAGTCAAGCTATTCTCCAAAGCACCTGAGGGCAGGACAAGAAGCAATGGGTGGAAACTAATTAAGGAGAGAAGCAACTTGGAACTAAGGAGAAATTTCCTGACAGTTAGAACAATTAATCATTGGAACAACTTTCCTCCAGAAGTTGTGAATGCTCCGACACTGGAAGTTTTTAAGAAGATGTTGGATAACCATTTGTCTGAAATGGTGTGGAGTTTCCTGCTTAACCAGGGGGTTGGACTAGAAGACCTCCAAGGTCCCTTCCAACTCTGTTGTTCTGTTCTGTTCTATCTTCATGGGTGGAATTGGTAGACTGCATGTGCTGACTTTTATTGTAAATAATCTGTGCAGTTCTCTCTGGTTTCTCATAGTCAGACCTCCCAGGTAAACCAGACAGGAAATAGAACTAGATGAGCTAACTCTACTTTAACAGAATCTTGCAACTCTGAAGGCACAAACTTCCTGCCATCACCTTTAACTGCTCAGTCCATTAAGTCATGTTCTTCCTGAATTTCTTTCTCTGACTGTTAAGCTACTGGGGGCTCCTGCCTCTCTTGTCTGATTTTTTCTCCTCCACCCCTCTGCCCCCTCCCCAAGGTCATCCACAGATTCCATTACACTCAGGCATCCATTAAATCCCATGATGAGAAAACACTTGTATTTTTTTAATTTTTGAGAGTAAGAAATATAGGAAACCTTGATGTTTTGAAAGGATAGAAAGTATAGATAATAGAAAACAGCCCCAGAAGCATAAGCTCTTTCTACCATTTGTGGGTTTTAGGCAGGGGTGAAATTCAGCAGGTTCTGAAAGGTTCTGAAGAACCGGTAGGGGAAATTTTGAGTAGTTCAGAGAACCGGTAGCGGAAATTTTGAGTAGTTCAGAGAACCGGTAGCGGAAATTTTGAGTAGTTTGGAGAACCGGCAAATACCACCTCTGGCTGGCCCCAGAGTGGGGTAGGAATGGAGGTTTTGCAGTATCCTTCCCCTACCATGCCCATCAAGCCACACCATGCCCACCAAGCCACGCCCACAGAACCGGTAGTAAAAAAAAATTGAATTTCACCACTGGTTTTAGGATATTTGGTACATAGCTTGATAGGAAGGAAGGAAGGAAGGAAGGAAGGAAGGAAGGAAGGAAGGAAGGAAGGAAGGAAGGAAGGAAGGAAGGAAGGAAGGAAGGAAGATTCATTGCATCATGATAAGGACTAGCATGTTGATACAGACATATGTAAATCACATAGTTTCTTTTATGTACACTGAGAGTATATGCACCAAGACAAATTCCTTGTGTGTCCAATCACACTTGGCCAATAAAAAAATTCTATTCTATTCTAGTTTGAATCATGCCATTGCAGCACATATTCTTCCAACCCCACCCCAATGGACAAGAATGATCAGGGAGCCTCCAAAAGAATTCCAAAAGTAATTGAAAAGAAATTCTCGAGAAGTCTCTTTCACAGCGGGAAAAATAAATTTTGAAGAGCTACAAGGCACATTCTGTCTCAGCATTAGGAAAAAGAAGAAAAAATAATCATAATCCCCTGCTCTAAAATCTGTACTTCTTGCTTCAGAACTGCTATTTTTTCTTTTCTTTTCTTTTAAAGCATTTTCTGGAAAAGGAAAACTTTCTGTTTTGTACGGTATCCCAGTATTCACATTGTGGCCCTAGGCTTCAATACTTCTGAGAAAAGCATATGGGAGCTACCCGATGCCAAAACTTCCTTGTATCCTTGAGAACATATGGACATCTCAGACCTTTCATTGTGTGTATTACCAACAGGGAACTATTTCTGCAATATAATATAATTGGAGTATATTTCCATGATGAAAGATAAAAAGTTGTCAAGGAAGACAATTTATTGGGAGCTGGGGAGCTTGTCAGTATATTGTGATAGATCTGGCAATATATACATATACATGGTTCTCTGTCTTGTTTGTACACTAGCCAGCAAGTAATTAGTGTACAGTTTTCATATTCTCTGTAAGATTATTAAATAGAAAAAAAAAAAAAATCAGTCCAGAGTGCTATGAACAGGGTATTTTTAACTACCTTGGGGTGGGGGCTAGGAAGGGGGAGAAAAAAATAACTACCGTAATTATGTGGCTCCAATTTCATATTTTCAGAAATTTTATATATATATTGTCAAAGTACCAGCTATATCAGTTAACTTTAAATAATCTTCTCCCTCTACTCCTTTGTAACCATTTCACACATAGAAAATTAAACCAAGAAGAGAAGATGTAAATGCAAGAAACATAATAACTTCAGATCTTATACATACAATAGGAGGAATGCTAAGGGGAAAACATATGTGTCCCATAGACAGTGGTGGGATTCAAGTAATTTAATAACTGGTTCTCTGCCCTAATGTCTGGTTGGGTGGGCGGGTGTGGCCATGGTGGGCGTGGCTAGGGGATGCAAAAGGCAGCACTTGGCCTCCTGCACCCTCCTGGGAGAAAAAAATGGGCTGTGGGGGGTGCATCACCCGCCTGCACCCCGTGTTGGGCCTAGTAGGCCTCCCCACAGCCACCTGGGAGCAAAAAGGGGCCACAGGGGAGCAGCGCTGCGCCCCCCCCCATGCCCCATTTTGGGCCTAGTAGGTCTCCCTGCACTTATCTGGGAGCCAAAATGGGGCATGTGGGTACTGCTGGAAGGGGCGGAGCGGGGAGGGGCGGGGCCAGCCAGCAATTTAACTATTGGTTCACCCAAACTGGCTGAATCCCATCACTGCCCATAGATTATTTTAGATAAAGGCTCCCCATGATCAGATGCACAGGCATTCAGGTATTCAGTGTGTTCTGCCCCAGCTACAGACCCCAAAGAACACAGCACACTCAAAGTCTGTACAAACCTTAATTTACTAATTAAGGATTACTAATGAGCTTTCTTAGTAGTTGTTCGAACACAAGTACAGCTTAAATCAATCTTTTCTGAACAAGGGCTGTTAATTTAACTTCATTAACAGCCAACAAGAATCCAAAGAATAATAACTCAGTTCTGAGGCACAGTATTTCAGATAACCGTAATCTTACTGTGGTTGGCAGAATGCCCAGAAGCAATTTGCAGGAAAACTGACAAGAGAGAAACAAGAGCCGAATCAAACGTTTCTGGAATCAAGATGCGAAGGAATATGAATGAAGTCATTGTCCTTCCTTAAATAGGCTAGGGGAGTGGCCAATTAGCCCCAAGCCTTACTCTCAAGGAGACCTCCTCCTGAGGAGCCACTCCTGCCTTTTAACAGCTCTGCGCGCCCGTGCATTGAGAAGAGGCTCCTCCTCCTCTTCCTCTTCACTTAAAGGAGCTTCTGGAGGTTCTGAAGGCTCTGGCTGAATCCCCGCCTCTGGCACCACATCTTCTCCAGCCTCCTCATTGTCTGACTCGAGCGCCAGCTGCACAGGCTGCTGGCGCAGCACCACACCAGCCTCCTCGCTGTCGGAATCAGCTACTAACTGCACAGGCTGCTGACAGGCCACAACACAGTGGTTCTGATTTTCAAATGAATGATATTGGTCGAACTACATTTTTTCCCCACATGCTTGTTTCTTCTATGGATGCAAAACTAAAGTCACTTACAATTTGAATTTGACCTTTGGTGATTTCGCGGATATTTCTCGGTTTGTCACTGCCTTCTGGAATTTTGATTGATTTCCCAATCTAGCCTGCAACTCTAGTATGCTCTGAAACAATTCTGTTCAAGAACGGACAAACCCTGTATAATTGTCAAGCTCTTAGTGCAAATTTTGGAGCATGTTCTTAAGTAGAAACAGGCAACTTGATATTCTCTATGGTTTTTTTGGGGGGGGAGGGGGGACTTCAGTACCTATTAATTCCAGCAACATGGCCTAGGACATGGGATTACTGGAAGTATACTCCAAAACACTGGGAAATCAGTGTTTTAGAATGAAGGTTTTTCTGAAATGGGTTGCTTTTTCTTCAGGCCATAACAAGAAACAAAGCTGTGAATGTGAAAATGTAACAAGTCTTCAGGTAGAGAAGAATATGTGTCTTCTTTCACTGCCTCCACCCTGTCACTACGCTATCTTTCATTTACTTCAAAGTCGATCAATGAAATTTACAACAGAAATCTCTCCCTCTCTCTCCCTCTCCTTCCCCCCCCCTCTCTCTTTCTCTCTCATATTCTCTCTCCACCTCTACCTATACATATACATATAGGTCCCATAGACAACATGAGATGCTTCCTTCCGGACCCAAAAAAACCCCACCATTCCTTTGGGAAACCTCTTAAAATAAAGAAACACTGTGAAAATGAAGCTGAGACCAAACTTAGAACTTTAGTGTCAGACTTCACGCCAAGTTTGGCAATAAATCTCCACTTTCCAGACACTTAACCCTGTACTTTAGGACTTGCTTACAGCAGAATTTCTCCGAGACAACACTGCTATAAAATTTGCTTTATTGCAGACAAGATAGAAGTCATACATACACAAAGATCTGCCTTATTCAGAGCCGAGATGTCAAGGTCTCTCTCCCGCTCTCTTTCTTTCTCTCTCTCCCTCTCTCCTCTCTTTTGAGGGAGGAACCACACTCCCTCCCTCAAAATATATCTTTGTTTGCTTCTTTTGCTTTCAAACCTTTCCAAACAGAACTGTAGTTTGTTTATGTATTGCTGGGCATTTGGATTCTTTTCTTCTTTCTTTATTCTGTATTGGCCAAATGGGATTGGACACCCAAGGAATTTGTCTTTGGTGTGTACGCTCTCAGTGTACACACCAAAGATATATTCATCTTTTCATAAGGTACAATACTCAATGATATCCATAGGGTACAAATAAGCAATCAAATCATACTAGGAAACAATATAAATCGTAAGGATACAAGCAACAAGTTACAGTCATAGAGTCATAAGTGGGAGAAGATGGTTGATAGGAATGATGAGAAGATTAATAGTAATAGTAATGCAGACTTAGTGAATAGTTTGACAGTGTTGAGGGAATTATTTGTTTAGCAAAGTGATAGCGTTAGGGAAAAAAACTGTCCTTGTGTCTAATTGTTCTGGTGTGCAGTGCTCTATAGCATCATTTTGAGGGTAGGAGTTGAAACAATTTCCGTCCAGGATGTAAGGGGTCTGTAAATATTTTCACAGCCCTCTTTTTGACTCGTGCAGTATACAGGTTCTCAATGGAAGGCAGGTTGGTAGTAATTGTTTTTTCTGTAGTTCTAATTATTTGTTGAAGTCTGAAGTTGTTCGGTTGCAGAACCAAACCAGACAGTTATAGAGGTGCAGATGACAGACTCAATAATCCTCTGTAGAACTGTATCAGCAGCTCGTTGGGCAGTTTGAGTTTCCTGAGTTGGCGCAGAAAGAACATTATTTGGACATTATATTTCTGATCGTCTCTGTTCCATTCTTTACTCCCTGCCTTCTCTTAGCTACTTCTAGACAGATGTCCAAACGAGAGTCTTGCAGCTTTAAAAAAATATGTCCTTTTGATGTGTATTCTCCATAGGGATGGACACACACAAAGGTCATGGGCCCATAAAAATAAATAAATAAATAAATAAATAAATAAATAAATAAATAAATAAATAAATAAATAAATAAATAAATAAATCAGGATCAGCAGCTCTGTTTTTTGGGATGGTTTGCTCCTCCTTTCAAACAAGTAGACACTGCTTTGGTGCTATCCAAGTTCACTCATATGAAGCTGGCTTTGTATTATTTACCCATAGCTTCCTCAGGGAAGAATCTCACCCTTAAAGCTTTAGTGGGATTTGATGGCCTGTGTTAAATGGCAGAGCCGCCAACACCTTTTCCCGCTGAACGCAAGGAGTTCTTATTTAAAGGTCCCATTTTAAAGAAAGAAGCAGAAGCATCAAATGTTGACATGTACCTAAGTTATGTATATTTATTTATTTTCCCTGCTGCAGAAAGTAGCCTGGAAAAGATGGTGTGAAAAACAGTGAGGCAGGGAAGCAGAGAAGATGTCTTAAAAGGGATAGGTCAATGGAAGAAAATGGACCTAATACACAATGTTTACATCCATAATATCTTTATAGGTGAATAAACATTTTAAGTAGAGCTGCTGATTTGAAATCAATTGCTTAGAAGCTGAAAAAGCCTAGAAGCGCTAAAATTTTCTCCTATTATTTACTAAAGGGTGTGTTCCTTCCACTGTGAGGAAAAATAAAATTTAAGATTGAGCTAAAGCTCTCTATAATCAAATTAGGCATGCTTTTTGCCAAGTGATTAGAACAAAGTCATGGGGAAAAATATATATCTATTGTCAACCTGTCTCATGATAAAGCAAAATATCTTATCTCACGTCTAGTTGCTGAAGACTGAAATTATAGGCAAACTTAATGTACTGGATAAAATGAATCCAAATTTCTTCTTGTTCAAATCTAGCTTCAAACACTAAAACGATTAATCTTAACTCGTGTGTGATTTGAAATGTAAAGTATATCTGACAAGGTAAAACAATTTAAGATGGAATTATATTAAAATTTAGTTTAGCTCCAGGTAATAATGGTAGTGTTCCTCATTCTGAGAAAACAATGGACTTTCCTTCTTCACCCTCACCTCCCAAGAGAGCAAAACAAAACACTGAATCAATTTGAATATAATAACCCAAGAATGAATGTCCTGAATTTCTATTGTGTCTTCATTTTCCTTGGTGATGTGAAATAATGAGGAACACTTTTGACCATTTTCCATTATCATGGTAAGTAAAAAAGACAAGTCATAGAGCCAAGCGTCTTCTTAGAACGCTGAAGGTGATTCAGAAAGGTGTTGTTGTTATTTCAATTTAGGAATCTCCCATTTTGTCTCTAGTACATAGTACATTTGTTAGAATTCAGAATATCCAGACTGGTAAAATTCAATGATGCTGACCTTCAAAAGGATATGCTTTTTCAATCCAGAATCTAAAAGGAATTTTGTAGACAAATACAGCTCCTTCTACACAACTGATACGGCTAAGCAAGTTAGGTTGGCCCTCCTTGGTTAGTTTCCATTGAACAATGGATAGAAACTAACCAAGGAGAGAAGTGACCCAGAACTAAGGAGAAATTTCCTAAAGGTGAGAACAATTAACCAGTAGAATGATTTGCCTTCAGAAGTTGTGGGTGCTCCAACATTGGAGGCTTTTAAGAAGAGATTATGGAGATGTGGTGGCTCAGAGGCTAAGACGCTCAGCTTGTCGATTGAAAGGTTGGCAGTTCAGCGGTTCAAATCCCTAGTGCTACGTAACGGGGTGAGCTCCCGTTACTTGTCTCAGCTTCTGTCAACTAGCAGTTCAAAAGCACATAATAAATGCAAGTAGAAAAATAGGGACCACCTTTGGTGGGAAGGTAACAGCTTTCTGTATGCCTTTGGCATTTAGTCATGGTCACATGACCACGGAGATGTCTTCAGACAGCACTGGCTCTTCCGCTTTGAAACGGAGATGAGCACTGCCTCCTAGAGTTGGGAACGACTAGCACATATGTGCAAGGGGAACCTTTACCTTTAAAAAGAGATTGGACATCCACTTGTCTGGAATAGTATAGGGTCTCCTGCATGGACATGGCGATGGACTTAAAGACCTCCAAAGTCCCTTCCAACTCTGTTATCCTATGTTCTACGTTCCTTAATTTGTTGTGCCAAGGCAGAACAGAAATAAAATTTCATTTCTGGAAGAGCTAAGCAGATGGCCGGATCAAAGCCGTGCCCTTTGACACTTCTGCTCAATATACTGCAGACAGAGTGTTCAAATCAGCCACTAATCAGCTCCTTTCCTCTCCTTTGTTTCAGTCCTCTTCTTTCAACGGAGCTGAATTGTCCCATTTTGTGGAAAGCAACATCTAAAGCAAGTAAGTGCTTGCATGGTTTCTTGAACCATGGGGAAAAATTAGAGAAAATAGGGGCGCTTCCACTTCCCAGCAGGTTTTCATAAAGTGTAAAATTTCCTTCAAGTTACATTAGATAATTAGATGACAATTCCATGGAACTTTTCTAGGCAAGAATGAGTGTGAGATGATTTTGGGATATGGCAGCTACATAAATGTTTTAAATAAAATAAATGACTAAGTAAATATGTTGGTTGGCTTCTTCAGTGATCAAAAGTTCAGCTCACACAGTATTTGGAAACAGCTACTGTTTATATACTATCCCCTCAAAATGAAATATATCAGCAGGCTATAATGTATTTGTAACCCCTGTTTTCATCACTTTATCAAGTGAACTTCGGGTAAACATCCAGTATAAAGATAATACCACTGAATAGAATAGAATAGAATTCTTTATTGGCCAAGTGTGATTGGACACACAAGGAATTTGTCTTGGTGCATTTGCTCTCAGTGTACATAAAAGAAAAGATACATTCATCAAGAATCGTAAGGTACAACACTTAATGATAGTCATAGGGAACAAATAAGCAATCAAATCATATGAGGAAACAGTCAATATAAATCGGGAATAGAATAGAATAGAGTAGAGTAGAGTAGAGTAGAGTAGAGTAGAATAGAATAGAATAGAATAGAATAGAATAGAATAGAATAGAATAGAATAGAATAGAATAGAATAGAATAGAATTCTTTATTGGCCAAGTGTGATTGGACACACAAGGAATTTGTCTTGGTGCATACGCTCTCAGTGTACATAAAAGAAAAGATACATTCATCAAGAATCGTAAGGTACAACACTTAATGATAGTCATAGGGAACAAATAAGCAATCAAATCATATGAGGAAACAATCAATATAAATCAGGAATAGAATAGAATAGAATAGAATAGAATAGAATAGAATAGAATAGAATAGAATAGAATAGAATAGAATAGAATAGAATAACAGTTGGAAGGGACCTTGGAGGTCTTCTAGTCCAACCCCCTACTTAGGCAGGAAACCCTACACCTAAGGATTGGAAGTTACTTCTGTTTATTTTCATTTTCTCCTTTGAAAATATTTCCCTCCCTATTTTTCTTTTGGGTTTTTTGTATATGTATGTGCGTGTGTGTGTATGTACTGTATGTATAAATAAATTTAATGAAGTATAATTGATATAAAAAATAAAAAAATAAATGCACACATCTGCAAAGAACAGTTAAAAGGATAAACAGTGATACTTTCTTTTCACTGTTTTGTTTATCAGGCTAGGAGTTAACTCCTTTAAAAAAAAAAAAAGAACAAGAATGCTGAAGGCGATCCATGGCCTGATTTAGGCTGTATTTATATTCAGTTCAATTTTGATTAATCTATTACATGTGTTAAAAAGACAAATGGTTCATCAGCCCAAATGTATTATTATTTTCATTGTTTGACAGCCCTAGAATTAAAACCTCAAACAGATATGGGCAACTGAAACAGAAGACAAGGCCAGCAGGGAAAATATCATCGAGCAAGGAGGCGGCATATTATTTGCATGTGATTGGGGTGATTTACATATTTTGTCATTGCCAACAAAAATGTCAAATGACAGTTGTTCACAAATATGCTTACAGTTGCTTCCAAATGCTCTTCACTTCGGTTTCCCCCCCCCCCCGTCTTTACCAGACCTGACTCAATATATGAGAATGGAGAGGTTCAGCAGGAAAAAAGGGGAGGGGAGAAAGAAAGAAACCCCCCACAAGCCTGTCTGTTATTTTTCCTCCTTTTGCTGTTATTTTTTTGATTGTTTGTTTCTCTGAATGCTGTGAGAAAGTAATTAAAAGAAAACGTCTTCTAATCTTTCAGGGCTCAATTTGATAGCAGCTAACAGTTATCTAAATCTTGTGATTTTTAGTATCTCATCATTTTAAACACATTGACGCTTTTAAACATATTGATGCTTTCATCAATGCGATGTCCATAGAGCTAAATGCTCCCTTACATAAGCAAGAAGAATAAGCTGGTAAACAAATCCAAATATCTGAAAATCTAACGGCTAAGGAGGCAGAGAAGCGGTTAAGCACTGTGGACAAATCTGAAACAGAAGATAGAATGAAAAGGGAAGGCGAACGTGTTTAATTAGGAATATGAGATGTCACTGGTTCGCTTATATTTACCCAAGTTAAAGGTAAAGGTTCCCCTCGCACAGATGCTCAGTTTTTATAGGCAACAGTTGCTGGCTGACTGGATAGAGGTCTTAAAGGGACAAGGCACCAGCAGCCCAAGTGCTGATCATTGTTCTGACATAGGCTTCCTTAGAAATTAAACAACACAAACTTAGTCCTGGCAAACCACTTTAATTTATTTCATTTACAGTCCGCAAGGCTTGATAAACAGTCTTTCAGAGGAAGGTTATCAACACCCACCTATCTCATGTGGAACGCTGCCAAAGAGCTAATTTCCAGACGCAGGGCAAGGCCAAACTTGGCACAGAGTCACAAACAGAAGTTTCAAATCTTGAATCGGCCAGATGAACTAATTGCTTCCTGTAAAAGCTTACGTTCCATTCACTTCTCTTTTATGTCTTATGGGAGGGGCCAATCATCTCCAAGCCTTACTCCCAAGTCGAGCCTGTTTCCTTAATTGTTCTTATCTCCTGGCAGCTCTGTGCATGCTCACACTGGGAACTCAGTGTATAGTATTGTATAGATGTTTTTTATCTGGCTGTTCACCGCCCTGAGTCCGAAAGGAGAAGGGCGGTATAGAAATTCGAATAAATGAAATGAAAATGAAAATGAACAGGTTCACGCTGTTCTTCTAACTCACTGATGTCAGACTCTGGAGACTCCGGAGGCAGCAATGAACTACTAGATTGGCTCTCTCTCTGCCTCCAACTCAGAGTCATCGTCAGACTCCAGGACTGGCCCACGTTCCTCTCCAACCTCCTCACTGTCCGAATCAGCTGGCCGCTGGCAGGCCACAACAATCATTTCGCAGGCAACCTGTCTTCTCATAGGAGGAATTTTCTCCTTCCATTATAAGGCTATCAAATTTTGGGGCGAGTCAATGACCTTCAGCCAAGATGAACCTTATGTCAGAATGTGCATTACTTGAAATTGCTCAGATATTTTGCTCATGGAAGAAATCCAGATTTCCTAAAGCAACATCTAAAGATGAAGTTCATTGAGCCACCAGAATCTTGCTAGGCTTTACAGAAGAATGCCCCAATTTGATCACTCCAAAGCAGCTTTGAAACTGTGATCCAGCTTTACTTCTCAGTAGCTAACATGATTACTTTGGAAGTTTACAAAATGTAAACTATGGTATGCTAATTTTCTATTGGCAGTTTGAGTGCAGCAGTAAGATTCAATGTCATGCTGTCTGAAGCAATTGTCAGACAAGTTCATTATCATCAGTCAATTTCACTAGATAATCCTGAGTTCTGAAAAGAGAGTTTTCCAGCCTTTTACAAATGGATAGTTTTTAAATATGCTCCAGAATCACCAGTCAGCATCAGACTGGAAATTTTGCATTCTGATACTCCAATACAACTGGACAAGCATCAAGTTAAAAAAAGTCATCAGTTTCCAAAAATCATAATGTATACTTCAAATTACTAGTCACCTACATTGCTAGAGGTAAATCCATTATGAAATGCATGCATTATAAAGTTTAAAAAAGGAACCAGGTAAACAAAAATGTTTAGAAAAAACTGTGACAAATTTGCAAACAATGAACCCTAAAACAGCATTTAGGCAGGGGTGATATTCAGCCGGTTTGGTGCAGTTCATCCAAACCGGTAGCGGAAATTGTGAGTGGGCCCGCAATGTGATCACGCGTGCTCGCTCGCTTTGCTCTCTGTCTCGTCTGCTTCTGAGCATGTGCAGAAACTTCCTAATGACGTCCGGGTCAGTGGGTGGAGCCTCCCGCTGGTTTTACTACCGGTTCTTGTGAACTGGTCTGAACCGGGGGCAACCCACCACTGGGGCCCACCCCGGTTCTATGCCATCCTATTTAAGCACATTTTTGAGGCCAGGCACTTGGCACCAGCCAAGCACATGCATGGAAGGCCAGGTGCATGCACTGATGTGGCGCATGCATTCACATTTGCAAACTGGTAGGGAAAGTAAGTGAATACTACCCCTGATTGAGGGTAAGTATTAAACAGCAAAGAAAAACAACAACATGGAGATTTTGAGCTGTCTTTGAAAGAGAAGACAGAAAGAAAAAGAACAGGAAACAGAAAACATTTACAAGATTACATTTGACAGGTTAAGGATTGATAAAAAAAATAAGACAGAAATGAATTCAAAGATAAATTAAGATAGAAATGAATTCTGTCTGTAGGTTTTTCTCTGTAGCTACAGTACAATATGACTGAACTGGAGGGTCACAGTGGATGGGAATATGATGCAAAACCAGTTGGCTTGCATCACATTAAGATTTTCTTTCATTATAATACATTATAATGGTATATATATGGTATATTAGAAATATATGTATAAAAGATATATTAAGATAAGAGAGAGAAAATGTATAAGTATGGATTACCGACGCGAAACTGTTGAAAAGAAGGAAGTGTTAATATCTCTTTTTGTTTTTGTTTTTTAAAAAAACTGTTTAATAAAAATATTTTTTAAAAAAAGATTTTCTTTCTCTTTCTCTTTCCTAGGTTTCTTTCCAATATTTTTTTTAGAGCTTGGAATGTATGACATCTGGATGACATCTTCGCATCTTGCTGTTTGAGGAAGTTGCACAACATTCTCAGAGACTCTTCCCATCCTGCTTACAATCTTTTTGGACTGTTGCCTCCTGGCAGAAGATACAGAACAATTAAAACTCGGACCACACGTCTTCTGAATAGTTTTTATCCCAGAGCTATAATTGCACTCAACAATGAACTAAAGGGCCACCATCAGTGAGCTATTGGACAGCATTACTTGGTCTGTGGTGTGGATGTTTGGGTGGTTTAGGGGTGGGGAATTTTTGGTAGGTGTGGGTGTGTCTGGGGATTGTCATGTTTGTTGGGCTTAGTCTCTGAGTGTTGTGAATTTCGTTGTATGGGTATACTGTGTATATACGTACAATGACAATAAATTTTATATAAAAAATGTAGGGTTTTTAGTTTAAAATAATCTGAGGTAGCTCTCCCCCCCCCCGCAATCACTTACACGACAGAGCCATGCATTTCCCACTTTAAAAAGTGTCAAAGTAAGCTGCTGATTAGACTGATTAGCCTGTATCATAGCGGTCTTCAAATATTTAAAGGGTTATCACTGGGAAGAAGATGTGGATGTTTTCTCCATAACTCCCAAAGGTAGGACAGGAATCAATGGGTAGAAGCTTTACAGAAGCTTTACAACCATACTCAAAAGAAGAATCTCCTGACCATGAGGGCCATTATGCTGTAGAATAGCCTGTTTTTTGAGCTGGAGGTGGTCTATCACTGGAGGTTTTCAAGGGAAAAAAAGCATTTTTTTTTTTGGTCTGGGATGTTCTGAGTAATCCTGAGCTAGACAAAGATTGCCTAGAAAACTTCCAGTCTCTTCCCATCCTATAATTGCAGAGGATGTCCTGCTGACTCACAGAATAGCATTATAGGTAGGGCTAAGGCAGTGGTGAAATCCAATTTCTTTTACTACTGGTTCTGTGAGCGTGGCTTGGTGGGCATGGTGTGGCTTGGTGGGCGTGGCTTAGTGGCCATGGCAGGGGAAGGATGCTACAAAATCTCCATTCCCACCCCACTCCAGGGGAAGGATACTGCAAAATCCCCATTCCCTCCCCACTCCTGGGGGAAGGATATTGCAAAATCTCCATTCCCACCTCACTCTGGAACCAGCCAGAGGTGGCATTTGCCGGTTCTCTGAACTACTCAAAATTTCCGCTACCGGTTCTCCGAACTACTCAAAATTTCCTGTCAGAACCTGCTGGATTTCATCCCTGGGCTAACGCAGGGATGGTGAACCTTTTTGACACCGAGTGCCAAAAAGGGAGCGTGGGTGTGTGCTCATCTGGGTCGCAATTTGGAAGAGGAGCTGCCCAGGGCACATGCGTGCACCCGAAAATGAACTTCCGGTTTCTGGTGTGTGCATGTGCTCTGGTCAGCTAGTCTTTTGGGTTTCTGGTGCACACGCGTGCGTGACGATCAGCTAGACAGCATGATCACGCAGGAAAACAGAAGACCAGCTCTTCCAGTTTTCAGCACTGCTGCACACACGAAGGTCAGCTGATCATCACACGCACATGCACATCAGAAACCCGGAAGAGGAATGGGCAATGCCACGCGTGCCAGGCAACGTGGCTCCGTGAGGCACTTTGGGCACGCATGCCATAGGCTCACCATCCCAGGGCTAAGAGTTCAGATAGGTCACCAGGGAAGAGATGAGCCACGAAGAAGGAGTTGAAGAAATAATGGGCTATTAGGGCTATTAGAGATGAACTCTGTTCCTCAGAGGATACCATGCGAAGAGCAAAGGGTGGCGAATTGTAAATATTCTCATAATTAATGGAATTTGCTAGCCTATCAATGGCTCCACTCCAGTGGTGAAAACTAAAATTTGTTACTGGGTGTGTGTGGCTTTGTGGTGGTGGGTAATGTGACTGGGTGGGCGTGGCCAATTTTTTTTTTACTTTTAAAACCATTTTTTCTACAACCTCTTGGCTCTGACGATCCCAGCTGAGTTGCCTGATCAGCAGAGGCATTTAAAAGGAAAAAAGCCTCTGATGATCGTGCGGCTCAGCTGGGCATGGGGGGGGTGGGGCAGGGATTTTTGCTACCGGTTCTCCGAACCACCCGCCTCCATCGCTACCGGATCGGGCGATCCGGTCCAAACCGGGAGCATTTCACCCCTGCTCCACTCCATGTGTCCGCATAAGCAAGGTTGCAAGTGTACAAGCTTAGGTACCGAAGGAAACCACAATCATAGCCCAACCATCGCTCTAAGATGCTGAGTATCAGAGCTGCAGGCTTGTTTCTTTATGTACTCTGTCCTTTTTATTTGATTTTATTTTTCTTTGACAGGCTTATTATGGAGGTACATATTCGACTTCCTCCACAAGAGTCTGATTCCCCCCTCCCTTTCAAATCCAATCTGTCTTCATCAGAAAGCCTTTTCACTGCCCCCCTCCCAACGTATACTTTCATAAACATCTTTGAATGCTTTGCTTGGGAACAGGAGACAGGAAATTACCTGTCCATCTTCCCCTAGCACAGCTGTGAGAAGGCAGAGACATGGCTTTTGCAGCGTACTGCCTGTATTTTTATTGTAAGGAACATCCGGAATGCTGGCTGGTGTCAGCCGCTGCCATTGTTCTATACTCCGAACAGAAATTAATCTGCAATACGAGTAGTTCTCGACTTGCAACCACAATTGGGGCCAGAACTTTGGTTGTTCTAAATAAGGCCTGTTTTTGCCAACATTTGTTAAGCTGCAGTGGTTAACATAACCATACAGTTGTTCAGTGAATCCGTTGTCACCCTTTGGCTTTGCTTGTCAGAAGGCAGGCGGGAAAGTTGGAAATCATATAATTCAGGGACACTACAGCCATTGTAAATAGATGCAGGGGTAGGCTTCAAAAATTTTAGCAAGGGGTTCTCTGCCTGGTTGCTGGGGGGGGGTCATGGCCATGGTGAGCGTGGCCTAGTTGGCCTCCTGCACCATGGCTGGGGAGGGGGGGAACTGAACCCAGAACAGGGGTGGGTTCTACTTACCTTTACTATCAGTTCGCAATGGGGCTACGCACAGAAGCTTCCTGATGATGTCGGGGTTGGTGGGCGGAGCCTCCCACCAGTTTTACTACCGGTTCTTGTGAACCGGTCTGAACCGGGGGCAACCCACCACTGACCCAGAAGGATATTTCTTCCAACAACGGTAAGAAGGAAAACAGATCATGAAGAGGATGTGTAGTATCCCAGACAATACTGAGGACCCTGCTGAAGCATCGCTTATATAAAATACTCATACATAAATACTTAGAAGGTAGGATGATCATAAGAGGCGCAGAAGATTGTGCCATCTTACTTGACAATGTGGTGGATGATATCACCCTGTAACATTTGCATGAGAGAATAGCTCCCTGTGTCCCACATTTTTTTGTGATGCCAACAGGGCCAAAGCTAAAAGATGCTGCTATGAAGAAGCAGCACCAATGCTATAGAACAGACCTCCCCGCTGAGTTCAGATTGGCTTCCTCCTGGTAGCATTTAAGAAGTTATTAAAAAAAGGAGCTTTTAAAAAAGAAACTTTCCGCAGCATTACTGCTCTTGGAGTTGTTCTTATTATCTTGCTCTCCTACTTCACTTTTATTTTTGCCATTTGGATTATGTGTTGTTTTAATTCTGTTGTTTTTACTGTGATACCCTAGCCGCCCGAGACTCATGAGATTACAGTGAGATAAAAATCAAATAAATAACATAAAAAGAGGTTTTGAACTCATTGAACTTCATTCATTTCCATTATTACCGTTTTATTGCCCATTATAAAATTACAGAGCATTGGATTGCTGGAAGATCTTTATACTGAAACATTTGTAAGTTGAACTGATTTTCTATTTTGTGATATGGAACACAGGCAACTCATAAACCAGATTATGAAAAGTGTTTATTGGTTCTTTTTCTGTTTAAGGACATTTTGGTTCCTTCTCTTTCTTGAACCAACATCACAGCCACTGGAGAAGAAAAAAAACCAGACTCTGCTGTACTACAGTATCCTAACTAGCTGTTCTACAGAAGAAGAAAAAAGGGGTTTAGGAAGATAATATCAGGTCTACATTTCCTGGTGCTTAAAATTAAAAACCATTCTGCCATTCTGTTTTCCTACTGCTTGATCTACAGATGGAAGAGTGCTAACATGAAACACATGTAAATGATGTCCAAAGAGTAACTTCTATTTAATGTTTAGAAAGTTTAGAATTTTTACAGCGGTATTTTCTTCTTTGCAGACAACAAGCCTCTTCTCTACATTTCCTGGAATGACCATGTAATGCAAAGTTATGCAGTCACTTCAGGAAGTGCTAGTGAAAGGAAGAAGCCTCTCAACAGGGTGGGTTTGTTAAAAGTTATTTTTAAAGTTCTGGAAGAGATCTTACGATCTCTTAAGAGATAACAGAATAAAAGAGTTGAAAGAGACCTTGGAAGTTTTATAATCCAACCCCCTGCCTAAGCAGGAGACCCTATACCATTTCAGACAAATGGCTGTCCGATCTGTTCTTAAAAACCTCCAGTGATGGACAGTGGTGGGATTCAAGTAATTTAACAACCAGTTCTCTGCCCTAATGATTTCTTCCAACAACCAGTCCACCAAACAGCTCAGAGAGTTAACAACCGGTTCTCCCGAACTGATGTGAACTGGCTGAATCCCATCACTGGTGATGTAGCACCCACAACTTCTGGAGGCAAGTTGTCCCACTGATTAATTGTTCTAATTAACCCAAAATTTCTCCTTATTGGATCTCTCCTTGGTTAGTTTCCATCCATTGCTTCTTGTCTTGCCTTCAGGTGCTTTAGAGAATAGGTCGAGCCCCTCTTCTTTGTGGCAGCCCTTTAGATATAGGAACATTGCTATCATGTCACCCCTAGTCCTTCTTTTCATTAAATCTTAAATGGAGTACATTTTGAAAAGAGAGCAGAATTGTAATTGCCAGTATCTATCCTGGGGATTTTATTTCCGCTCTCTTTTAATTGTCAGAAAAAGTATTCCAGATTTGAAATCTGCTACTAAAACAGAAATATGAATGGAATGAATCTACTGTGGCCCATTTACCTACTGTATATCTATGATAGGTTCTTTAAGACAGGAGCTATGTGTCCCTATGCAAGCAACTGTTATGTCCTTGCTATAGTATGAATGGGACTTTTAAAAATCATATATTGCTTTTTTGATGAACACACTGTGTTGAGCAGAGACTAATAAAACTTTAATCTATCTTCAGTTAACTGATCCTCCGAGGACAAGCCACATTATGTCAAGTGTTGTCCAATGAGAGCTCTGAAGCTCTGGCTGCTCGTACCTCATTTGTTCATCTTGAGCTTGCTTTAAACTCTTCCCTTCCCTCTGCTAAATACCAGTGGTTGAACACAGGATCTGGCACATTCTTTCTCTCCTCCAATTTCACCTTGCAAATGAATAATAGATAATAAAGAGCTGGTCTATTACATGAATGAGGCACTAAGCTTGTTCCTTGGGGATTGACATTCCTATTGAATCTGCTGTGGTCCGTTGCAATTGGAAAAAAAACCACACATCTATTCAGTGCAAAGAAATGGCTTCACTGGATTTTTCTTTTCTTTTCTGTAGAGAGTATATAAAAATGCAGCACGGTGCATCACACCTTCTGTTTGGGGAAAGGCCAGAGATTATGTTAACAATGAGGCCAATTTTCCTCCCTCTTGTTCAGATGAAACTCTCCAGGTCAATACCTAATAGGCTGCTACATGGAAAAAAATTGGCTGGTGGCTTTTTCCCTGTCCAGAAACAACTTTGATGCTACAATGTGGTGTCTGCAAAGCCAAGCTATTCTTCTTCGTGTTGATTTTATACCGCACTTTGTAGAGGCAAAAGCTAGCTTTATTTAGATCTTGCTTTTTTCCTCCATGATGGACCTCAAATTGGCAAGGTAGCCCCGAACAGCTGGCAGGATTGGCCAGTTTGGTCCGTCTAAATGAAGGATTGCCCGTGGGTCCCCATGGAGACTTATGTGCTTGTAGATACCTCCTTTGGCACCAGCCGGGCCACTCGAGTCTTTTCACACTCTTTTCATAAAGACAAATTAAAATGGGAAGCAGGGATATTTCAAAGCAGATTGCCAGAGCCCGGCATCCCTTGTGTTAAAAGAATGTATTTTGGCCTCAGGTGGCACGGCTGGGCATTCTTAGGAAATAAAGGCACATGTGGTTGAAGGCAGCGCACTTTGTAAAAAAAAAAAAGTGCATTGCTCAGAAAAGAGGGAGGAAAAGACTGGGGTTTCAATTTGTGTTTATTTTGTTATTGGGTTTTTTATTTGTTTGTTTTGGATGTTTAACATCTGACCACTCCTTGTTCTATCGATCATGTTGTAAATAGTAAACCTACCTTCAAGCAGCTACTTATGACATATTCCCAAACTTGCTGTTAAAATTCCGTAAGTTATAAACCTGGTCATACAGTTATCTGTTTTTGTTTGTTTGTTTGTTTGTTTACAGAGTCATCTGCAAGACACAGTGTCCTGGTAGTGGGTTTTTGATACAACAAAACAAAGTTAATACAACACAGTAACAACAGTTGAGTCCTTCAAGTTTCTAGGATCTATCATATCTCAAGACTTAAAATGGAGACTTAACATCAAAAAAGCTCAACAAAGAATGTTCTTTCTGCACAAACTCAGAAAGCTCAACCTGCCCAAAGAGCTACTGATTCAGTTCTACAGAGGAATTACTGAGTCTATCATCTGCACCTCCATAACTGTCTGGTTTGGCTCTGCAACCCAACAAGACAGACACAGACTTCAGAGGATAATTAGAACTGCAGAAAAAAACAATGGCTACCAACCTGCCTTCCATTGAGGATCTGCATACTGCACGAGTCAAAAAGAGGGCTGTCTAGAGACCCCTTACAACCTGGATATAAATTGTTTTGACTTCTACCCTAAAAAAGACACTATAGGGCACTGCACACCAGAACAACTAGACACAAGGACAGTTTTTCCCCGAATGCCACACTCTGCTAAACAAATAATTCCCACAACACTGTCAAATAATTTACTAAGACTCTATTACTATTATTCTTCTCTTCCTTATTAGTATCTATCTCTTCCAACTCATTATTATTACCATGTTGCTTGTATCTTTCCATTTATACTGTTTTTATTTGTTTCCTAGTGCGATTTGATAGTTTATAAGTAACCTTGACTATACTAAGTATTGTATCTTCTTTATCCTTGAAGAATGTATTTTATTCTCCTTATGTATACTGAGAGCATATATACCAAAGACAAATTCCTTGTGTGTCCAATCACACTTGGCCAATAAAGAATTCTATTCTATATCACTTTCATCCTTTCCCTCCTATTAAGATGTCCCTCCCAACATATCTGACCTCTTATCTGGGTCTACATTATCTTATCTGACAGCAGTTGGTTGGGATTCCAGGCTCTGAGAAATTGTGATTTGTCTGTAAAGTGTGCCTTCCACCATTGAGAAAATGTTGTTCTCTTTGCTAATCCTTCCAGACTACAGCAAAATGCTGAAAGAGTAGGTCTAAACAGTTGGATGAGTAACAGCTTTGTCCAATAGGTAGCAGATGCATTAAGAGTACGATTTTTCACTCACCATGGATAATGAAAGCTGGAAGTTGTAGATATAATAATGGGAGAAGATGGAAGGTTGATATTTAGATGTCATGTGAGATCTACAGGTGAATGAGCCAGTGCTTGCAAAATTTGGCAATCGGTGCTCAGGCTTCCCAAGCTCTGATGTTCCAACAAAATACATGGATCTGAGCAGGGGTGAAATGCTACCGGTTCAGACAGGTTCGCCTGAACTGGTAGTAAAAAAATGCTACCGGTTCAGACAAATGTGTATTTCCAACGATCAGCTGTCCTGCACAATTTATATTCACTAGAAAGCAAGAAATCGAATCTAAATTGCATGGCACAGCTGTTCCCTCCCCCTTCGCTGTTCTACTTACCTTAGAAAAGGCTCCTTAAGCCTCCTTTTTCAGCACTGCACAGTAGCGTCTGCGGTGTGCATGCACGCAAAGCACACATTTGGCACGCACCGCACACGCACATGTGCAGCAAACCGGTAGCAGATTTCGGAGCATTTCACCACTGGATCTGAGGGGCCCTTGGTGCTCTCTGAGCTTGCTTGTTTTCTTGCAGACGTTTCATTACTCTAACTAGGTAACATTATCAGTGCTAGAAAGGAGGGACAGCAAACAGCACTCCTTACTAGCACTGATGATGTTACCTAGTTTGGGCAATGAAACGTCTGCAAGAAAAGAAGCAAGCTCAGAGAGCACCAAGGACCCCTCATTTCAACCCTGAGCTACAAATATTCTCCTCTTTTGGGTCTATCTTGCTTATGGTCTACAGATAATTTCCACAAATGTGTACTTCCCTGTGCAAAATATATAGTCCTCGATTTAAAACAGTTCGCTTAGTGACCATTCAAAGTTACAATGGCACTGAAAAAAAGTGACTTATGACCATTTTTCACACTTATGACCATTGAAGCATTCACATGATCACGTGATGTGCATTTGGATTCTTGACAAATGACTCAGATTTATGATGGTTGCAGTATCCCTAGGTCATGTGATCCCCTTTTGCGACTTTTTGACAAGCAAAGCAGAGGTGGGTTTCAGCAGGTTCTGACCAGTTCTGGAGAACCAGTAGCAGAAATTTTGAGTAGTTCAGAGAACCCATTTCCTCCCAAACCGGCTGATTGGGAGGAAATGGGGGATTTTGCAGTAACCTTCCCCTGGATTGGGGAGGGAATGGAGATTTTACAGTATCCTTTCCTGCCACACCCACAGAACCGGTAGTAAAACATTTTGAAACCCACCACTGAAGCAAATTCCATGGGGAGATCCGATTCACTTAACAACCGTGTTACTAATTTAACCACTGCAGTGTTTCACTTAACAAATGTGGCAAGAAAAAATTAATAAAATGTGTGTGGGGGGGAAACTCATGCAACAAATTTCTGACTCTCACACAACATAAATTTTGGGCTCGGTTGTGGTTGTAAGTCGAGGACTACCTGTACATAATACACATTGTCTTATGGGAAGTGTAGTGCATGAGCAGAACCTTTTCAAACGCGGTAATGCTAAGCTCTCCATGCACCAAACCTTGTTCCTCATGTGCCCATGATATCTGAACGAGTCTTAATATATGAGATGTCTCCAGAGGGAGTATTCAGCCGGTTCGCACCGGTTCAGGCAAACTGGTAGCGGCGATCGCAGGTGCCCCCCCAGCCCCAGCTCTAAGTCATGCTATTTAGGCACATTTTCGAGGCCAGGCGCATGTGTGGGAGGCGCATGAGTGAGCAAAGCTCATGCATAGAAAGCCGGGTACATGCATGGACAGTGCGCATGTGAAGCGAGCATGCGCATGCATGACGAACCATTGGTAAAGGTAAGTGAAACCCATCCCTAGATGTTTCCATCTCACTTCCAAATGAGTGGGTTCAATTTAAAAATATTTCTTACTGAAATCTTGGCAGGTTTGAGAAACTGCCATGTTGACTTCTTGGCTAACCAGGTTGCCTTAACCTAGGAAGCAAAACTACAACCTTATAGTTATTTGGTGAGATGTAATGAATCTTCTTTTAAGGGCAAAGTTAGGGTTAGGTAAAAGAAGTTAAACCATCCCAGGTGGGGTATTCAGTAAATTAACTCCTATCAGCGTTGGAAGTATTCACTACAGTTGAATGGGTTGCCTAGGCATTCATACATTTCTACTGAGGATTTGCATGTTAGGAGCATAAGTCTAAATTAGAAGCTGGGAGAAACCTCTTTTGCATAATTTTTAAATCCAGCGGAATATAATGGCTTTGAAAGATTGATTCTGCCTCGGATGCTTGCTTTCCCCTTGTGAATACCACATAGAAATCTGACACAGTGAAGGAAATAAAATGAATGTGGCCTAGGAAGAAAATAAGCTTTTTTTCAGACAGAGTAAAAAAAAACTGACTTGGTCTGAACTAAAGTGAATAAATGGGGATGAAACCTGGCAGAGAAATATGGAGGAAAACTCTTTGGAAGTCTGTTATTTCAACTCTTGTGATTGAATCTGATTGCCCTATATAGGCATTTGGAAAGTATTGGCCATCGAGTTGAATTTGTGAAGATCTGTCTGTTTGTGTTGTGGCCCATGCAGTTAGTAGCTGATTCTGACAGCAAGGAGGCTGGTGTGGTGCTGCGCCAGCAGCCTGTGCAGTTGGCACTCGAGTCAGACAATGAGGACGCTGGAGAAGATGTGGTGCCAGAGGCGGGGATTCAGCCAAGCCCTTCAGAACTTGCTGGCTGCCAGAAAGAAAAAAGCCCAGAATCGAGTGGATGTGATTCCACTGAGCTAGGGCTGCAGAAAAACCTTGGTTACGTAGGAAAAACCTGGCTAGAGGAAAAACATACATAAATCCTACGAAGAAGTAAGAAAATGTATATGTATATGTATAGAACAGTGGTGACATCCAAATTTTTTTACTACTGGTTCTGTGGGCGTGGCAGGGGAAGGATACCGCAAAATCTCCATTTCCACCCCACTCCAGGGGAAGGATACTGCAAAATCCCCATTCCCTCCCCACTCCTGGGGGAAGGATATTGCAAAATCTCCATTCCCACCCTACTCTGAGACCAGCCAGAGGTGGCATTTACCAGTTATCTGAACTTCTCAAAATTTCCGCTACCGGTTCTCCAGAACCTGTCAGAACCTGCTGGGTTTCATCCCTGGTACAGAAGAATTTTTTATAGTAGATATACAGATATTCTCTCTCTGTCTCTCCCTCCCTCCCTCCCTCCCTCCCTCCCTCCCTCCCTCTCTCTCTCTCTCTCTCTCTCTCTCTCTCTCTCTCTCCATAGTATCTGCATATCTACTATGAAAATTCCTTCTATTCAGGGGTGGGATTGAAAAATTTTAGCGACCGGTTCTCCGTCCAGTTGCTGGATGGGTGTGGCCATGGGGGCATGGCCTAGTCAGCTTCCTGCACCACCATGAGGGGGGCGTTTTCACCCTCCCCAGGTTCAGGAGGTTTTCCTCAAGCCTCCTGGGGAAGGGGGCAAAAACAGCCTCCCCTGGGGTCCAGAAGCCCTCTGGAGGCCAGAAATGGGTCCATTTCTGGACTTCTGGTACTTCCGGTAGAAGTTTCTGGACTTCTGGCAGGCCTGTTTTTCGCTCTCCCAGAGCCTCTGCGCAGACCCTGCACTTACTTGGCATCCAAAATGGGCTGTGTGAGACTCCTGGGAGGGAAGGGGCAGGGTGGGTGGGGTCAGCCAATCCTTGCAACTACCGGTTCAGTGAACCAGATTAAAAATTAACATCTGGTTCTCCCAAACCTGTCTAAACCGCCTGAATCCCACCTCTGCTTCTATTTCACATCTTTGGAACAATGTGGGTTGAATTGTTGAATCAGACTCAGTTCAGTTTCATTCCAAATGACTGCTTAAAATGCACGAACATCTGAATGTTGAAATTCTTAGAGGAAGAAGGGTGCATAAACCAAGCTCATCATCTTTGGTTTCCTCTTACTTTTTTTCATTGAAATAAAAGAACAACTAATTAAATGGGAGGTATTATGATCATTTCCTAATGCTCAAAAGATAGATCAGAAAACCTCACTGAGCCTTTGCAAAACGCCAAGAGGTCCGCCATTGATTTTCAGTGCTACTTACCTTCTACCCAACTTTGAAATAGCGCCAATAAATAATGTTGTGTTGCAGGTGGAGTAGGAACAAATATTTGTGGACATGGAAGCTTGATTTTATCGCAGTTGAAAGGAATTGAGTGTTCATTTCAGCAGAAGGGAGATTCTGAAATAACATTTTGCACCTATGGGCTAAATTGCTGAGCGATTACTATTGTTTCACATCCAAGCAAATGTTTTGTCAGAATCGCTCAAAGACAATACAATAAATCAGACCAATTTTTCCCCTTCAGTTTCAACCCACAACATCATTACTAAACAAGTTTTGTGAACGATTCATTCTGGCACTGCTGTTTCTTATATGGTAACAGGGCAATTATTGACAATTCCCAGTTTATTTATTTTCCAGGGAAAAGACAAAGACACTTTTGTGTTGTGTCTAAGGCAGGGGTCCTCAAACTTGGCAGCTTTAAGACTTGTGGACTTCAACTCCTAGAATTCTCCAGCCAGCTATGCTGGGAGTTGAAGTCCACAAGTCTTAAAGCTGCCAAATTTGAAGACCTCTAGTTTAAGGCATCAAGCTAGAAACTGGGAGACTGTGAATTCTAGTGCTGCCTTAGGTATAAAGCCAACTTGGTGACCTTGGACCAGTCACTCTCTTTCAGCCCTAGGAAGAAAGCAATGGAAAACCACTTCCAAAATCTTGCCAAGAAAAATGCACTTGTCCAAGCAATCACAAGGAATCATCAATGATTTGAAGAGCCATGGTGGCATAGTGGTTAGAATGCAGTATTGCAGGCTAACTCTGCTCACACTGCCAGGAGTTTGATTCCTTCAATCCTGATTGGCTCAAAGTTGACTCAGCCTTCCTACCTTCCGAGGTTGACAAAATGAGGACCCAGATTGTTGGGGGCAAAATGCTGACTCTGTAGACTGTTTAGAGAGGGCAGTAAAGCAATGAAGTGGTATACAAATCTAAGTGTTATTGCTATTGCTATTGAATGCATGCACATACATATGGACACACACAAACACAAATACACACACACAAAGCAGAGACATTTACAATATGTTTTTAAAGGACATCTTTCTCAAAATAACCTGGGTAATGTAACTAGGATAAGTGTTGGTGTTGGTAGCTGAGATTAAGGTTCTTTCTTTAACAAAATTGAATGATCCACATCTTAAAACAAAGCTGGTTAAATGTCCATGGTTTAATGATTCCAATATTTAGTGTAGCTTTGGTAGTAGTGGAGGAAGTGTGTATGTCAACAGCATGTTGAGATTTTAAAATGAAATGTTTCAACAAAAACATTTGAAGTGTGCCACTTATCTACAATAGATGAATGAGCAAAATGTTAAATGTTCCCACTCAAGTGCTTCTTGTGGTAATTGCCAGATTAAGAGCTTTTATGTTTCTATGATGCTTATTCCATATCCCTAAGGGTAGAGCAAAAGGAGCATAGATTTGAGAGAAGAAACTTAAATGAGTTGAGCAACATTAAGGTGTAACCCTAGATTATGGCTTAGTCTAGGAAGAGTCCAAATTTGGCATATTTTGAATCTGGAAATCATGTTGTAGATTGTAGAGTGGGAGGAAGATGACTTTGATGAAAATATGCAGGAACCTAGGTAAAAGGGGTGAAGAGCAGAAATTCTGAAGATCAAAACAGAACAATAGCATTCAAAATGATCAGATAGACACCTCCCTAATTCACTAACCCGGAAGAAGAAGAAGGAGGAGGAGGAGGAGGGGGAGGAGGAGCAGCAGGAGGAGGAGCAGAAGGAGGAAAGAAGAAGAAGAAGAAGAAGAAGAAGAAGAAGAAGAAGAAGAAGAAGAAGAAGAAGAAGAAGAAGAAGAAGAAGAAGAAGAAGAAGAAGAAGAAGAAGAAGAAGAAGAAGAAGAAGAAGAAGAAGAAGAAGAAGAAGAAACAACCACCACTGGCTTGGTCACCAGTTTAGACTTCTGAGCTTTCGGGCTTGTGCTAGAGCCCATCCTCAGGGAACTTCTCTCTCACCAGAATGACTAAAACCTCTGGTTCTGGGGACCAAGCCAGATTGTATCCTGCAACATTATCCTATATTTGCTTTCATTCATGACACAAATGACTTCATAGATTGCTGCTATGGTTCACAAAATTTATGGCCTGGTGGGTCTGGCCAGTTTAAAAAAAAAAGAGAGAGAGAATGTCATCAACGAGAATTAATAGGTTGATTTTGCAAGGTTTTGAAGTCCTCCAGGATACTGTCTAGTATCCTTTCTTAATTGATTTATTTTTCCTTTTGAGAGGGAAGGCTAAGCAGAAAACGATGGGCTACTTCTATTTAGCATTATTGTTTCCCAAGCATGCCTGTGAAATTTAAATGGGGTGCAAAAAGATGAGAATGAGGATGAGGATGATAGACTTTGGCCTTTTAAATGGCCTGATGTCCTTGAAAAGTGTGACTAAATAGCACTAGGACTAGCAATAGCACTTAGACGTATATACCAGGGGTGAAATCTACTTACCTTCCCACCAGTTCGGAAGTGTGTGCTCTGCGTGCATGTGTCACATGCAATTTTGGACCCTCTGCGCATTCGCAAAGCCTTCTGTGCATGTGCAGAGAGTCAAAAACAGGTTACTTCCTGGTTAAAACCAGGAAGTAACAATGTCCAGGCGGGTGGGCGGAGCCTCGCGCTGCCGCCGCTACTGCTTCTAAGAACCATGCACCACTGCCACTACCAGTTTGCCCAAAACGGTGCGAACCAGTAGCATTTCACCCCTGTTATATGCCACTTTACATTGCTTTACAGCCCTCTCTAAGTGGTTTACAGTTTCTGCATATTGCTCCCAACTATCTGGGTCAACCTTGAGATTCGAACTGCCAAATTGCAGGCAGTTGGCAGTCAGCAGAAGTAGCCTGCAGCACTGCGTTCTAACCACTGTGCCACCACAGCTCTTATGTGTGTCATAATGCAAACACCACAACTTATTTACTTATGTTTGCAGAGCGGGATTTCCCTCATAAGGTCACAACTGTGAATTTTGTGTCAATATGGCTAAAAGGAAGTAAGTAGCAGAACTGTTCCTCTTTCCGGTCCCTCATTTTTGTCCTTTTGTGTTAAGCCCTTGAGATCATCAGCCTGTAAAAAAGGACCCATCCTGTTCCAAGGATTATATGTGCATATTAAACCAATGCTCAAAGGGGGTGTTACAGGGGTGAAATCCAGCAGGTTCTGGAGAACCGGTAGCAGAAATTTTGAGTAGTTCAGAGAACTGGCAAATACCACCTCTGGCTGGTCGCAGAGTGGGGTGGGAATGGAGGTTTTGCAATATCCTTCCCCCAGGAGTGGGGAGGGAATGGGGATTTTGCAGTATCCTTCCTCTGCCACGCCCACCAAGCCACGCCCACTAAGCCACATCACGCCTACCAAGCCATGCCCACAGAACTGGTAGTAAAAAAAAAAATGGATTTCACCACTGGGGTGTTAGTTATTATTTGATACATATTTTAGGGCAAGAGGGTTTTTTAAAATAAATAAATAAATAAATACATTTTGAAATATTTTGGTTCTAATGAGACACAAAGGGGGGAAAATATGAATCTGACATCTTTGTACAGAGAAGAATCTGAGAAGAAACTGACAGATGTTTCCCTCCCCAGCTGGTTATAATCAGGTCCACATTGGAACAGTGCTATGGATTTTTTTATTTCCTCCACAATTGATGCAAACCAGACTTGCCCATTTGGTGCTACAGAAGGAGGCATTTCAGAGAGTGAGCCACCTACAGCTTCTTATACCAAATCCAGCAGAAGGAACTTCTTGTTTATGGGTTCGAGAGAAGCATGGGAGATCGGTTATTTCTACCGGTTAGGCAGAAAGTTCATTAGCATTTACCAAGCGTCCTTCCATCATTAATAATCTCTCTGTGATTATGGAGAGCTACAAAACAGTTTGAACACTCCCTCTGTAGCTTTGCAGGTGAAAGGATCTGCTGCACATTTTAAAGGAGATGAATTTTCAGTTAGCTGATCAAACAGTTGTGCTTGTTTTGCATCACTCAGGGAGAATCTCAGTGCTTTCAGCCTTAAAATCCAGACAGGCATGTCTGTTTGTCTAATAGGATTGTGATGAGCTACTCATGATTATAGATAGCCTCTTTTTTTTTTAAACAGCCATGGTTTCTAGACATTCATCAGTGGGTCCTGACCTTATTACCTGACGGGTGCCATTGTATTCTTTCAGTGCCAGAGGAATTATAGTACAAATTCAGAAAGAAAGAAAGAAAGAAAGAAAAAAAGAAAGAAAGAAAGAAAGAAAGAAAGAAAGGAGGGAGGGAGGGAGGGAGGGAAAGAAGGAAAGAAAGAAAGAAAGAAAGAAAGAAAGAAAGAAAGAAAGAAAGAGAAAAAAGGAAGGAAGGAAGGAGAAAGGAAGGAAGGGAGAGGAAAAGAAGGAGAGAGGGAAGGACAGAAGGAAGGAAAGGAAGGAAGGAGGAAGAAGGGAAGGAAGGAAGGAAGAAAAGAAGGATGGAAGGAAGGAAATAAAGAAAGAGAAAAGAAATTAGGAAGGAAGGAAGGAGAAAGGTAGGAAGAGGAAGGAAGGGAAGGAAGAAAGAGGAAGGAAGGAAGGAAGGAAGGTAGCGGGAGGGAGGGAAGGAAGGAAAGAAAGAAAGAGGAAGGAAGGAGAAAGGTAGGAGGAGGAAGGAAGGAAGGAAAGGAAAGGAAAGGAAGAAAGGAAAGAAGGAAGGAAGAGGAAGGAAGGAAGGAAGGAAGGAAGGAAGGAAGGAAGGAAGGAAGGAACTCACCTCTAAAAACAGAAAGAAAACAAAATCCTGTCCCTACTATATAACTTATCCTCCCACTCAGTAGCTCCTCTGTTAACAACTTTTGAAAATAATGGTCTGCGAGCTTCCAGCATTTACTCAACCTGAACCTGGATGATATCAAAGTCAAAGCCCTTGAGTGGCTCCCTATTTTCATTGCAAAAATCAGAGTTTAAATTCTTTAAGAGAGCCAACTAACGATACACACTCTTAGGGAGCCAGGCTGTACCACCACAACAACAACCACCCAGCAACCACCCAACCCTTAAAGAACCACGAGGAGGAATACATTTCATGGAAAGTCATTCAAGTATAGAATCTATCATGTAAATGTTAATAAATTCCTGGACACGTCAGAGTGATCTTCATCCTACAATAATAGTCTGGTCATTTCCTCTTACTCTTTGGCAGCTGTAGAATGGAGTATGCCATTAAAACAAAGGAGGGCAAAAAATAGTAACATAATTATCCCGAAACTATTCAGCTATAGCTTTTAGTAGAGGTCATTTGTTATACATTTTCTACTTGAGCATTAGAGGTGTTTAATAGTCACCAAATATGCCATGATCACAACAGAAGAAAGGGCTATCCTCTCTCCCACAATGACTTTTTTTTTTAAAAAAAAAGCCAAGAGAAATGATGATTCTGATTATTTAAATCTCGCCTAGCTACAGCTCCAAATATTTTATTTTCAGGAAAGTGGCTGAGAGATTTGAGTTTCGCAGAAAGAATTCAGTTGTAATCCAAGACAATTTCCATAACAAAAACTGTGTTTATTCAGAATGATCCCTCCTATTAAAATGATGAGCTTTTGTGTATCCCAGCACAGTTAATAATTGGATAACTGCGCCAGCACAAATCAATTTAAAGTATATACACCATTTGCATTAAGATAACCTGAGAATACACCTGAATAGCTTATAGCCTTTTTTTTTTAACCATGGCAAGCCTGGCATAACGAGTTAGCAATAATTTTAGTACTGAATATAAATGGACAATGACTGAAATAAAGAACCATTCTATTCCCTTCATTCTTCAATTTAATTTCCAGGCGTATGAAATGAAATACACGTAGTCCTCAACTTACAACCACAATTGAGCCCAAAACGTCTGCTGTTAAGTGAGACAGCTGTTCAGAGAGTTTGCCTCATTTTACGACCTTTCTTGGCACAGTGAATCATTGCAGTTGATAAGTTAGTCACACGGCTGTTAAGTGAATTTGGCTTCTCCATTGATTTTTTTTCTGATCAAAAGGTGCTCGATCACATGATCTTGGGACACAGCAACGGTCATAAGTATGAACCAGTTGCCAAGCATCTGAATCAGGGGTGAAATGCTCCCGGTTCGGACCGGATCGCCTGATCCAGTAGCGATGGAGGCGGGTGGTTCAGAGAACCAGTAGCAAAAATCCCTGCCCCCCCCATTCCCGAGCTGAGCCGTGCAATCATCAGAGGCTTTTTTAAAATTATTTTTAAAAGCATTTTTTCTACAACTTCTTTGGCCGAAAAAATGCTTTTAAAAGTAAAAAAAAAAAAGCCTCTGATGATCGCGCAGCTCAGCTGGGATCATCAGAGGCTTTTAAAAGCATTTTTTCTACAACTTCTTCGGCCGAAGAGGTTATAGAAAAAATGTTTTTAAAAGGAAAAAAAGCCTCTGCCGATCAGGCAAGTCAGCTGGGATCGTCAGAGGCTTTAAAAAAAAAAAAAGCTTCTGCCAATCAGGCAAGTCAGCTGGGATCCTCAGAGGCTTTTAAAAGCATTTTTTTACAACCTCTTCAGCTGAAGAGGTTGTAGAAAAAATGGTTTTAAAAGAAAAAAAAAGTTGGCCACGCCCACTCAGTCATATTAAACCCACCCCAAGCCACGCCCACAGAACTGGTAGTAACAAATTTTACATTTCACCACTGATCTGAATTTGGATCACATGATCATGAGGAGGCTACAAATGTCCTAAGTGTGAAAAATGGTTATAAGTCACTTTTTTTTAGTGCTGTGATAACTTTGAATGGTTGCTAAATGAACAGTTGTAAGTCAAGGACTACTTGTATTTTGAATTTTTTTTTAATGCATTGTTGTCCCTCTTGCACTACAGGTAAAGTTTAGGGTTCATACATTCAAAGGATAGGATAAAAAAAATACGATCATAGAAACTGGTTTCAATAAAAGAGAATATTTGTAATTCAGGGTTGAACTGTGAAGCCCTGGTGCTTTCTGAGCTTGGTTATTTTCTTGCAGATGTTTCACTGCCCAACTAAATAGCATCAACAGTGCTAGAAGGGAGTGGGACTTCCCCGACCTCCCCGAAAATAAGGCCAAGCACTTATTTTGGGGTTCAAAAAAATATAAGATAGGGTCTTATTTTCGGGGAAACACGGTACCAGAAAACAACCCAGCTCAGAGAGCACCAAAGACATACACACACACCCCAGTACTTTGCCAGTAGTTTGCCTTGAGCTGTTAATTGCCCTCTCGCTTCCTCAGAATCTCCTGACTTGGAATCTAAGGAGATCTGAAAAGGAGTTACAATCCCGTTTACTCAAGACAGCATAAAAACCAGTGGTGGGTTCCTCCTGGTTCCGCCGAGCTGTTAGCAGTGACGATATGACGTCACCGAACCGGTTCTGCCCCCCCTGCCCCCCCACCCCCACTGCATTATTTTTACCTTTTATTTGCCCCCACCCCCAATCTATTGCTGCCTCCTGAGTCCCAGCTGATGGCTAAAGGAAAAAAAAACTGTTTAAACTCTTGCCGCGGGGCTTCAAAGGGCCACCCTACAGCTGATCAATGTTAAAAGAAAACAAATGAGTAGACCGGTGCCTCCAAAAACAAATGAGTAGACCGGAATGCTCCAAGAAGAAATGGGTAGACCAGTACAGCTCTGCAAGCAGTTAAAAGCCTGGTAGACCAGTACCTCTGCTAAATCCTAAAGAATTGTCACATGACCATCAAGCCACGCCCACAAAATAAGCCACGCCCACAGAACCATTAGTAAAAAAAATTAGAACCCACCCCTGATAAAAACCATACAATTCCATCCTGTGGAGAAGCCAAGGAGAGAATGAAACAGGGGGAAATGAAGTAGGAAGCCAATCCAGCACACACAACTCACCTTCTTTTTTCTGTTATTTGTCTAGATATAATATTGATTTACTAATTTAACGTAGTTTCCACGTTGCGGCAACCAAAAGAGCTTTCGACGACTTACACCCAAAAAAATACAAATATAAAATATATCTAATTTTGTTTTTAAAAAAGCCCGCCGCAACTCTGCAAAGAAGACCGATTAAAATGATGACAACATCAAATCAAATCCAATTGCAGGAAGGCTATCCAAAGCAGTTTGGTTTTTAAGAGCTCTTGAAAGATCAGTACTTTCATTTTTATCACACTTTTTTAGTGCTATTTCCATTCGTGCACATAAACACACAGACACACACACACACACACACGCATACAGACATAAAATTGTGAGCCAAGGGACACATCCTTCCTTGACTGCAAATTCAGTTGAACAGGAAAACAACAGGGCACTGTCATTAGCAACTTCATTCAATAGTGTTGTACCATTATTCCCCGTTTTCTCTTATGCTTATATATCGGTGACATTTCACTTGACCTATTTATGATTGTGGCATCGGGACACCTGGTGGGACTAACATTTTTAAATGTGTGGAGGCTGACCTGCACATTGCAGCTAATGAAGGAAGTTAACTTCCTTTAATAGCCATGACCTGTAGATATGCCTTCCATGCTGCCTTGGGGGTAACAGTATTCTAAACAAGTGGTAGAAGAAAGGAGCACTAGCATAATACAGTGTCAATTAATTAGAGCTGGAGGATTACAAAAAAAAAAAAAAAAAAACTCGGGTTGCTAGAGAACAGATGCTAGAAAGGTTTCTTATTGTGAAGTTGAACAGATTCTCCCCTACTTGGGTCCTAAAGGACTGGTGGAAAGCATTTCTATATTAGATTTCTTTGAAAAGCTGAAACTTTTAATACCCAGTTCATTCAGTCATCTGGAATTAGCAATAGCACTTAGACTTATATACAGCTTCATAGTGCTTTTACAGCCCTCTCTAAGCGGTTTATAGAGTCAGCATATTGCCTCCAACAATCTGAGTCTTCATTTTACTGACCTCGGAAGGATGGAAGGTTGAGTCAACCTTGAGCCTGGTGAGATTTGAACTGCCAAACTGCAGCTGGCAGTCAGATGAATTAGCCCGTAGTGCTGCACTCTAACCACTGTGCCACCTCACTCTAACCACTGTGCCACCTCGGCTCTATGTTCCTTAAACAATAAGTTCCATATAGCCATAGAATGATAGGACTGGAAGAAGGCCTTGGGTCTAACCCCATTTCAATGAACAAATTCAAATTAAAGCATTCCTTCACCTACTTGAAGAAATCCAATCCCTTCTATGGATCAATGATTCCCTTTCCAAACTTTCCTTCATGTTTGGAAATGTTTTCCTAACCTTTCATTGGGATCTATCTTCCTATATCTTAAAGCCATGTCCTACGTAGACAAGGAGGAGGGACCTATGATTATGTGATAGACTTTCAGGATAATTGGAGACTGTCCTCACATCCTTCTTCAGTCATCTCTTGGGGTTAGATGTTCCAAGCTCCTTCACTTTTTTAAATATGGAGCTTAATGAGAGGGAGGGGTGGGCAATTGTCTTTACTTCCTTTGCATCATATCTCCATCCTCTGTAGAATAGAATAGAATAGAATAGAATAGAATAGAATAGAATAGAATAGAATAGAATAGAATAGAATAGAATAGAATTCTTTATTGGCCAAGTGTGATTGGACACACAAGGAATTTGTCTTTGGTGCATATGCTCTCGGTGTACATAAAAGAAAACAAATACATTCATCAAGAATCATAAGAGACAACAGTGATAGTCATAGATTACTAATAAGCAATCAAATCATACCAAGAAACAAATAAAACAATATAAATCGTAGAGATACAAGCAACAGGTTTATGGTCATAAGTGGGAGGAGATAGGTAATAGGGAGAATGAGAAAAATAATACTAATACAGTCTTAGTAAATTATTTGACAGTGTTGTGGGGATTAGTTGTTTAGCAGGAAAAACCTGTCCTTGTGTCTAGTTGTTCTGGTGTGCAGTGCCCTATAGCATCGTTTTGAGGCTAGAAGTTGAAACAATTTATGTCCAGGATGTGCGGGGTTTCACAGCCTTGTAGCCTTGTCCTCCTACCATTCAACCCATTATGAGAGTCTTGGTCGTCACACTTTTGTCTCTCACCTGCAGCAGGTGAAACCCCAATCAGTTGTTAAGCCAATTATCTAGCTTTCTCTGAAAGTAAAATGGTGATCATCACTAGCAGAGAGACATGGGAAGCATGTCATTATCCTGATGCCACCTGACATGGAAGAATGGGTCCAAAGTATTATTTTATTTATTAGCTTTTTAAATTAATTCCTTAATATCTAACCTGTTCTTCATGTATAACACTTAAGGGGCCCTTAAAGCAGTTACAAATGCAAATTACGAAAGCAAAGAATAAAAACAGAGCAATTAAAATCAAGGGAAAATTAAAACCAGGATCATTAGCATCAGTGGAACAAACAAGTCAAAGCTTGATGAAAGAAACAGGGTTTTGCCACTTTCCTTAATACGGGAATCATAGGAGCCAACACAACACTTTGGCAATTGCATTTTAGCAGGAGTGCCCTGCTCTCTTCTGTGAACTACCCTGTTTCCCCAAAAATAAGACATCCCCTGATAATAAGCCCAATTGGGCTTTTGAGTGCATGGTAAAATAAGCCCCCCCCCGAAAATAAGCCCTCCCCGAAAATATTTAAACACAGAGCTGGAAATCAGGTAAGATGGCAAGAGGAGCCCCATCTTGCTCCACGCGCCCCAAAATAATAAGACGTCCCCGAAAATAAGGCCAAGCGCTTATTTTGGGGTTCAAAAAAATATAAGACAGGGTCTTATTTTCGGAGAAACATGGTAAGTAACCAAATCTCTGGCCATGTGGGGATTTTCAAAAGTCCTTTTCCTCCTGATCTGAAAACAACAACATCCACAGAAGTGTTACAAATTGTTCTTCTTCTTTGCGAGTCCTCTTTCCAGTATTTCTACAGATGTTCACAGTGGCCCCCAGTTTTCAAGACCCATTAAAATGTCTTCCAGGCATCAGAGCCCCATTCGATGAAAGAGTTTTGGGTAGCAACAAGAACAAATATCGCCTTCCTGTCGGAAAAGACACTACAGCTTTATTACAATATGCTTGAGGAATGTTTAGAGGGAAGCCACTGATTATCTTGAATGCAGCTAGCTCAAGATTGCAGTGCAGAAAAGCAATTCAAAGTTTGTTTCTGTAGGCAGCTTATTAAAAACAATGTTGTCCTTTCAAGGAGAGTTCAGACTAGCAAACTGTTCTTCAGAAGTCTTCCTTTCTTTTCTAAACATAGGTATCTGAAAAAAGTATTTGATTTGGATTTTCTCCCCTCGTTTCATTTGTCAAGTCCTCAGAAATTACTTTCTGCAAGAACTAAAAGTCTTGCTATTTACAAGCCAAGAGTCTTTTCTGGAGTTGCTAGCAAGTTGAGGGGGAAAAAAAATAATAATTGCAGGTATTCATTTCGTTTCACAAGTGCCAAAATACTCAATGTTGTTTTTCTTGTATCATTTTGATTTAATTCATATCCTCAAAAATGCAGGGGCGCAATGGCTCAGCGGTTGAAGATGCTGAGCTTGTCAGTGGGAAACTGACTGCCTGGATTTCAGACCCAAATACCGTGTAACAGGGTGAACTACCGTTCCTGCCTCATCTGCCCATCTATCTGTTCAAAAGCATGCAAATGTGAGTAGATAAATAGGTACCACTTAGGTGGAAAGATAACAGCATTCCATGTGCCTTTGGTGTATAGCCATGCTGGCCCAGCATTTGGACAATGCTGGCTCCCTTGGCCAAGAAACAGAGACAAACACCGTGCCCTAAACACGTTTCTTGTATCTTTCGATTTATATTGTTTTTATTTGTTTCTTATCACTAAGTGTTGTATCTTTTTATTCTCGATGAATGTATTTTATTCTCCTTATGTACACTGAGAGCATATACACCTAAGACAAATTCCTTGTGTGTCCAATCACACTTGGCCAATAAAGAATTCAATTCTATTCTGTTCCGTCCCGTCCCGTCCCGTCCCGTCCCGTCCCGTCCCATCCCATCCCATCCTATCCTATCCTATCCTATCCTATCCTCAAAACCTATTCAGTTGTAGTAACTTTCTTGAAACAGACTTCAACTCGCCAAATTTCCCAAATCAGCTTGACTGTTGAATATTTTGGGAACTAAAGTTCACCCATCTGAAGGATATCCTAAATTGGGGGAGGCTGTTAATAGAGTGGAAGTGCTATTAAAATTTGCAGTGTTTGAATGCACCAGATAGATATAGAGAATAAGAGACTAAACTCCAGCTTTTGAAGCATCTCCATATCTTCCTATTCCTGAATGGGCAGTTTTATTCTCTCATTCTTTCTTCTGTCTATATTGTCTCTCTCTAGGGACCAACTAACTAAAGAATGTAGCTTCTTCTGTTGCCTGTTGTTTGTCTTTGGACAAAAATAATAAGTAGAAGGCTCATTAAGACAAGAATTCTGAAGACCCTCCCATGTGTCCACAAATGTTAATTCCTGGTGCTCACAGTTTTCTTCATACTAACATTATTGGCCCAACAGCCAGGAGATAAGGAAAAAAAAAATCCCGCATGATGGATGGCTTGTAAACTGTTGAAGAATGGAGTCGTTGAAAGGATGTCCATGACTCAGATCTAGTCTCTATTGCAATTGTTCTTTGCGGCTTGCTTGAAATAGTTTCCAAGAGGATAGTAAATTGGAATGTCAACTCTTATACACAATTTATACATAAGAGGAGCCTTTCTTAATTTAAACTGTAAAGAACCTTATGGCCTTTTTAAAGGCATAGATGTTTTATTTTCACATCAGCTTTAGAAGATGACAATATGCTTCATCGTATTTGCAATATTAAGTAAAACTATTTTTTTTTTAAAAAAAAAAAAAAACAGGGATACCAGCTTGTTTGCTTTGATCTTTATATAGATGTCATAAAATTTTGACTCTCAATGACTCTGGGAACCTTTTATAAAAAGCCAAAAGGATGATAAAGGTAGATAAGAAAGGAAATGTTGTGTAACCAGAAAGACAAAAACCATACAAAACAGCACAAGACCTTACAGGGACTCACCCACCACCCTACCCCAAGCCTGGGGAAATAGCCAGGTTTCCAATGGGGTGGAGGGACATTCTCATCTCTTGGGAGACCCTGTTCCAGAAGGCAGATATCCCAGTGGTGAAATTTAAAATTTGTTACTACTGGTTCTGTGGGCGTGGCTTGGGGGAGTAATGTGACTGAATAGGTGTGGCCATTTTTTAAAAAAAAAACTTTTAAAACCATTTTTTCTACAACCTCTTCAGCGAAGAGGATGCTTTCAAAGGCTCTGACGATCCCAGCTGAGTTGCCTGATCGACAGAGGCTTTTTTTCTTTTAAAAGCCTCTGTCAATCAGGCAACTCAGCTTGGATCGTCAAAGGCTTTTAAAAGAAAAAAAGCCTCTGCCGATCAGGCAACTCAGCTGGGATCTTCAGAGGCTTTTAAAAGCCTTTGACGATCCCAGCTGAGCCACGCAATCATCAGAGGCTTTTTAAAATATTTTTAAAAGCATTTTTTTTGGCCGAAGAGGTTGTAGAAAAAATGCTTTTAAAAGCCTTTGATGATCCCAGCTGAGCCGCACGATCATCAGAGGCTTTTTTTTTTTTTTACTTTTAAAAGCATTTTTTCGGCCGAAGTGGTTGTAGAAAAAATGCTTTTAAAAATTAGGGAAAAAAAGCCTCTGATGATTGCGCGGCTCAGCTGGGCATGGGGGAGTGGCAGCGATTTTTGCTACCGGTTCTCCGAACCACCCACTTCCATTGCTACCGGATCGGGTGATATGGTCCGAACCGGGAACATTTCACCCCTGAGATATCCCGACAGTGAAGAAACACTTCTGGGATTCTACTAGATGTCATTGTTTAATTAACTGCAGGATTATTTTGAATTGTTTTTTCTACAAAAGTTTCACAAAGATCATTCTTTGGTAACTCTGAATTTAGGCCGCATTTCATATAAATATCATAACTATGTCACATGCCTCCTCTCAATAAACAACTGGATATTCATATCACGAAAAGACTACCAGATCAAGATTGAATTATGACTAGTTGCGGTAATGCATTAGAATTTTGTGTATCACTTTGCCTCTGTTTATTAGTCACTGGAATTTTTGCAGCCTATCATAAGGCTATGTTATTGCATCTTTAAATAAATTTATGGGAGAATAAATCCTTGATGGATGAAAGCAGATTCAATCTGTGTCTTACAAGTCATTTAGACCAGCTCTTTTCCAAAGGAATCTGTTATAATTATTGGATTCTCAGCTTAAAAGGATATGATAAAGGAAAGCTATTGACCTTCTCATACCATTGGTTTCATATCGTAGAATCAAAGGGCTGGAAAAGGAGATCTTCTAGTCCAAAACCTTGCTCAAAATATGAGACATTATATAATAGTTGGTTGTCCAGTCTATTCTTGAAAAAAAAAAATTTCCACTGATGGAGAATCCACAACTCTGAAAGGCAAGCTGTTCCATTAATTGTTCTTACTGACAAGAAATTTATCCTCAATCAAGCAAAATATTCTTTCTTTTTAGTCCTTCTCTGAGATTTAAAACAGTTGGTTTTGACTGCTGATGTCTAATTCAGTGAAGAACACATTTGCTCAAACATTGATGTGACAGTTCTTTGATTTTTTTTCTCCAAAGGAAGCTATTGTATTGTCTCTTAAAATTTTCAAGTGTTAAGGTCTAAAGGCACCTTCAGCTTCTTTTGGTCTTCATCCTGTTCTCTTTCTGAAAATGGCTCATGGCACTTCCCAGAGACTTGGTGTGAGTTCTTCACTTTGATAGATGTTACTGCCCAGCCTTCTTGAGGGAAGTCTAGCAGTTAAACAATTTCAAAGGGAAACAAAACCACAGTGCCTGTCAGAGATAGAACCATGACATCACTTTGTGATAGATATGGCTGTCAGAACCACCTTAAGTCAACCAGTCTGAAAGGGAGTGGTAGGGGAGATAGAGAAGATTGCTATTGCTTAGAATCTTTCATGTTCACTTAATTGTACTTATTCTTCAAGCTTGAAACATTACACTATTTGCACCTTGTGATTCTGCAGTGATGTCCTACAGATCTGTTTTATCTACAGATGCACCCAAACTCAATCTTGTTTTCGCTGGGGGAAAAGCAGACTGAAAAAAAATCGAGGTGGTGAGCAAAGGGCAAATTCCTTTCCTCAGAGGACTATTTCTTATAACTATTTCCCTGAGCAGTAGAGCAGAAATGGGGGAAATTGCTGGATATACCTAAACCTATCCTTCATACTTTTCTACTTTCTGTGTCTTCATCTCACTGGTGTCTGCTACTTATGGTATCCAAATGGTAGCAACAGTCCTATCCCTCCTCCCACAGAATTAAGATAATGGCTGAAAGAAAGTCTTGACAGGTTCTAGGTTATGGGAAAGTAGCCAATTTAAGAGAAACAATATGATCTTAACCATAGTCACCCGGAAGTAGAGTGCTTCTAAATACGGTAGGGATTCTTTTTATTTAAACAAATCCACAGCTTGTGATGTATCTACAAGATCATGGAGAGTTGATTGATACTAATTTCACCTGGAAAAGATCTTCATATCAATCCATTTACCAACATTCCTGTCAGGTCACAAATAACCAGGAACATTCGTGGAGTTCAAAACAGAGAAGAGTTTATTACTGCTACCTCTAATACAAAATCTAATCAATTAATAGTCAAAGCTAAATTGGGGGTAGTCTACGGAATTCACGGGGATGGGGAGTGGGCTGGATTTGGCTGTGACAACGTGACTCCAAACTGATGATATATTTAATTGGCTGGATTACAGCCAATCATATCAGGTTGAATTTTGCAATCAGCACAGGTGGCTTTCAGCAGAAATCTTCATCTTTGGAAGACTATGCACCCCAATTAGTATTTAGATTGCAATGTGTGTCTGTATGTGTGCACACACTCCCAAAAAACATGTAGACTGCAGCAAAGAGCTAGATTTAACTAGGAGAAAGCTAAATTTTATTTGCCAATGTTTTCATTACATTAAATCCCATTCACAGGATTAACTGCTCTGCTGTTATATTTTTCTCTTTCCAAGAGGGCCGCATGCTGGATTGGCAATTGAAGCATCTTTGATTTATATTGATCAATCAAGCGATTTGTAGCATATCTGTTTTTCCATTAGCTGGCAGCTAAGTACAGACTATCTTTTTTTTTTTTAAGGAATATGAATTTAGGGTCTGCTAGCCAGTAAGGAAGGATCAGTTCTATATTGTTCTGATCTAGGCTTCCTTAGAAATTAAGCAGCACAAACTTAATCCTGGCAAACCTCTTTAATTCATATGGCTGTAAATTAGTTTCATTTACAGTCTGCAAGGCTTGATAAACAGTCTTCCAGAGGAAGGTTATCAACACCCACTTATCTCATGTGGAACGCTGCCAGAGAGCTAATTTCCAGATGCAGGGCAAGGCCAAACTTGGCACAGAGTCACAAACAGACGTTTCAAATCTTGAATCAGCCAGATGAACTAATTACTTCCTGCAAAAGCTCACGTCCCATTCACTTCTCTTTTATGTCTTACGGGAGGGGCCAATCATCTCCAAGCCTTACTTCCAAGTCGACCCTGTTTCCTTAATTGTTCCTGTCTCCTGGCAGCTCTGCACATGCACACACTAGGAACAGGCTCACGCTGTTCTTCTGCCTCACTGATGTCAGACTCCGGAGACTCTGGAGGCAGCAAAGACCTACCTTGGCGCACTCTCTAACTCTGACTCAGAGCCATCGTCTGAGCCTTCCCCAGTCTCCAGGACTGACCCACGTTCCTCCCCAATCTCCTCACTGTCCAATTCTTCTGCCAGCTCTGCCGGCCGCTGGTGGGCCACAACATATATATTCTTAGAGCATCTGCGATTATACATGCTGGAGAAATTCACCATAGATTTATTTACTAGGTCTGCCAAACAGGCTCATCGGAAACAAGAGAAACAGCACCGAATAGAATTTATGTGTTTTCATCTTTCTTGATCAAGGTAAGGTACTGTAAGGTAAAGAATGGTAAAGAACAGACTGTTTACCATAAGAAATTTGGGAAAGCTATTTAGAAGGGAAATATATATTTCTCTGTTTTATGTCAGTGTGCGCCACACAGATAGAGAAAGAAAAAGAGCTGGGGGAAAAACACACACTGTTTACATCGACAAAATTCATACTTTAAATGTTAACATTAAGGACATTAAGAGAGAGCATGATGACAAGGGAAATCGAAGTCAAATATGCTATCAAGTGGAGATTTGATACAATAAGAGGAACTTGCACAGAAGAGCTCCATTTATTATGAGAAGCTAGAAACAAACACAAACATGCATTCTTTATGCATTTGCTTATGAATTGTAAAATGAAAGATGGATTGAATTACTGCCTTGCAAGCATTAATAATACAATGAGCCAGTTCTGTATAGAAGTGTAGCTCTTTCGTTGGTAATATTCCAAGAAATCAGTTCAATCCGCCTTGCAATGCTCCCTCACAAAGAGAAGCTGGATTTATTAATGATGTTTTGGTCCACCCCCCCCCCAGAGGTTCTATTAATCTTGTATCCATACAAGATCATTTTTGATTTACAGGTGCTCCTCTGACTTATAGCAGTTCATTTAGTGATTGTTCAAAGTTACAACGGCACTGAAAAAAAGTGACTTATGACTGATTTTCACACTTACGACCTTCCTCCATGGTCATGTGATCAAAATCCAGATGTTTGGCAACTGATTTATATTAATGTGGGTTGTGGTGTCCCAGGGTTATGTCATCATCTTTTGTGACCTTTTGATAAGCAATAGGGAAGCCAGATTCACTTAAAAACAGAGGTGGTATTCAGCCGGTTCGGGCCAACTGGTAACTCTGAAGATCAGCTGGCCCCGAACCCTATCCTGTCCTTTATTTCCTACTTTCTAGCTCATCTCAATTGCGTCTCCCCACCCCTCTCTGTTCTACTTACCATTGCTGACCATTGCTGATTTAGAAGCAGCTGAGCTTCTAAATGCTCCATTTTCAGTGCGAAGCATGCGCTCACCAAACCAGTTGTTAAAAAATTTGAATCCCATCACTGCTTAACAACCATGTTACTATCTTAACAACTGCCATGATTCACTTAACAAGAAAGCAAGAAAGGTTGGAAAATAGGGCAAAACTCACTTAACAAATGTCTCGCTTAGCGACATAAATTTAGGGATCAATTGTGGTCGCACGTTGAGGATTATCTGTATACATTGAGAATTCCTTTTTAATTCTTCTAAATTTGGGAGACCCAGGGGTTGGCTAAACAATCTATTTTATATCTTCCAGTGAGGAATATTTGCAACAGCCAATTGATTTTCAATTATGTATTTTCTATCAATACTTGAATTAACTCCTATGACAAAGGAGTTAGCAATATGGACACTATGTTCCTTTGTAGCCAGTTTGGTCTAGTGTTTAATGCATCAAGCTAGAAAGCGGGAGGCCATGAGTTCAAATCTCACCTTAGGCATGAAAGCTGGCTGGGTGACTTTAGACCAGTCACTCTCTCTAAACCCAATACACCTCACAGAGTTGTTGTTGTGAGGAAAATAAGAGGAGGAAGGTGTATTGGATATGTTTACAGCCTTGAGTTATTTGTAAAAATACTAAAGGTGAGATAAAAATCAATAAACAAATATATACTAAGGAGAAATTTCCTGACAGTTAGAACAATTAATCAGTGGAACAACTCGCCTCCAGAAGTTGTGAATGCTCCAACACTGGAAGTTTTTAAAGAAGATGTTGGATAACCATTTGTCTGAAGTGGCGTAGGGTTTCCTGCCTAAGCAGGGGGTTGGACTAGAAGACCTCCAAGGTTCCTTCCAACACCTATTCTACTCTACTCTACTCTACTCTACTCTACTCTACTCTACTCTACTCTACTCTACTCTACTCTACTCTACTCTACTCTACTCTACTCTACTCTACTCTACTCTATATATAAACAAATTCTGAGCCCCCTGTCTCCCAACCTTCTCTCAAACCCTTCTATGTCTCTCTCTCTCTCTCTCTCTGTCTCTCTCTTTTCTCATTCTAATTAAGATTGAAGTTAATATGGTGTTATCAATACTGGTAGCAAACCATATTATACACAAACATATTTTCCTTTGTTATGTAGTTATCCTAGTAAAACAACAGAAATCAATAAGAAATAAAGTAAAATATGAAACAAATCTGCTCATCCCGAATCAGAAATAAATCAATAAATATTAATTTATAGCTATGATATCCCAGCTGAAAACTGAATATGAAACAGGTTTAGGCAAATAGGTGTGTACATCTACATATGTATATGCCTGGGAAAGGGTGCCTATTGAAATGTATAGTTATTCTTTCCTCAAAGTATGTATATATAGCACGTGTGTATGTACTTATGCATGTCTGAGCACATAAACTTATTTTTAAATTGTCAGCAAAATAAAACCTGGTAAAAATATATGCATATGGTTGTGAATTTATGGTGAGTTTTTATTTCTAAACAGATCTGTAACTAAAAACAGAAATCTCTTTTTATGGGAGACAGCTGGTTGGCAAATTAAATAAAAGCAGTAAGAAAGAGGGTTCAAAATAACAAAACATTTCTAGGCCAGGTCTACTTGGGAGTGTTATTGGATCTTTGGCTTGTGACCTAAAAGCACATGTAATTTCATCCATGGGCATGGACTTTGTTATTTCACGATAACAATCTGTTAAAAAAAAACAAAACATTCTGGATGGAGCTGCAACTCTTGGTGAGTATCAGCATAATACAAAGGAAAATTAGGAAAAAATTAAAAATAGGGAGATTAGGAAAAAATGAGAAGGAGGGAAAGAGAAAAAAGATGGATAGATAGATAGATAGATAGATAGATGATAGAGATAGATAAATAGATGATGATGATAGATTGATAGATAGATAGATGATAAAAAGAGATAGATAGACAGATAGATAGATGATAGAAAGATGATAGATAGATAGATAGATAGATGATAGAGATAGATAAATAGATGATGATGATAGATTGATAGATAGATAGATGATAAAAAGAGATAGATAGATAGATGATAGATAGATAGATAGATAGATAGATAGATAGATAGAGATATATAAATAGATGATGATGATAGATAGATAGATAGATAGATAGATGATATAGATAAATAGAATAGATGATAGACAGATAGATAGATAGATAGATAGATAGATAGATAGATAGATAGATAGTAGATTAGAAAGACAGATAGAAAGAAAGAGAGAGAGAGAGAGAGAGAGAGACAGACAGACAGACAGACAGACAGAGACACAGAAAGAGAGTATAGATCTACAGATAGGAAAACAGACTGATGTAAACATATTTGTCTGTTCGATGTAATATTGTAACTTTGATCATTTTGCAGTTAATAAGTGAAATCTCAGGTAGGTCTGATTGTTATGCTGTCACACTGATTGTTATTCCACAACATCACGAATGCCATATATCCATGTGGCAGGCTTGTGTAACCCAGATGCTCCAGGCAGGATTTTTACTAGACTGTGAATGCAAGGAGAGGACATGGCAGGCAATTTCATGTTGATATTGCTGTTTACTCTTGAGCCAACATTTTAAACACACACACACTTTTTTTTTTTTTGCTTTGAAAAGCAAAACCGTGTGTCATTGGTGAGAAAAAAATGGGACATGAATTAAAATTACAGAAGGGAGGGGAAGGAAGGGGAGAAGAGAGGGGAGGGGAGAAGAGAGGAGAGGAGAGGAGGAGAGGAGAGAAGGATTATTTTTCAAAAAAAAATGGAATTTATTCAAAACAGAATCTCAGATTCTTCAGTTCTTGTTATTCGTGTTGGCTACTTTTTCTTGTCATCCTACAAAAAAAAACAAAAAAAAAACAAAAACCTAGCAAGGTCCAACCCCAGAGAAAAAGAGAAATGAAGAGCTTTCATGTGGTTAGCTTAATGCAGCACCACAGTGATTCACATGTCCTGACGCATCTATTTAAGTGATTAAGACTGGGCTAACATCTCAGGAAGAAAAGGACAAAGAAAAAAGACTTCAGGAAGATAAATTTCTGTCTCTTTATGCCGGTGGTCGGAATGTTAGGCTTTGATGTTGCATTAAGTTATTGATAAAAAAGGAGTGTATCCATATATATATATATATATATATATTTATTTAGTATTTTGTTATTTATTTTTTCCAGAAGGCTTAAACGCTCTGCTTCTTTTCTTATTTATTTTATATTTGTTTTAATAGTGGATAGCTCTCTGGATAAACAAATACCACCACTACCAAGGCCTAAAGGCAAAAAAAAAAAAATAAAAGTTTATATTATCCTTTCTACATTAACAGTGAGAACACTTAATCAGTGGAACAACTTGCCTCCAGAAGTTGTGAATGCTCCAACACTGGAAGTTTTTAAGAAGATGTTGGATAACCATTTGTCTGAAGTGGCGTAGGGTTTCCTGCCTAAGCAGGGGGTTGGACTAGAAGACCTCCAAGGTCCCTTCCAACTCTGTTATTCTACTCTTGGGAAATATTTATAAACTATTATGTGATGTAGTCTTAAATATCAGCTTTTGGATGTTATTTAAAATGGGCATGCTTGTTAATAAGAAGGGAATTGTGTCATCTGAGACAGTGGGGAAAAATTGAGGGTGTTTTAAGTGATTAAAAAATTACTGACCCCAATAATAAATTATCAGGGCTACCTTGAGTAAACCTTCATCGTAGGATACAAAGGAAGGAGAGTAACTGAGGAGTCATGAAGATGTTTCATCCTTTGTATCAAACCCAACCTAGATACAAGTTGGTAAACATTTTCATATTTTCAGAATCTGCAATCCGGGTAAGTAATTTCAAAGATACTCCATCACCCACCCACCCTAAGTCCATGAAAATAATAATGAACTGAATGGTATGAATTGCAAGGCTTCAGAGTTGTATTTCTTAAGACTAAAGGGAGTCAGGAATATCTCCTTAGGATGAATTCAGGTATTGTCTACAGCCAACTTTGTAAAACACTTGTGTTGATATCAGAAAAATGCTGGAAATTTGGTGGCTATATCTGGAAGTTGAGTCATAGCAACTGGATCTCTCTCTCTCTCTTTCTTTCTTTCTTTCTTTCTTTCTTTCTTTCTTTCTTTCTTTCTTTCTTTCTTTCTTTCTTTCTCTTCTTCTCCTTCTCCTTCTCCTTCTTCTTCTTCTTCTCCCTCCATCTCCCTCTATCTCTCTCTGTCTCTCTCTCTGTCTGTCTGTCTGTCTGTCTGCCTATCTGTCTGTCTGTCTGTCTCTTGAAATTTTTCACTGCTCATCAAAGTAGCTTCTTCAGTCTTACATAAGCAATGAAATGTTTCAAACCAAAAAGAAAAAAAAAAGTTTGGTTGCCATGACTCAGCTTCCAGACACCTCTACCTGGATGATTGAGAATCTTTATTGCCATGGTGGCTGTACTTTTTCTTGCATGGAGAACTATCATCCAGATTCCTGGATTTAGGAATCTTAGATCATCTTGTCACAATGGTTTATGCCTGCTTCTCTGGATTTATGATACTGCTTTGTGTTGTTGAACTTGGAGGAGAAGCCTTTAACTATCTCTGTTACTTTCCTTCTGTGCTTATTGTCTCAGTTCCGCTCTCACAGAAATATGTGGCAATTTTATGCCTTTTTAAGTTTATTTATTTATTTACTTGTAAAATTTATCGGCCATCCATCTTACCACAGGGTAACTCTGGGCAGCTTACAATATTAAAAAGATAAAACTATACAAAACCTAGATGATATAAATAACATAGTATAAAGATTCAAATGCTGAGCCCTAGATAAAAGATGGGGAGGGAGGGAGGGAGGGAGGGAGTAGGATGACAAAGTGGGGGGAGAGTAACTGGAATCTGCTATTAATCTATCAACCATCCAATGTGAAACTTCTCGTTATAACCTTAACAGAACTCGCTTTCTCCAACAGTTAACACACCTTAGCAGTATCTTGTCTTA